>NC_047040.1:80082832-80390533 GCF_011762595.2 Tursiops truncatus | reverse complement strand
TAAACACAGATGAAGCTTTGCTCGCTCACCTGCCGCTCACCTCCTGCTGTTCAGCCCGGTTCCTAACGGGCCACGGACGGGTACCGGTCCCCTGTCTTGCAGGATTCACATGTGCTCTTCGGTGGTAACTTGCCATTCCCAGAAGGTTGATTCCCATTTGGCCATCTCCACCTGACCCTTTCCCATTCGACTTCAAACATACATGGTCTCCACCATTGTAAATGCTGGACTTAAGGAAAATGTCTGTGCCTGAAGCATAGGTTCTGAAACAAAAACTCACAAGTAAACAGGAATATATATTTTTTCAAATCATGAGAAATTCTATCTTAGTAATAGCTGGCTTTAGTAGCAAGTAGGAGATATTTTTATACCATCTGTCTCAGAAGGGTCTCTAAACATTTTAACATACATGTGATCTTCAAAATTCCTTGTGCAGTGTGTGACTGCGAAATAGCTGAAGGCATGCTAGAAGCCATCAGAAGATGGCATTTAAAGAGAAGTTGAATTTTCTTCTCACATTTGATGGGGGAGTTCAGTTCTTCTTAGCCATAGGGCAGCATTTGCCTTCTCTGCTAAAGAGCCATTTTTGCTCGTCATAGAATCTGAAATAAGATTACTTCGTGTACAACCCGTAATGTAGTTATCTGAGGCTTTCATACATTTTCTTTAAAATACTATTTTTACAGATTGTCCCCAGCATTCTTGTGGCTTCAAACTGTCTAATTTAAAAGTACAGAAAGATTGTAGGAAGACCTTTTGTCATTTTAATTTTCTTCAAAAGCTGTTTACATGAATACTTCACAAGGGTATTCTGTTGTATGTGCTGGGCAGGCAGGGATCACTATACCTGCTTGGCTGTTAGGAAAAAAACATTTTTCCTAATGTCACTTTGCCTCAGGCAGAGCAGGGACAGTACAAAAAATTACCCTGTCTCTCTTCCATCCATGCTCTTTTCGCTGAAAGAAAATCATTTTCTCCTCTGTGTCCCAGACTATGGAACACTAATAGTTGCAGACTGTATGTAGTCTGCCCATCACTATACCCACTGCCTGACCTGGTGCTTGGCACTTAGTAGGCCTTGAAAAATCTTAATTTATGTTGAGGGAATCCTAGTAGATCAGGTTCTACAGAGGAGCTTTTCTGATTAATCAAGAAACTGTTTTCATTATTAGATTTGTATGAAAACTAGAGTCCTCATGAGACTTAAATGTGAGAGAGAGAAAATTGATCCTCTTACTTATGTGGAGTCAGAGAGGCCTGACTTGGAACAAACCTAATAAATACCATCCCACCGAAAGTGGCTTTGTTGGCCGTTACTGTGAATCATCTTGTGACTGCTAGGGAACCCGAAGCTGCACATGTAGAAAGAGCCTAATAAGATGGATAACAGGGAAGGAGAAAATCTGATTAGACAGACAACCCTGCCTAATCAGAAAATAACCACATAGGCTGAACACAAACGTGCTGTTCTCAGCTGATTGCTGCTGGAAGCTGCTTCCCCAGGAGCTTTTTTTTTTTTTTTTTAACTTACTCTCCATCCATTTTCTTTCTCTCCCATTTTCTCTCTCCCTCAATATCCTGGTCTTAGGTTTCTAACAAAGTTGGCCTGTGATAACTGTGATTTTGTTACAAGATGCAAAGGCGTTCCTGGCTGTGTGCAGGGCTAAACAAGACATCTGTGTAAATATGTTTGGATTTGTAATCTCATCTCACTCCCCAGCCTACAGCCTTTGATAGGATTAGCTGTAAGACTAGTGCCCAGGTAAATTTGCAATGACTAAAGCCCGTGTGAGCCCCCGATGGGTTAATCAGACCATTATAATCAGGTCCGCAAGCCTTAGAGCTGTGCTCTTTGGAGAGCACGGTGGGAGAACGTTCTCTTTGTGCAGAAGCCGTAGAATAACCTGAGGTGAACTCCATGTCTTTCATCACTGCGTCATTTTCTGAAATAAACTATGTGCAAAGTGACCCAGAAAAGCTGGGAAACAAGCTGAGCCATGGGTTAGACCATGGCCAGGGATGGGGAAGTGTTGTGTCTGGTAGTGATAATGACCAGGGTTCTTGGCCTTCCCCAATCAATAGAAATTGATCAGAGGCCAGACAAGAAATTCAGGCAAGATTTTATTGGGACCCCTGCTGCAGCAGTGGGGAGCGAGAACAAACACCATGTTCCTCTGCTTGCTCGCTCCGTGAGGGTGGCATGAGCTTGTTCCTTATATGGGGTGAGGGCAGGGGTTTGTCCAGGGGTTGCGCCAGAGGGGTGTCTTAGGTGTTTTGCCCACCCCTTAGGTGATCCAAACTGGAAGCAACCGAAGTGCCCCGTAACAGGTGAATGCATAAACAAAAGAGATCTAGCCGTATAATGGAATACTACTCAGCACTAAAAAAGAATTAACTACTGGTACATATAATAACGTGGATGAATTTGCATACACTCTGCTACGCAAAAGAAACCAGACAAATGATTCCATTTGCAAGCATACCTCGTTTTATTCACTTTGCTTTGTTATGCTTTGCAGATATCGCATTTTTTACAAATTGAAGATCTGTGGCAACCCTGTGCCAAGCAAGTCTATTGGCACCATTTTTCTAACAGCATTTGCTCACTTCGTGTCTTTGTGACATTTTGGTAATTCTTGCAATATTTCAAACTTTTTTATTATTGTTATATTTATTGTGGTGACAGTGATCTTTGATGTTACTACTGCCACTTGCTGAAGGCTCAGATGATGATTAACATTTTTTAGCAATAAAGTCTTTTTTAACTAAGGAATGTACATTTCATTTTAGACATAATGCTGTTGCACACTTAAAAGACTATAGTATAAATTAAATGCCACTTTTGTAAGTAGTGGGAAACCAAAAAATTCGTGAGACGTTTTATTGCAATATTTGCTTTATTGAGGTGGTCTGGAGCGAAACCCGCATTATCTTCAAAGTCTGCCTGTATACAATGTTCTAGAACCGGTAAAAATAATTTATGGCACTATCTATCAGAATGGATAAATTATTTAAAAAGCTAGAACTCTGATGGGAGTGCAAAATGGAACAGTTACTTTGTAAAATATTTTGACAGTTTCTTATAAAGTTAAATACTTCCCACACAACCCGGCAATCCCACTCCTTTTTACCCAAGGGCAATGAAACCTCTGCTCACACAAAATTCTGCACATGAATGTTTAGAGTGGCTTTTTTCATAGTAGCCCAAAGCTGAAAACAACCCAAACATCCCTTACTGGGGAATAAATAAGCAAACTGTGATATACCAACATAACGGGATATGATTCAGCAATAAAAAAGGTATAGATTGCTGATACATGCAACAGAGTGAGTGAGGTTTACATGCTTTATCTTAATGAAAGAAACCACACCCAAAAGGTTACGTATGTGCTCTAGGTTCCCATTTATATGATATTCTAGAGAAAACAGATGAATGGCTGCAAGAGGCTGAGGGTTTGGGGGTCGGGGGCCTGGTTACAAAGACTACGGGGGAAATTTTTAGAGAGACGAAAATGCTCTGTATCTTGGACGTTGTGATGGTGGTTCCATGACTCTGTTTATCAAAACTCACAGAATTGTGGACTTGACTTTCTGGGTGTGTCTCCTTCAGCAGAAGCTGTATACATCATAGAAGCCATGAGAGAAACAGCCTGGTGGGGAGAAGATCGATGAATTAGAATCAGGGAAATATCCACCAAGAGAATTAGCCAGCAGCCGCCATATCAAACGCCTTCCCATCTCTTAAAACCTCTGACTCTGAGGACTGGCAGTATTAAGAAGCAGTGTCCTTTTCTCTCCAAGAATTCTACTGCATGACTTGGCAGCCTGGGCATCTGCTTATTAGATTAGGGAAATCATCCCTCTTTGCTGAGAGAGACCTGACTCTAAGGGAGATAATTCCTTTTACACATCAGGTTAGACTAAGTTGAGGGAAGAAATAGAAATTCAATGAAATTCAGTGGCTCACTACAATAGAAGTTAGCTAGAGCTCATCCGGGTGGCCCCTCTGAACCAGAAGGGAGGCCGTAAAATGAAGTTGAGGTGTGTTCTCCCCAGTAAAAGGGGGGAGATGCATTTTGGTGGCCAGCTAGCAGTCTTCTTCACACTCTGAAACCATCCAAAATTAAAAAAATGACTCCTTTAGCTGCTTTGCTTATCAAGGATTTGACTTAAATCTGGCTAGCTATTCACAGCTCTACTATTTTTATCAGTGCTTTTTTTTTTTTTTTTTTCAGTATGCGGGCCTCTCACTGTTGTGGCCTCTCCCGTTGCGGAGCACAGGCTCCGGACGCGCAGGCTCAGCGGCCATGGCTCACGGGCCCACCCGCTCCGCGGCACGTGGGATCTTCCCGGACCGGAGCACGAACCCGTGTCCCCTGCATCGGCAGGCGGACTCTCAACCACTGCGCCACCAGGGAAGCCCTATCAGTGCTTTTGATAGAAAGATAAAGGATGGGGGCTAAGAAGGTGAAAAACTGTAAGAGCAGGTTCAATAGCAAAGGATCTTATACTTACGGCCTTCAGTGAGGCTGATGAATTATTTGTGGGCTTAATGATGACGTAGCTCTCTTTCTTCTCTATGATCATAGATCATTGATAGGGGTTGAAAAATTATTGGTAAGGCAAAATTTTTATTTGATGCAACACTAAATAGGCAAATAAGGAACTGTTAGGTTTAGCTGCCTTTGAGTTGATTTGAACTTAGATGGCAGAATAGGATGAAATCTTCCAGACAGTAAGATGCTAATTGGTGAGATCTTTTTAGGCTTTGCACAAGGTTTTTTAAAATATCAAATGCATTTCAGTTTGATCGAGGGGAAGGGAGTGGCACTGGGGAAAATTATCCAAAGGAGTGATACTGACAGACCTAAACACACAGGCATTAATTTGGAGTAATTCTAATAAGTGTAGTGACAATATAAAGTAAACAGGTACAGTTGCAACAAAAGACCAACAAAATGTAGGCCGTCATTAGCATGAGCAGTGGAAACAAAACATAGAGTATTACCTTATCTTTGCATCAAAATATAGAAGTCTACACCAGTGGAAGGTGCTGGCTGCCAACAATCATTGAGAAAAATGATGCTACTTGGGACGCATAGCTAAGGACCAGTAGGTAAGCAAGGAGAGAAAGCATCTAGGATATACATGTGAAGGTAAACTGCAACAAAAGAAAATACAACTTTTTAGTCATTATGAGAAAGCGCTCAATAAATATTTATTATATAAATGCATACATGAATCAAGCCCTATAGGGCACAGAACACAGATTTATTAACCAAATACTGGAAGTAAGGATCAAAGAGATAAATTTAGCACACTCACAGAAAAGGAAGAAGTACTTTACACAATAGTAAATCTCTTTCCTTAAGGAGCAGATCATGAAAAACTTAGTGGGACTGGGTATAAATAAACCCATGTATAATATAGCACTAATGGTTATTAAGGGAAGCAAGGGGTGTTGGAGACTTTTGAGACTGCTGCTAAAATGTAATTAAGCAGGGGGAAATTCTCCAAACCATGCCTTTCTACAAATTGTCCCTCGAGGTCCCCATCAGAAAGAGGATGATGGGATGAGTGGCCCATGTGTCCACTATGCTTGTTCCTTTATAAAAACAATCATTTAAAGTAAAACCGGACTCAAAGACAAGCAATTGCTTCTCTCAGCATTCCTGGGTTGGGCGGCCTGCTCTGAGATGCCGAGGAGGGTCCTGTGATTGATGATGACCTCCGAGCTAAAAAGACGTCTATGATAATGGAGGGGTGGGGCCAGTCAGGAATTGTCTGTGTGCCCATTTGTGTCACAAGACAGTCCCAGGAATAATCGTGATGGAACTTCTCCAGCCTGGGGGCTGGGGGTAGGGTGGTGATTAATGCTCAGAAGATTGAGAGTAAGTGCACTGGCTATTTTTGGTTGCTATGTCTCTCTGGAGGAGAGGGCTGAGCGGGGAAGGAAGCAGAAGGTGGAGAAAAGGGGAGCAGAAGGCAGCAGGAACCCCCCCCCAATGACACCGAGATTTTGTGCCAGAGAGCAGGTCCTTTGGGACAAAGTGTGGCAGTTTCCTACAAGCAGAAAAATGCACATGAGTGCCCCAGAGCCCACATACCCGATGCCGGAGGATCACAGACAGAGGAGGTCTGCATGGCATCCTGGAAGGGCCGGGGTGGGATTGTGAGAATAAAAGAGTCAACCTGCCTATCTGCACAGCTCTGGCGACATCCTTTCAAATCTGGTCTCCTTTCTGAGATTTCCTCTTTGATCTCTCAGTTGAAAAGTCTGGTCGCCACAATGCACAAATCCCCAGTGCTGGGATATTGTGTGATGCATCCAAGTTCCTCTTTAGGGCACCTTGTCTCAGGACAAAGGTGTCAGCAGTGACCACCAGCAGGCTGACCCCTGGGTCTTCCTGATGTGAGTGAAGGTGTATCGCTTGGACATAAGTATCAGCTGGATGCTATATCGTGTGGACAAATGTGCTTTTCCTCTCCCCGTTCTGGGACTTATTTCTGTTTGCTCTCTGCCTTTGTCTTCGTGCACCTGTGTCTCCTTTTCCCTCCCTCCTCTCTGCCTGCCCTCCCTCGATTGCTCGTTCACGCAGGACATTTTTCAGTCTACAAAATGTAGCAACATTTATTACCCCTGGGTGACTCTGCAGACAATCAAGAAAGTGCATTTCAGCATGATGAAGTGTCATGAACAATGAATGTATAGCAAAATAAATTACTCTATAAATGAAGAGAAACATCTCACTAATGCAGAGTGCAGGAATATCTGAAGGTAACAATTTACTTCAATTAGCAGTGATTTAAAAAAAAAAAACCATGCATCAAAACCAGATATTTATAAAGGGTTTCAGACTTGTAGAGGGCAATTATTTAGCCAGTGGGTTTGTTGAGAGGGAGGTGGGCTGCCATCACTGAAGTTCTGCTTCATCCTTTGTGTCAGGTAGCCTTCTGTGACCCCAGGCCTGGGTTGATAACCTCGAGTTCTCATTACCCAGGTGCATAACTTTATCTTGCACTTGGCACATTGTCTGGGGATTGCTGTCTCATGCACGTGCCCCTCTGGCTAGATTGCAGGCATCTGTATCCTGGGCACCTAGTACAGGGCCCCTAACATGGTGGATGGTTAATACATGTTTGAGAAATGAATAAATGAATAATTGATACTGACTCCAAAGTCAGTTTTACACCCCACATGATAGCAGGGTGTAAAACCCTGTGTGTGGCTTCATGCCTCCTTGTGACCTGAGCCATGCAGGCTGGACCAAGTGACCTGCAGGATCAACTACCCATTGTGGATTGCCTTTAGATAGACTCTAGGTCAACCTTGCGTAGGGTGGGTCTCAGCAGCAAACTTTACCATGAATTCGTGCACCGTCATTGTTGCCCTGGGTCACCTTCAAGCCTTTGCTTAAATATCACTCTCTCCTTGAGGCTCCCTCTGATGACTTTATTTACAGCTGCACATACCCCAGCCCACACCAGGATCCTGATTCCTCTTACCCTGTTCTCCACTTTCTTCTATAGCTCTTATCTCCTTCTAATGTATTATGTAATTTATTTATTCATTTTGTTTACTATTTATTGTTAGTCTTTCCCATTAGAATGTGCCCCATATGTGCCTGGCACACAGTAGGTATTCAATAAATACGTGCTGAATGAATACTACCACGTGACACTGGCCAGGAGACATAAACTACAACCTAAAGCAATGGTTTTTTGTGTGTGTCCTTTGGAAACTAGAGTTCCCACTGGGATGTTTCTGGCTGAGGGAAGCTGAAAGGGAGGCTAAGTGTGTAGGGTTTAGGGGATCTGCCCTTTGTGCAACCACTTATCTGTTTTATATAGTGAAGTTTTATAAAATATTTCTTTTGAGAAAGGAGTTCTACTGCTTTTAAGAAAACATGTTTGATTCCACTCTTTACCTGCCAGGAAAAAGCTGAGATCTGAGATTTTTCATCTGCTTGCTCTGGGCCGAGCCGGGGGGATATATGTCACCTACTAGCTCAGGCTGCCATCTCTATTTTCCCCAGGCAGCTAGACTGTGCTGTACCCATCAGAGCTGTAGTACTGGCAAGACAGAAGCCAGTCCTCGGGGGAGCCCTCTTGGAAAAGCTGGGGTGCTAGGTGCGTGTACCAACACCTTCCTTTCCCTAGGTGAAGGTGTAATATAAACACACAATGGAATACTATTCAGCCTTTAAAGAAAAAACATGGAAATTCTGCAATATGTGACAATATGGATGAAGCTTGAGGACCTTATGCTAAATGAAATAAGGCAGTCACAAAAGACAAATACTGCATGATTCCACTTATATGAGGCAGCAAAAAATAGTCAAACTCAGAATCAAAGAGTGGAATGGTGGTTGCCAGGGGCCAGGGGAGGGAGAAGTAGGGAGTTACTAATCAATGGGTGTAGAGTTTTAGTTAAGCAAGATGAAAAAATTCTGGAGGTTAGCTTTACAACATCATACGTAGTTAGCAATGCTGGATTATACACTTAAACATTTCTTAAGAGGGTAGATCTCATGTTAAGTGTTCCTATCACAATAAAATGTTTTTTAAAAAGGAACCATGTTTGAAACCCACTGATTTGTAGCAAAACATACCTCTTTCTGTGTTTAAACAAAAATACACCCTGGAGGATCTTTATTACCTCTACCCTGAACTCTATGTAAAGTAGAATGAGTTCTTATTTATTGTTTATCAAGGTCTACCGCAGGTTTTCTAAGCTTTTTCTACTCAAAATGTGTGGGTCCCTAGGCCAGCAGCAACAGTGTTGCACGGGAGCTTGTTAGAAATTCAGAACCTCAGGCTTCACCTCAGACCTACTGAGTCAGTATCTGCATTTATTTTTCTTTTCTTTTTTTGCGGTACGTGGGCCTCTCACTGTTGTGGCCTCTCCCGTTGCGGAGCACAGGGTCCGGACGCGCAGGCTCAGCGGCCATGGCTCACGGGCCCAGCCGCTCTGCGGCATGTGAGATCTTCCCGGACCGGGACACGAACCCGTGTCCCCTGCATCGGCAGGCGGACTCTCAACCACTGTGCCACCAGGGAAGCCCCAATATCTGCATTTTAACTAGATCCCCAGGAGATTCTAAGCCATCTCTAAGGGCTGTGTTTCCAATGCTGCAATTTCTTACACTTCTTAGAGTGATGTGAGTGCAGTGGGCAGCTAGGTTTTCCTTGTGCTGACTGCTGACAACGTTGGGTAGATAGAGCAGGTGAAGAGGTGGGAAGCACAGTATGTGGACACCCCGCAGTTGAGATAATTAGACTTGAGCAGCTGACTGCATGCCCAGGACTGGCTTGTTTGTCTAGAGAATAGAGTGAGAGCACGAGTAATTGAAATATACCATATTCCCTGAACTTCATTTCAGCCAGTACTTTCAGCCTCTTCCTGTAATACATCTTCTGCCATTGCTGCTAGCAAAGAGGTAAAGTGAATGGAATTACGTTTCAGCTCCTTTCTCTGCTCCTTTGCCAAGTGGAATTACTAACAAGGGATGACATAGCTTGAAAATGGGCAAAACAACAACAAAAGGCGGAGGGAGGAGTAAAAGAGGAAGAGAAGCAGAGGGCCTATACAATCCAAAAACATGATAACCAAGCTATAACCTCTGAAAAAGTAAGGTCTGACTGCAATTAATTTGAAAAGCACACACAACCTAAAAGTCAAACTTTGTTAATTATGCTTGGAAATAGGAGTTTAGTGAGGCAGCTTAGATGTTACCCACAGTATATTTTTAAGCTGTATGCAGTCAAGCAGAAATATACTATTTCTTGAGCAATTGCAAGAGATCCTATAAACAGCTTTCAGTTCTATTTTATCTTCTATGTAACTTAGGGTTGTGGTTCCTGATGAATGATTTGTGTCATCTTCCTATACGGTTTTGATCGTATCATTCAGCAGCACTGTAGGAGGGCACTTATGTGGTTTAGCTCTGAAACCACCCATTAAGAGATGAATAAAAAGTCAACAACATTATCCACATCATTAGGTTATGTAATAAAAAGTGATTAAATACAGCTAGCTTTCAAACGCGTGTAAAATAGATCTCGTTGAAAGTATAAATTTTTATAATGTTTATGTTCTGCTTGGATTGAATTACCTTAAATAACAGAAAATAGCCATCCTACCTCACTGATAACCATCAACACTGAAGTCATTATTAGATTATGAAAATTTTACCAAAACTGTTGGGCAATGCTGTAATTTACATTGCCAGTGTTGTTGCACAGCTCATTGGATAACCACTCACCCGGCCCCGCCCCGAAACTGACCAGTTACATCTTCAGCCAACAGGAGTTAGAGCATGAGCTTTTAGGCTGCTGGAGATGGGAGTGGGATGTATGAAAGAGGGAAAGATACACTTATTATTTAAGAAATACATATGTTTTTGTGTTACTGAAAGATTTGGTGAGTCAGATGTGGATGTTTTCCCTCTGATTTCAGGCACTACCAGAAATGATGGGGAATTCCCCCACTTGTTTCCACATTCCTGGCCTTCTTTGGATGGAGGTTCTGGTGAGGGAGGACCCAGGGGACTATGGGTTTGAAACTACACCTCTCAGATACTCTCCAGGTGGTTGAGTCATGTCCAGTTACTGAAGCTACTTAGAAGGTCACCAAGTCTCAGTTCCCTAATCAGCATCAGGAACTCCTCTGAACATTCACAAGCCATGTTCAACAATAGTCAGCATTGGTCACACCTCCTCCCTCAAAGGTTGTGTCCAGATTTGGGTTTTGTAATGTCATCTATTTATGGTACATTGTCATGTGGAATTATATCAAATTTTTACAACCGACATTTTTCAGTCTTTATCCTTACTGATCTCTTAGCAGCATCTACACCATCCATCCTTGCTGATTACCCCCTTTCTCTTTGAAACATTCTGCTTCCTTGGTTTTCATGATAGAGGATTATCCTGGTGTTCCTTCTGTTTTTCTCACCAGACCTTCTCTCCTTCTCTTACAGGGGCTCAGTCTGCTCAATCTGAGCATGAAACGTTGATGTTCTTCAAGTTCATCGTGGTCTTCGGTCTGTAGTCTCAGACTGATTCTGTTAGCTTCTTACTCTATTCTCTCTCCCTTATCAACCTCATTCACTCCCTGCGTTCAATGACCGTCTACATGATAACGACTCCCAGGTTATCATCTTCAGCTCAGAGCTATCTATTGGGCAGCAGTCTTCTGCATACAACTTTCTTCTCAATAGCTCTGCTTGGATTTTGATGAACACCACTTCTCCCCTCACAGTGGATTTCTCTTCTATCCCATTCAAAGGCACCACCATCTAACGAAAGTAAGCCAGAAAATAAGTCATATTCCTGGACACCTGTCTCTCCCTCACCAGAGACATTCAATCATCACCCACTTGTCATTTCATCTCTGAAACCTCTCTCAAGTCTCTCCACCTACACAATCACCATCGTAGTCCAAGTTTTCATCTCCCACCAGGATTATTTTGATTGAACCCTCTCCAAACCATTCCTCACACTACAGCTGGAGTGATCTTTTAAAAATGCAAATCTAATCATGACTTTTCCTGTTTAAGACCTTCATTTTGTTCTTTAGCTTAAGGATCAAGCATCCTCAACCCCGCCTATGAGATTTATACAAACTCACCTCTGATGACACCCCCAGTCTCGTCTTTCCTGTCGTTTACCTCTGGGCTGTGCCACACTGGCCTTCTATTTCAGCTCTTCACATTGTTTCAGGCTCCTTCTTTCTTTAGGCCTTTTTCCAAATAGTTTTTCTTTCTGGAATTCTGTTCTCTCCCTTGCTGCTTTCCCATAGCATTTATCAAGATTTTATCTTGGACGTGATCACTTTTCTTCACTTTTTCACTCAGAGCATTCAACCACTCCCAGGGTTTTAGTAGTCATTTCTGTGTAGAGAATACCCAAATACACCTCTTTTAAAGCTGTGAACGAGCATTTACAATAATGGATATTTACACCTAAATGTTTTAACTTCACTATGTCCCAAACTCGTCTTCTCCCCAGATCTGCTCCCTTTCATGTCCTCTATATCCTGGTTAATGGTATTACCTGTCTTAAAGTCACTCAATTTTTAAAATAACATCTTTAGCGAGATGTAATTCACACACCATAAAAGCTACCCTTTTAAAGCATGTAATTAAGTGGTTTTTAGTATATTCACAGAGTTGTGCAATCTTCACTTCTATCTAATTTTGCAACAATTTCATCACCCCCAAAAGAAACTCTAAACCGATTAATAGACTCTCCTCACCCTTCCCTCCTCCAGGCCCTGGAAACCATTAACTGACTTTCTGTCTCTATGGAATTATCTATTCTAGACACTTCAAATGAATAGAATCATACAATATGTAGCTTTTTGGCCTGGCTTCTTTCATTTAGCATATGTTTTCAAGGTTCATTCATGTCGTAGCATGAATTAATGCTTCATTCTTTTTTTACAGCTGATTAATATTCCATTATATAGATATAACATATTTCTTTATCCATTCATCAGGTGATGGATATTTGAATTGTTTCCACTTTAGGCTGTAATGAATGATGCTGCTGTAAACACTCCTGTACAGATTTTTGTGTGGACATGCTTTTCCAATTCTTTTGATTATTTTCCTAAGAGTGGAATTGCTGGGTCTTTCAAAACTTCTCCTTTCCCCGTTGCTCCTTATTATAGTTCTTCCTGCATCAAATTAATAAGATTAATAGCCAAAATAAAGTCCAATTCTGTCACTTCAGTGGTCAAAAATCCCTCAGCGACTTCCTAATGCCCTCCATAGTGTGGTCCTTGCCTAATATTTTGGTCTGAATTCCAACTACTCTACTGTAAAGTTGACTTATTTGTAAAGTCTTTCCTGAACAATCCCGACCCCCCCACCCCAATTAAAACCATATGGACTCTACAAATCCTTTCCTACGACTTCTATAAGCACATCCATTTGTACTCGGATATAAGTCCCAGAACAGCCAAGGGGAGAAGAAGGGGTGGGATGAACTGGGAGATTGGGACTGACGTAGATACACTACTATGTATAAAATAGATAACTAATGAGAACTTACTGTCTAGCACAGGGAACACTACTCAGTGCTCTGTGGTGACCTAAATGGGAAGGAAATCTAAAGAAGAGTGGATATACGTATATGTATGACTGATTCACTTTGCTGAATGGCAAGAAACTAACACAACATTGTAAAGCAACTATACTCTTCTAAAAATTAATTTTTAAAAACTCCCAGAACACTGTGCAAGTGCTAGAACAATGCACATAGCAGATACTCAAGAAATGTGTATTGCATGAATAAAAAAAGTATTATGTATAAATATTTGTTTTCATATCTCTTCCCCATGTGTTCATTGAATTTATTCAACACCACCTATCAGGCAGTAAACCTCATGAGGGAAAAGGACTATATTTCAAACATCCTTGAATCTTCAGCTGGTAACATGCTACTTGGCCTATACTGTTTTCAATAAATAATTGTTGAATGGCTGAATCAATCACTCAGTCAAAACCAAATTACTACTCTCCAGTCTGTGGACATGCTTTGAATTTCCCCACTGCTTTGTCTTGGAGGGCATAGTTTCTTCTGTCTGGAGCATCATCTCTCTCTTCTGAAAGACTCATGTCAAATAATACTTCATCTGTTATACCTCTTTCGTCTCTTAGTCCAGTAAGAAATAATCTCACTACACCCTTATAGCACTTTATTTGTAACCATCTCATGGAAAATCCTATCCTGCCTTCCTCCCATTTCAGCTCATGGTACCATTAAGCCAAAATCTGGAATAGCCTTTGATTCCTCTCCTTTCTTTAGCCACACATCAACCTATCAGCAAGTTCTACTGATTATGACTCCAAAGAAGAGCCTGAATTCCTCCATCTTTCTTTAGCACCTTGGCTATCACCCTTGTCCAAGTTGCCGTCATCTCTTCCCTCAATTCCTGCAACGACCTTGCAACTGGTCTCTTTACTTTCACTCTTGTGTCTCTACAAGACTGAATTTATATATTCATATTATTACATTTATGTTAAATTTAAGCATTTAAGAATATACATTGGCTTCCTCTTGAACTTAGATTAAATCCATAGTCCTATGCTTGGGTAGGATCGCTAGGCTGGACCCGATCCTCTCCAGGGTCTCGTGTCCTCCCTGTCTCTCCCTGGCTCCATCTGCCAGTGCCATCAGCCTGGAATACTGGGTGGGAGTTGTATTTTACTTCCCATTTTGCTAAAAACTGTGTAACTCGGGACGTGTCACTTGACTTCTGGGACTCAGTGAACTATCTCTAAAATGAAGGGAGTGGACTAGATGCTTGTAAAGGGTCCCTTTAATTTCATTATCTTCAGAGTTCCTGAAGTCACTTGTCTCTACAGCCAGTATGGGTTATTAGTAGGAATCATTTTTAATACTGCTAGACAACAAAAAATACATGTTTGTAATGCTCTAATACAGTTGTATGCTGTAACAATTTATTATGCTCAAACAAATATATCTTCTGACACCTGGAAGATGAAAGTGAGTGCTTCATAAAGTATACAAGTGTCTGAATTGTTTTTCTTTCTTTTTAATAAATGGGGATTTCAGACAGTCCCTTAACTGACTGCTGCTGGTTCATACATGCCGTGTTGATTTATTTTGTTGACATATTTCTTTACCAGAAAAAGTTTAAAGTTTTTTCTTTTATTAAACATTTTTTTTGTTGTTGGGAGGTGTGCTGTTTCCCTATTGTTGTTGTAACAAAGTACCACAAACCTGGTGGCTTAAAACAATACAAGTTTATTCTATTTCTGGAGGATGGAATGGATGTCACCATTTAGGGTGGCGGTTTCTACACAGGGCCTATGGAACTCTGAAGTTCCTCTGCTAAGGAGGCTCTGTGCAGGATTATGAGGGGATAGAAGAAGCTTCAACACTCTCCCACTGCTAAACCAAGGCTTAATAGAAGAATTATATTTTATCTGTTTATGCTCCTATGTAAGTATGCAAATAAAAGTTTTCAAGGCTAAACTGATTACAAGCTGGAGGCAAAAGGAAGCTATAGGAGGATTTTGAGTAAGACAAAATCAGGTGCATTTTAGAAAAATCATTCTGAGTCCAGACTAGAGTATTAGTCTCCAAGTTGGCTTGGTTGTTGCCAACTGGCACCAAACGCCTAGTCTCTTCGAAGGCTGTGAGATGGATTTCCCTTTAACTGCCTTCTCAGTAGTTATGCATTAGTTTCTGATGAGAGAAACTTGTGGAGATTTAACGGGCAAAGGTGAAGCACAAGCCATTATACTCGGCAGCTGCAGCGGTCATGGGGGTGGTCCCACAGAGTTTCCTGGGACCTTTGCAGGAGCTCCCATTTCCCAGTCCACTTTTGTTGGACTGTTGCTTCTCAGACTTCTGCAAACTCCAGCTTTTCTGCTTCAAGTTGAAGCGGTGACTTTCTCTAATCCCCGGACTACCCACCCTTGCAGGCTGACCTTCACTTCCTAGCTTCTCCCTCCTTCAGGTAAGTCGAAATTCTCATGTTAAACCCCTAGTCCTGTAATTGTTGTAGCGTCTCTTATCCTGACAGACCCAGACTGATACGTGATTATTCCTGTGTACCAAATTATCCATTGCATGGGGAAGATCATTTTAGAACTTCTATTTATATTTGTTGTAATCTTTCCTCATCATGCCATTTTATGACATCCATAAAGGGGAAAGAATAAGTAGACACCTTATAAATAAATCAATGTACGTGTATTGAGGTGTGTGCTCAATTTTTTCACTCATAGTGGTGTGAAGTCTTAACAGTTTGAGAATATTGGGAAAGAAAATGGTCTTGGGAGAGAATGTTCAGTCAGGAGGCTATTTCAGTAGTCCAGAGGAGAATTGATAAGGATCTGAAGTGAGGCAGTGGCAGGGGCAGTCGTGATTTAAGTGGTATTTAGGATGTAAAATAAATAGGAAGCACTAACTAGTAGATCCCTAGTTACTAGTGAAAGAGGAAAAGAGAAGGACGCTTCAAAGATGACTTCTAGGTTTGCAGCTTAGATCCTTCCTTTCACAAAGCAAGAGCTATTGGTTTGTTGGTTGGTTGGTTTGCTTTTCCTCTCACCCTGCTCAACAATTTAGAAACACATCCACCTACCAAAACCAAGTAGGATTCACCTCAGGAATGTGAAGAATGATGTACTAATAAGAAAACTGTCCCCAAAACATATCGCATAAAAGCTCTAAGAAAAAGCATGATTGTGGTAGATTCAGCTAACCATCCACCCAATTTTGTGTTTTCTATTCCACTGTATAGTGCTGTTACTAGGAAATGGTGCCCAGATGGGACTATGTGACTAGTTCTTGCCAAAGGAATGTGGGTGGTGGCAATGTGTGCCACCTCTGGGCCAAAGCTGTTTAAGAAGCTGGCAGGCATCCTTCACAATTTCTTCCCCTTCCATCAGCATCATTTAGGCAATGGCAAGGCCCTAGGAGCTAACGCAGCCACAGATGGAAGGAATCTGTGTCCCTGAATTACCTTATGGAGGAGAGCCACCTGCCTTAGTGTTATATGACTGAGAAATAAGACTTCCTTTAAATACTACAAGGATTATTATAGAAGCCCCAAAGCATGAAATAAGAATAAATAATAATTGCTGATACAAACCTTTAGAAACCAGATTAGTTACAAGCTTTCTTAATGTGGGGTGCATGTGTAGAATAAATTTGGTTGGAAAAAAATATATTTTTATTTTCACTAACATTCAACTGAAATTTAGCATTTCTTTTCATTATGAATATAGGCAAGAAATTGTTATCAGCAGCTCCCTTGCCTTGGCACCAATAGAAAACACAAATCTTTTCCTATCACATTATAGTTGTTGCAGATATCTCATAAAACTATTTATAGTTATCACTCATTCAAAATTACAGTATCTATTAGACCTGCTGCTAGATCTTATAATTTAAAGCATTAATAAAAAGCACATGTACTCTATCACAAATTAAAAAGTATTTTGATAAATGTATTTCAAAATAATTGATTTTAATTTTTTGGCCACTCTGTGCAGCTTGTGGGATCTTAGCTCCCTGACCGAGGATTGAACCCGGGTCCACGGCAGTAAAAGCGTTGAGTCCTAACCACTGGACTGCCAGGGAACTCCCAATCGATTTTTAACAATATATGTATTTTATGTATTTAAAAACATTATCCTGGAGAGGAACCCACGGCATGAAAAAAGGGTAAGAATCCCTGAAATATATATCCTCAATGTAGCAATGAGTATCTAATTTAAAACAACAGGGCTGCTGCTTCCAAGTGTTATATTTCTAGTTTGAATACTACCTAAGATATGATAAAAAAATATAGACAGAATTATAACATGTTAAGAAAAAAATCTCATAGTAATCTTAAGCATCAGAATATTATTATATAATGTAATAATATAAGGAATAAAACAAAGCTGTGCACGTTTGCATATGTGTGGACATACACATGTAAAGGTCTGTAATCTTTTTATTGAGGGCAACCAGAGCCATGTAGACCAGTTAGATTACTTTTAGGATGTTTCTTTCTGATTCATTCCTATGATCATTTTATAAATAGCAAAATTCTTTTTAAGGTATCTACAAAATTTTTAATCTTCATTAAACCGTATAAGCAGGTGCTTATATTGAATAATACATGACATATATGAGTAAAGATATTTCACTTTATTCATGAGTCATGCTGGGGATTGCAATATTGAGAATTTTAATTTCAGCTAAATTTTATTAGTCAGCCTAAAAATAGTGCTCTTTTTCTAAAACCAAAGCCTTCTTGAACTTTAAGTTTCCAAAGGCAGTAGAACATACTCTGAACCTCCTGCCATATAATCTTGTACCATCAAGTCTTCCCATTTATGACTTCTAAGTACCTAAAAATAATCACTTTTAAAAATCACTTTAAATCATATTTAAATCACTTCCTCATAATCAAGAGCGCTTGCTTTCAGAAAACTATTCAATAGCTATTTCCAAAAGTGAGAAGCTTGACCAATGATTTTCACAAGATAATGCAGTGTAAAAAATTGGGACTTTCACATGAAAAAGACTTGAGTTTGGGTTCCTAGTCCATTACTTAAAAACTTTGTGACCTTAAATATTTATTTTTTTCTGAGTTTCAATTTCCTCCTTGTGAATAGAAGATACCATCACTTACCCCATACTGTTTTTGTGCATATTAAATAAGATACTTATGTAAATTTCAACAGATTAATACCTGTGCAAAAAAAAAAATTGTTAATTCTAATCCCTTACTGATTTGTGAATAGAATTATCACAATAGATGTGACCAAACAGTTTGACCTTTACAGTGACTTAACAAAATCTCTGCATAGGAAACTTTTTGCGCCAGGGTAGAACTTTTTAAAACTTGGCTCTGCAAAAACGCAGCATCTGTTACTATAAATATTGATACTTTAAACATCTCTATTTTTTTTCTCACAATGTGTGTATGTATGCATGTATCTTTCTAAATTTTGAGATGGAATTCTGTTGGATCCAGTGTTTGCATGTTGGGTTTTGAGGTACTGCCCCCCCAACTAAAGGAAAACCATTTAAAATGCCAGTAAAAAGTTTCTGGCAGATGTCTCTGGGCATGTAACAACAGATTAAATCTAAAGCAGTGGATTCCATGATTACCTAAGTTAACACACTATCTATGTATTAACAGCTAGTGGGAGTATTCCTTTTATTTGCTTTGGATGTTATGAATTGTTTGTGATGGTTTTATTTTTCCTTCTCCAGTTGTGGTTAGATTAAGTACTAGAGTGTTAAGCACACCTCCTTTTGAAGTGGTTTTATACGTTTAGGGAAATTCATTTTTGGGGTAATTTTTATTGTTTAGATGTTTACAAAATTTGTACACAGAGATCAGATAATAATAGCAGCTAAAAGTTACTGACCTCTTCCATAGGAACTGTTAACAAACAACTTGCATATGTCATTTCCCCTAAACCAGGCCATCTTCCCATTGGATGGGTGTTATCAGAGACAGAAAGTAACTTGTCCAAGGTTGGAAAACTTGTAAGTGGCAGAACTAAGATCCAAACTCAGGTGTCTTCCAAAGCCTGTCATTTAATAGCCACAATGCTATAAAGCTCTTTGATTTTCTAATGAGTGTCTAGATATCTGAACTCAATGATATTTCATGGCATGTTGTAACGCTGAGAATTTCAGAAGCCCAAAACAGGTTGGAACTTTTAAAATGAGCATGAAAATATTATAAGCCACTTGATTTCCTAGAAACAAATAGAAATGAATGTAATACATGATCAAATATCAAATTGTTAGAAAACATGAGAGAATAAAAGATAAGCAGAACATCACTCCTTAGAGCTCTGGTGAGGAAGTCTGTCAGCATTATTTCCAATGAGGCTGAAAATCTTTGTCTTGATCCCACTTCCAGCTGCATCCCCTCCCCTGGAAAGTCAGCAGGTTAAATTCTAATCTCAAATTCAGTAATGGAATGTTTTGAATATTCAAGTTAGTTGAGTAGAGTACACATAGCATTCAATACTGACTATTCTCTGAATTCTAGATTCCCACCTCCAAGTACCTGCTAGGTATTCCCATTTGGATATTCACCATTATTTCACCTTCAATGTGTCTAGATTTAACACGGCCAGCTATAACCCACAAACTAGTACTTATGAATGAAATCATCAGGACAGGTATTAGACTCTGGGGCCCAGTTGCTTGTGTTCCTGTCCTGGCTGTCACTCATTATTTGTGTGACTGAATACATCATCCAAGCTCTCTTTGCTTCAAGCTTCCCATCTGTGCAGTGAAAATAATAATATTTATTTCATGGGGTTGTTATGAAGATTAAATGAATTGTTACATGCGAAGCACTTAGACAAGTTCTGGGCACATAGTAAGCACCATGGAAAAGTTGGTGGTTACTACTAGTCTTATTCTTCATCATACAGGTTGAAAACTAGTCTTTTGTTTGGATTGCTAGATGTGGGAAGGATGTGGAAGCAAGGCCAAGGGAGCAGTTAGCCACCAACTCCTTTTGGTTCTTCTTTTGGAATATTTATCCCATTTCAACAGCCACCATCTTAATTTAGGTCTTCTCCATCACAGTAGTAGTCTTCTTGCTGCCAGTTACTTCTCTCCTACAATTTATGCCCTATACTACCAGAAGATCTATCTTTTTATACATTGATTTAACAGAATTATTCTCTTACTTAAAAACTTTCAATGTTTAATGCTATAGCATATAGTGCAAATTCCTCATTCTGGGGCAGAAAATCCCTTCAATCCAGTTCCAACCTATTTTTCTAGCCTCATCTCTCTCCCTTGCATGTCAAGAAAGCTCTAGGCAAACCAGTCCATTCAGTGATATTCCTAGGGCCTGAATATCCTCTTCTCACTCTTCAAATCCTACCTGCACTCTTGGGTCAGCTCAAATTTTGTCTTCTCCAAAGACTCTAGACATGCCATAAGCTCTATGACTTGGAGCAGGCATAAAGGGCATCAGAATAAAAAGGAAAATTTTACTAATTCAGAGTGTACATATATGGGGGATGATGCAGTAAAAAGCAAAGAGAAGTTTGGGGTTTGAGAAATATTCAATGGACTATAAAATTTTAAAACTATTCAGTTATTTTCATATTTATATAATGATACAAGCAATGACTGAAATGAACAGCAAAGGGCTTGCTGTAACCTATTTTAATAAATGGATATTGTGCATAATTGAATGCTTGAAATCACTGTTCAAGATCAAATTAACAGCCCTCACCCCCTCCCTTGTCCATTCTGCTATAATGGGAGTTACACTCCTAAGAAATCTTGCATACTCAAAAAGAAAGAAAGAAAGAAAAAGTCAATGGAAAAAACAGGAGTTTCAGATTCATAACATTGTTGAGCAAGGAATTTCAACAATGAAAGTGCTTTCTTATAGCCATAGATGTATGTTTATAAAACGTAAACACTACTGAGAAAATTCAGTATTTTATTATATTAAAGGTATTGGACTTTCTCAACTAATTCTAGCACCATCGATAGTCAAAACTTTTTACCACGCCTAGCAGCTCTGACATGACAAATGAAGCAGAACTGTTCAAACAAAACAGGAGGACCTTAACAGTTTCCTCTTTGAGAATGGGGCAGGTTCCTAATTAAGACTGCATTACAAATAGATGATCATGTAATGCAAATTGATATTATAAAAGCCCATACTGTACTTGAATATTTTTTTCATAGAAAAGAAAATATTAATTTGAGAACTACCTGGCCGAATTATCAGAAATTGCCAATTAGAGAAGTAGTTCCAAAGACTAAAGACCCAGGAAATCTGGATTCTAAGGTGACCTTGGTCAAATCACTTAAGATTCTAAAGACTTGAGTTTTCTCATCTAAAAATAAAAGGCAGGAGAGATGGTTTCAAATACCCCAAACACACCAATATTTCTATGCCTTTTTCTTTTCTTACCTATATGGCTATAAATTATTTATGTAAGGTTCTATTACTCACTTACCATGACCTTAAAGTTCAGTGAATGTGTCTATTCCCACATACCTTACCTTTCAAAGAACTACAATATAAATTCTTAATATTAAAATAATTATAAATTTTGCATTTTCTTTTATGATTCAAAAGACATTTTAGACTTTGAATGCCCTGTTCCAAAGACTGCATAGTAACATAAAAAAACCTCAATAGGTTCATTTTCTTACACTTATTTTTCACAGTATTTTATATTTTTAATGACTCTAAAATCGTAGCACATTACTATACTTCCCAAACCTAATAGTTTACCCTTGTTAACTCTTTGCTTTCCTAATATTTCAGAGACACGGTCCTTATTACTGGAGACAGGAGGCATCAAATAATTGCTTACCAAATGGAAATTAATTTGAAATCCGAGCCCCTATCAGATCTTTTGGCTAAACCCAGAATCCCCTGACTACTGCAGGATTTCTTGGTTGCCTTGATGGTAAGGATAAATTGACCACCGCCCACTAGGTCTCATGCTGCACCTTTCTTTTCCTATTAGTAGCTAGGAGTCCTTCTCCCCATCTTTCTTTTCTGATTCAAGCCACTAGATTGCACTGTGACAAACTGATACTTTTATAAGAACTCACAATTTAAAAAATGAAAAAAAATCATGTTTATAACAATCAAACAATTTTACTTACTGCACTGGAGATTCTGTTTCTATTTTAAAGATAATCCATTATTTGGTTAGTTTCACAGACCAAATAATGGCATCTGGGTAATAGCATTAGGAAAAAAAAAAAAAACACCAAGGCCAACAGATGAAGTGATTAGCAATGTACAGGAACCTCTCTTTCTAAACAGAATAGTTTAAATTTCAAACTGGCAGAAATGATAAGGTAGAACATTCTTCTTTACAATATCAGCAGCCCCAAATTCTACAAAACTAGAAATCCCAAATTTGAGGAATTCTAGGTAATTAGATGGTGACACCTATTGGCCAAATGTATCACTGCAAACCTATCATTTTAAACATCTATCAGCAGAGAGTTGAATAAATTTGGTGAAGTCCCAGGGATAAAATTAGGGGTTACTATCCATTTGAGATATTCACATTGTGGACACATTTTAACATAATATTTTCAATTAGATAAATGTACCTCACATATATTTTGCTCTTAGAAGTTGTTTTGTTCACAGGGTATGTGTGTGTGTGTATGTATGTATATAAAAGGACACTTATTATAACATTAGCTTACTCTGCACTATGAAATGGAGAGGCACAGTGGAAAGGCCAACAGCTAAAGGCAATCCTGGACATCCAACCGCTCCTTCTGCTGGCTGGAACCAAACCATCCAGTACCAACAATAGAGATCTACCATCAGAAATGACTGTAAAGTAATGAGATTGATTTTTACATATAACTTGTGAAATTTATTGATCTCAGTGCTTTTCAGTTATCCTTAATATTAATGATAATGTCAGAAAAGTGGCTATATTAAGCTTCTACGGAGTCTTTAACTTGCCACTGAAAATAAATCTAATTTTAAACTGAAAAATAGGAGTAATCACACAACTAGGGCACCTGCCGGCCACTGGTGGGGGACTCTGACACCCAAGGAGATGGGAGGAACCCCAAAGTGAACCGGTAGGATACAGGGGGACTGAGGAGGGAGGAGAAGTGGAGGCCAGCCAGTATTGGCGCCCCTGAGGCTGGGGAGATCAGGAGAGGCAGGTGGGAGGGACTCTCTGGGAAGAGCGGGAGAGGAGCAGAGGGCGATCGCCTGGCCCACTAGGGCCGGGGAGCCTGCTGAGCTCCCAAGCCAGTACCACCCCCCGCAAAGCCCCCTCCAGGTCACGTGGGTCCTTGGGGGCATAGGAAGGAGGCCGAGGCAAGAACAGGAGAGGCAGATGGGAGGGCCCTCCAGGAGGAGCAGGAGAGGAGCAGAGGGCATTTGCTCCTCCCACTCAGGCCCCGGAGAGACTGCTGAGCTCCCAGGCGGATCCCCTGCTCCAAAGCCCCCTCCGGACCGTGTGGGTCCCTGGGGGCGTAGGAGGGAGGCTGGGGAGATCAGGAGAGACAGGTGAGACTGGAGGAGTAGGAGAGGAGAGGAGGGCATTTGCCCCATGCACTCAAGCCCAGGAAGCCTGCTGGGCTCCCAGGTGAGGTCCCCTGCCCTCTGAGACCAGGGGTGGGGGCACGCCTGGGCCCCTCTGTTCCTTGAACCTAAGCCCCATCCCTCCAAAGCGCCCAGGGCCTTTTCCAGCCTTGTGGGTCCTGAGCATAGGTCCCGGCCACCACCCAAACCTCACCCTTGCTTAGGCCCCCCTCTCCACAGCCAAGGCCTTTTACCCCCCCCCGCCCCCCTTTTTTTTTTCTTTTTCCTCATCCTCTTTTTTACTATTGTGGTGCTGATGTACATTCTGGTGGTTGATTCATCTATAGTTTTATTTTTATATTCTTTTTAACATATCTGTTAGTTTCCTAGTCTAATTTTATTTTTCACATTGTTATTGTTCACTCTTTTTTTTTTTTTTTTTTTGCCACCCCACAAGGCTTGCAGGATCTCGGTTCATGAGCTGGGGGTAGGGCTGAAGCTCCTGTGGTGGGAGCTCTGAGTCCAAACTGGACTAACAGAGAACCTCAGACTCCAAGGAATATTCATCAGAGTGAGGTCTCACAGAGGTCCTTATCTCAGCACCAAGTCCCAGCTCTACACAATAGCCTACAAACTCCAGTGTTAGAAGGCTCAGGCCAAACAACCAGTAAGACAGGAACACAATCCCACTCATAAAAAAAAAAAAAAAAGAAGAAAGAGATGGCAAAAAAAATATGTCACTGGGACCTCCCTGGTAGCGCAGTGCTTAAGAATCAGCCTGCCAGTGAAGGGGACACGGGTTCGATCTCTGGTCTGGGATGATGCCGCGGAGCAACTAAGCCCATGTGCCACAACTACTTAGCCTGTGCTCTAGAGCCCATGAGCCACAACTACTGAGCCCACGTGCCTAGAGCCCGTGCTCTAACAAGAGAAGCCACTGCAATGGGAAGCCTGCGCACCGCAGTGAAGAGCAGCCCCCGCTCACCGCAACTAGAGAAAGCCACGCGCAGCAACAAAGACCCAACGCAGCCAAAAATAAATAAATAAATAAACTAAAAAAAAATTTAAAAAATTAAAAAAAAAATTTCACAGATGAAGAGGCAAGGTAAAAACCTACAACACCAAATAAATGAAGAGGAAATAGGCAACCTACCTGAAAAAGAATTCAGTGTAATGATAGTAAAGATGATTGAGACTCTCGGAAACAGAATGCAGGCACAGATTGAGAAAATACAGGAAATGTTTAACAAAGATCTAGAAGAACTAAAGAACAAAAAAACAGAGATGAACAACACAATAACTGAAATGAAAAATACACTAGATGGAATCAATAACAGAATAACTGAGGCAGAAGAACGAAAAAGTGAACTGGAAGACAGAATGGTGCAAATACTGCCAAGAGGCAGAATAAAGGGAAAAGCATAAAAATAATTGAAGACAATCTCAGAGACCTCTGGGACAACACTAAATGCACCAACATTCAAATTATAGGAGTCCCAGAAGAAGAGAAAAAGAAAGGGTCTGAGAAAATATTTGAAGAGATTATAGTCAAAAACTTCCCTAACATGGGAAAGGAAATAGTCACCCAAGTCCAGGAAGTACAGAGAGTCCCATACAGGATAAAACCTAGGAAAAACAAACCAAGACACATATTAATCAAACTAACAAAAATTAAATTCAGGGGGCTTCCCTGGTGGTGCAGTGGTTGAGAGTCCGCCTGACGATGCAGGGGACACGGGTTTGTGCCCCAGTCCGGGAAGATCCCACATGCCGCAGAGCGGCTGGGCCCGTGAGCCATGGCCGCTTAGCCTGCGTGTCCGGAGCCTGTGCTCCGCAATGGAAGAGGCCACAACAGTGACAGGCCTGCGTACCACAAAAAAAAAAAAAAAAAAATTAAAATTCAAAGAAAAAATACTAAAAGCAGCAAGGGAAAAACAAAAAATAACATACAAAGGAATCCCCATAAGGTTATGAGCTGATTTTTCAGCAGAAACTCTGCAGGCCAGGAGGGAGTGCAGGATATACTTAAAGTGATGAGAGAGAAAAACCTATAACCAAGATTACTCTACCCAGCAAGGATCTCATTCAGATTCGATGCAGAAGTCAAAGCTTTTCAGACAAGCAAAAGCTAAAAGAATTCAGCACCACCAAACTAGCTTTACAACAAATGCTAAAGAAACTTCTCTAGGCAGGAAACACTAGAGAAGGAAAAGACACACAAAAACAAACCCAAAACAATTAAGAAAATGGTAATAGGAACATACATATCGATAATAACCTTGAACGTAAATGGATTAAATGCACCAACCAAAAGACACAGACTAGTTGAATGGATACAAAAACAAGACCCATATATATGCTGTCTACAAGAGACCCACTTCAGACTTAGGGACACATACAGACTGAAAGTGAAGTGACGGAAAAGATATTCCATGCAAATGGAAATCAAAAGAAAGCTGGAGTAGCAATACTCGTATCAGATAAAATCGACTTTAAAATAAAGACGGGTACAAGAGATAAGGAGGGACACTACAAAATGATCAAAGGATCAATCCAAGAGGAAGATATAACAATTATAAATGTTTATGCACCCAACCTTGGAGCACCTCAATACATAAGGCAAATGCTAACAACCATGAAAGGAGAAATCGACAGTAACACTATAATAGTAGGGGACTTTATAACCCCACTTACACCAACGGACAGATCATCCAAACAGAAAATAAATAAGGAAACACAAGCTTTAAATGACACAAAAGACCAGATAGATTTAATTGATATTTATAGAACATTCCACCCAAAAGTGGCAGAATGCAATTTCTCCTCAAGTGCACACGGAACATTCTCCAGTATAGATCACATCTTGGGTCACAAATTAAGCCTCAGAAAATTTAAGAAGATTGAAATCCTATGAAGCTTCTTTTCTGACCACACGCTATGAAATTGGAAATCAATTACAGGAAAAAAACTGTAAAAAACACAAACACTTGGAGGCTGAACAGTGCGCTAATAAATAACCAAGAGATCACTGAAGAAATCAAAGAAGAAATAAAAAATACATAGAAACAAATGACAATGAAAACACGACGACCCAAAACCTACGGGATGTAGCCAAAGCAGTTCTAAGAGGGAAGTTTAAGCAATTCAGTCTCACCTCAAGAAACAAGAAAAATCTCAAATAAATAATCTAACCCTATACTTAAAACAACAAGAGAAAGAAGAACAAAGAAAACCCAAAGTCAGTAGAAGGAAAGAAATCATAAAGATCAGAGCAGAAATAAATGAAATAGAAGTGATAAAAACAATAGCAAAGATCAATAAAACTAAAACCTGGTTCTTTGAGAAGATAAACAAAATTGATAAACCCTTAGCCAGACTCATCAAGAAAAAAAGGGAGAAGACTCAAATCAATAAAATTAGAAATGAAAAAGGAGAAATCACAACTGACACTGCAGAAATACAAAGGATTATAAGAGACTACTACAAACAACTATATGCCAATAAAATGGACAACCATGAAGAAATGGACAAATTCTTAGAAAGGTACAATTTTCCAGGACTGAACCAGGAAGAATTAGAAAATATAAACAGATCAATCACAAGCACTGAAAATGAAACTGTGATTAAAAATCTTCTAACAAACAAAAGTCCAGGACCAGATGGCTTCACAGGTGAATTCTATCAAACATTTAGAGAAGAGCTAACACTGATTCTTCTCAAACTCTTCCAAAAAATTGCAGAGGGAGAAACACTATGAAATTCATTCTATGAAGCCACCATCACCCTGATACCAAAACCAGAAAAAGATATCACAAAAAAAGAAAATTATAAACCAATATCACTGATGAACATAGATGCAAAAATCCTGAACAAAATACTAGCAAACAGAATCCAACAGCACATTAAAAGGATCATGTACCATGATCAAGTGGGATTTATCCCAGGAATGCAAGGATTCTTCAATATATGCAAATCAATCAATGTGATACACCACATCAACAAATTAAGGAATAAAATTTATGATAAAAACTCTCCAGAAAATGGGCATAGAGGGAATCTACCAATGGCATTCTTCACAGAATTAGAACAAAAAATTTTACAATTCATATGGAAACATAAAAGGCCCTGAATAGCTAAAGCCATCTTGAGAAAGAAAAACGGAGTTAGAGGAAACAGGCTCCTTGACTTCAAACTATACCACAAAGCTACAGTAATCAAGACAGTATTGTACTGGCAGAAAAACAGAAATACAGATCAATGGTACAGAATAGAATGCCCAGAGATAAACCTCCACACACATGGGCACCTAATTTATGACAAAGGAGGCAAGAAAATACAATGGAGAAAAGACAGCCTCTTCAATAAGTGGTGCTGGGAAAACTGGACAGCTACGTGTAAAAGAATGAAATTACAACACTACCTAACACCATACACAAAAGTAAATTCCAGATGGATTAAAGACTTAAATGTAAGACCAGACACTATAAAACCCTTAGAGGGAAACATAGGAAAAACACTCTTTGACATAAACCACAGCAAGATCTTTTTTGACCCACCTCCTAGAGTAATGGAAATAAAAACAAAAATAAACTAATGGGACTTAATTCAACTTAAAAGCTTTTGCACAGCAAAGGAAACCATAAACGAGACAAAAAGATACCAAGACAAAAAGATAACCCTCAGAATGGGAGAAAATATTTGCAAATGAAACAACAGACAAAGAATTAATCTCCAAAATACACAAACAGCTCATGGAGCTCAGTACCAAAAAAACAATCAAGTTAAAAAATGGGTGGAAGACCTAAATAGATATTTCACCAGCGAAGACATACAGATGTCCAAGAGGCACATGAAAAGATGCTCAACATCACTAATCATTAGAGAAATGCAAATCAAAACTACAATGAGGTATCGGTCAGAATGGTGATTATCAAAAAATCTAGAAACAGTAAATGCTGGAAAAGGTGTGGTGAAAAGGGAACCCTCCTGCACTGTTGGTAGGAATGTTAAGTTGATACAACCAGCATGGAAAACAGTATGGAGGTTCCTTAAAATACTAAAAATAGAACTACCATATGACCCAGCAATCCCACTACTGAGCATATATCCTGAGAAAACCATAACTCAAAGAGAGACATGTACCACAATGTTCACTGCAGCATTATTTACCATAGCCAGGACATGGAACCAACCTAAATGTCCATTGACAGATGAATAAAGAAGATGTGGCACATATATACAATGGAATATTACTCAGCCATAAAAAGAAATGAAATTGAGTTATTTGTAGTGAGGATGGACCTAGAGTCTGTCATATAAAGTGAAGTAAGTCAGAAAGAGAAAAACAAACACCATATGCTAACATATATATATGAAATCTAAAATAATAATAAAATAGGTACTGATGAACCTAGTTGCCGGGCAGGAATAAAGAAGTAGACATAGAGAATGGACTTGAGGACATGGGGTGGGAGGGGGAAGCTGGGGTGAAGTGAGAGTAGCATTGACATATATATATACTATAGAATGTAAAATAGTTGGCTGATTGGAAGCAGCAGCATAGCACAGGGAGATCAGCTTGGTGGTTTGTGATGACCTAGAGGGGTGGGATAGGGAGGATGGGAGGGAGGCTCAAGAAGGAGGGGATATGCGGACATGTGTATGCATATGGTTGATTCACTTTGTTGTGCAACAGAAACTAACACAGTATTGTGAGGCAATTATACTCCAATAAAGATCTATTTAAAAAAACCAAAAAAACCCAAAAAACAGAAAAACAAAACAAAACAAATAAAAATAGGAGTAATTTGAGAAGCAGGTCAGGAGTTCTAACAGTATATTGCATCTTTTTTACTTTATTGCCAGTCTAATTTGCTTGGAGGAACTTGTATTAACTGTTATAAACAAAACTTCCAAAACAAAATCCATAAAGCTTTCCATAGTATCAATTATAATATTAGTTCTATCTCCATAGTAGATTCCTTGACCAACTCTTAGGTTTTTCCCAGTATGCTAAAATGATTTTTGCCACCTGGAGACATAATTGTCTTGAATCAATGTAGAGCTTTGGGCTTATTTGCATAAAAGTACACTGTGTGTTGATCTACATTTGATTCTAAGGGAACTATAAATAGCAATCTAAAAGCCAAGCGCTCATCCATTTGAGATTAACTGCCTCTTCCAGGTCACTAATTCATACCCCAGTGTCCCAGGAAAGTTAATTTATTTCCCATGAGTGACCGCTTGACTCTGCAAAGGTATTTTAATCCACACAGCTTAATACAAGACAAATCTTATTACTATAACTTATTTACACTGCAATAAACATAGTTTCCCCTTCTCTTTCCCAGCTTGTTTACTCAGTGTCAGAACTAAGTCTTCCTTTTGACCCTACTGGTGATTTAACTCAGTTTGAAGTTTTCCAAATCCAGTAATTTACAGTTAAGATTGTGTGACATTAGAGATGGAATTCATATTATTTAAAATAACTTTAAATGTAAATGAAGTCTCATGCTCTGTAAGCAAATTACAAATGGATCTCAATCCTTCTGTTACCCAACAGGACTGTGGAGAATAAAATTCTTCCAGAAAATATTGTTGATTTGAATGTTAAGGATCTATTTTAGTCACAGTTTTAAAATGAATAAGAGAAATAAGTAGCAATCAATGAAGAGTACTGTTAACGTTCTAAGGTAAAAAACTGAAATTAAAAACTGATGACCAGTCATGGAGGTTTAACCCTGAAAGTGCTAATTTTTCAGGGTGCTCAAAGCTTGTACCCTTTTCAACTTTAGTAGGTATTTGTATGTTTAAAAAATTTAGTTTGTAATTCTATTAAAGTCCCTCTACTATCTCACCATTAAAAGTAACTATTGTTTGACAGCAATGTTGTCATTCACATAGAGTAAAACTAGAGGATACTCAGATAAATGTGAATTTCAGAAAAAAGCAAGTAACTTTTTAGTATAAATATGTACCATGCAATATTGGGGAGGTGGGCAGTATATTCATTAAATACACTTCCAATTGCACGGAAATTGTAAAACAGATTGAGTTAATCTGAAACTAATTGGAGGATCTCTCGATACAAGGTTTTTCAATGAAAATGGACACAAAGTTCCGGTTTGACCCCATCAACTCTGCATTACTGTTCTGAACCTTCATTAAATTAGTCAGCATCTATTTTACAACATGTATTACAGAACATCTGTGTGCAACGCACTGTGCAGAAGCATTCTTCCAGTAACAAAACTGGACCTTTGGCGGGCACTTTTTCATGAAGTTTGTGACAAGGATGGCATTTTACTATTCAGAAACTATTGAAAATTCAATTTACAGCAGAATGGCCTAGACTATGAGTACAAAACAGTGTTTAAAAAGCTTAATACCTATTTTTGTAACATTAAATTGCTATTCATTTTAAATATAGGAATATTGCTCCTTTAGACTAGAATGTGTTAGAAGTTGTAACTTAAATATAATCTTACACAAAACAGAATTAGCGATTAGAGCCTCTATTTTTACATAGGACAATAAAATCAAAGCAGAATATAGCATTGCAACTTTATCTGTTTAGTCTGTTTTACTTTTAAGGAAGCAAATTTAATGACTATGGCATTTCATGTAAATATACTATAGTAAAATTGTAAATATGACAGAAATTAAACATTTCATGAAATAATCAAATATGATGAAACAACTGTTAGATCAATTAATAATTAGAGAAAATCTACAAGGATGACTCAGTGTTAGGAACTCCTAAAAGAGAATGATTAACTATCCAAGGATTAAGATGTTCTTGGAAAACTCTCTAGGCTCTTTGCAAAACTGATCACATTATAAAAAATATAGTGTCTAATACAATAGTATAAGAAAGGTTAAATGGTTGAAAACGTGATTCTTTGTTTAATCTAGAAATTAATGTACAGTTGAAATTATACCTAAATATTTAAAAAGAAACCCCATAATTTTGTTTCAACATTTCTCAGGGTTAACTATAAATTTTAATTCCTTTCTTTAAAAGTGGATTCAATTTTCAGGGTCTTTTTATGGTACCACTTTGAATAGGTTTTACCAGTACTTTATGAGTGGATTTGGTTGTATTTTTAAAAACTTTTTATTTAAGTATAATACGCATACAAAAAAGTGCACGTAACTGTACAACTCAAGTTTGTACAATTAAATTACCCATGCAGTCAGCACCCAAATTAAAAACACAAAGAATATTACCAACCCCCACAGAAGTCCCCTGTTTCTTCCTTCCTGTCACTACCCTTCCCCTCACCCTGACTTCTAGCAGCAGTTTTGCTTTTGTACTTCATATTACTGGGATTATACAGTATATGCTCTTTGGCGTCTGGCTTCTTTCACACATTATTAGTGTCATCACTTTGTTGCAAGTAGTCATAAAACATTCATTTTCATTATTGTATAGCATTTGACTATGTGAATATGCCACAATTAATATATCCATTCCAGTGCTGTTGGGCATTTGAGCAGTATCCTATGTATAGTGCTGGTATAGACTTTAGTGAGTGCATGACTTTGGGGGAACAGACGTGTGCATTTCTGTTGGATCTATATCTCAGAGTGGAATTGCTAGGTCCTAGGTGTAGGGTATGTTAAGCTTTAGAACTACCAAACAGTTTTTTCAAGTGTTCATACTATTACATTTTCCATCAATAATAGTTGTAGTTGCTCTACATCTCTACCACTTGGTATCTTCCTTTTCATTTTAGCCATTCTGGGGACATGTAGTGGTGTGGTATTGTGGGTTTAATTTGCATTTCTGATGATTAATGAAGCAGAGCACCTTTTCATGTTTATTCATCATTCGGATAGCTTTTTTTGTGAACATTTAAGTCTTTTATTTTTCTGTTGGTTTATTGCTGACTGATTTCAGGAGTTCTTTATATATATTTTGGAAACAAGTCCTTTGTTGGATATAAATCTGGATTGTTGGATATATATATATCTTCAATTCTATTGGTTGCCTTCTCCTTCATAATGTCTTTTGATGAATTAAAAAGTTCTTAATTCTAATATTCTATAATCAATTTTCTCCCCTTGTATGGTTAGTGTTGTGTCCTGTTTTAAAAAAATCCTTGCCTACTCCAAGGTGACATATTTTTTCCCCCTAAAAGTTTCATTTAATCTTGCAGATTTGCAACACATTTGGAAGTAATTTTTGTGTATGGTGTAACATAAAAGCAAAAATACATTCTTTTCCTATGTGACTATCCAGTTGACCCAGCAATATTAATTGAAAAGATCACTTTTCTTACTGCACTGCAGCGTTACCTTTGTCATAAATCAAGTGACCACTCGTGCAGGTCTGTTTCTTGGACTTCTTTTTCTCTTCATTGGTCAGTTTGTCTATCCTTGTGTCAATATCGCTTTGTCTTAATGACGATAGCTTTATAGTAGCAAGATGGTTTTAAGTGATTATAACTTCCAATAATATGACTGGAAGGCAAATGCTCAAAGCCTGAATTTGAATCTTCTGGATAATGAAGTTATACCTTACATATATCCTGTTGACACAAAGAAGGGAGGGCAAAGAAAACTTATGAAACAATTGAAAACATCCTGGGTAGTAAAGAGATGAGAATGAAGATTATTACTGGGTGTGCTGCAATGCTTATTAGGGAACTGGATGCCTACTTTCCAGGTACAGGAGGAAAAAAGACAATAAAAAATACAAAAGAATTATGTACAAGTAGCAAGTGCAAAATGGTGTGGTGTAAACCAGGTGCTATACAAATGAAAGGAAAAGAAAGATCAGTGAGGGATGGAGTAGTTAGGAAAGGCTTCATAGAGGAAGAACCCTTGAATTTATTTGAGCCTGATAAGGTCACTCTTAATGCAGAACATTAGAGATTTCATTTTTGTTTCCTGTATCTCCTTAGTGCATTAAATCAGTTATCATATCCTGCCCTTATTTCTTTAGATGCCTCTTTAACCTCTGAGTTTCAAAACCAACTAATGGTTTTAATCCTGACTGTACATCTGAATCATCTGGGAAACTTTTAAAAAATAATGATGCCCAAGGCTCTTCACACTAATAAAACAATCTGTGAGAGTGGAGGCCAAATTATCAATGTGTTTCAATGCACTCCCACTTGATTCAAATGTACAGCTGAAGTTGAGGACTGCTGAGTTAGAAGGTATATTCAATCAGTGGTTTTCAACTGGTGATATGATACTGTGAGATAACATACAGGACACTTGGTTAAATTTTTTCAGATAAACATTTGGCTTCCCAGGGGAAATTTGGCAATTTTTGGAGATATTTTTTTGTCATGACCAGGGGTTGCTGCATCTGGAGGATGGCGGCCAAGGATGCTGCTCAACATCCTATAATGTACATGACATCCTCGAGAACAAAGAATTATCTAGTTCAAAATGTCAACAGCACTGAGGTAGATAAATTCTGCTTTGGAGCAACAAAAGAACCAATCATAAGAAGAAGAAATAGAGTTGGAACTAAAAGCAGAATTTTGTTCAAATGTAAGGATTATACTGATGTTACAAGTGACAGAAGCCCAAGAAAGAAATGAGTTTTATTTACTTATTTATAATGAGGGCAATTTCTTCCTTTCTTCCCTCTTTTCTTTCCTTCTTTATGGCTGTGTTGGGTCTTTGTTGCTGTGCATGGGCTTTCTCTAGTTTCAGTGAGCGGGGGCTACTCTTCATCATGGTGCGCAGGCTTCTCACTGCGGTGGCTTCTTGTTGTGCAGCAGGGGCTCTAGGCGCGCGGCTTTAGTAGTTGCGGTGCGTGGGCTCAGCAGTTGCGGTGCACGGGCTCAGTAGCTGTGGCTCACAGGCTTAGTTGATCCGCGGCACGTGGGACCTTCCTGGACCAGGGATTGAACCCGTGTCCCCGGCATTGGCAGGCAAATTCTTAACCACTGCGCCACCAGGGAAGTCGAAGAAATTAGTTTTAATCTTGAAGTCAGAGAATTACTGTGTGAAGTGTAGGATCTATAACTGAATTTTTAGATACGTTTCAGTAAAATTTCAAAGAAATTCAGAGCATGTAGAGTTCAATGGAATGAACTCAGAAGTTTATTTATGAAATGTGGCAGCACTATTAATCTGAAACTTAAATTCTGCAACTCTGATATTTTTAAGCACTTTATAAACTTGTTGATAATGACTATGCACTGGGTCTTAATACTAGCTGTGTGACCTGATGTATGTTCTTGTTTCCCATTTTGTCTATTGTAAAAAGAGGGAGGTGGGTCAGATGATCTGAAAGACCCCTTCTAGCATTTATCTTCTATACAATAATTCCTAAGTTCTTGTCAAAATACAAATTTTACAACAAAAAGGTGTTTTTCAATGATAGGTCTAAAATTAATTTCAATGGCTCAGGCTTACTTTAAAAGGTAGCAAATTTATGTTTAAGATAATTTTACCAATTCTTTCTTAATGGGGTCCTAATCAAATGAATATGATGAAACTGGTAACTGCAATGTTTTCTTACTGCAGTACATAATAGTTAACTATCTTCTACTACTATTAGTAAGCATCCCTTGGATTATATATCCCAAACCTAAATCTGGCCATTCCTACTTTTCAAGGAAAAAAAAATTTAACTGGCACTTACTGCTTCTCATACTTTTTGTTTCTGCAAATCCTGTTAGAAAGCGAGATGATAAAAGGAGTCCCAACATTGTGTAGCCTACCCCTCACATAATATAGTATGTAACCATAGCCACCTATAAGGAGGAAGTATCCTTTTCAACCAGTAGATGGCACTTCAGAATTGTTAAAGCAAATGGTGAAATTTCAAGGAACATGGCTCAAAGAATGGTGCAAAGTAGGAAAGGCCTGAATAAGCAATATGCATACAAGAAACGAGTGGACCACATAATTCTTTTTTTGTGGGAACTGTCCTTTGCATTGTAGGATGTTTAGTAGCATCTCTGGCCTGTAACTACTAGATGCCTATAGCACTCTCCCACCCCAAGTTGTAACAATCAAAAAATATCTCCACATTGCTACATTTCCTCTGAGGGGCAAAATTGTCCCAATTCACTGAGAAGGCAAATGCTATGCAAACAGGTGATCTATAATTATGCACAGTAAGGGTGAATCTCACATTGCTGAGTGAAAGAAGCCAGAGTGAACCTAGTATATATGATTTCATATATGTAAAGCATCAAAACACACAAAACCAACTTATACTGTAGGAATTCAGGATAGTGGTTGTTTGTGGGAGGGGCAAGTAAGGGGAGGAAGTGCCTGAAAGGGAGTCGGATGAGCCTCTGAGGTACCAGTAATGTTCTGTCTTGATCTGGGTGCTCCTTACATAGATGAAAATTTATCGAGCATATATACTCCAAAACAATTTTTTTCAACATGTTTTGGGGGCTTCCCTGGTGGCACAGTGGTTGAGAGTCCGCCTGCCGATGCAGGGGACACGGGTTCGTGCCCCAGTCTGGAAAGATCCCACATGCCGTGGAGCGGCTGGGCCCGTGAGCCATGGCCGCTGAGCCTGCGCGTCCGGAGCCTGTGCTCCGCAACGGGAGAGGCCACAACAGTGAGAGCACCGCGTACCATCAAAAAAAAAAAAAAATGTTTTTGAAGTCAAGACTTCATCTTTTTCATAATGAATGGAAACACTGTAGCTCTTATTCTTTGAATCATAAGCAACACTCATTATCAAACTATCGATACATGTTAAACAAACAGTATTAAATGAAGTTGTAAACTAAATTAAAAAGCTGGTCATCTCCATGTGATCATTTGAAAAACAGGCAGTTAATTTTAAAAATACAGAAAAATCCATTTCAATTAATTCATTTGGTAGAAGTTACTTGTTCTCCTGAGATTTATCTATATTCCTAATGACAAAAGACAAATCAAAGATGAGTCTAAGTTTAAAATGCTGTAAAAACAACTCTGTCCCACATGAGACATTTCTGTAAACTACTGCAGTTTCCATCTATTGCTAAATTTGGAGAAATATGACTTAGCAGCTGAAGCATAGTTTTGTCTGAGAATAAACTACATTTATCTGTCTCAACCCAGGAGTTAAGAATTATTTTTCACTATGTATAAAGTTGAGATTCATATTCTTTTATATGTAAAGTTTTAGTATTATCCTTATTCTTCTTTTCCTGTACATACATTATTTCAAAGTAATACTCAGATGGCACCAGGACATCTAACAAGTAATATAGTAAAAAGAAAATTAAAAAAAAGTTAAATCTACACTGAATCCAGATTTCTCAACTGCATTTATTAAAAAAAAAACCAAAAACGAAAAAACAAACTTTAAGAAGATTAATATTGTAGTTTCTTAGGAATCTTTAAGAATTATATTTTAAAAATACTGCAATGAAAAAACACATGTCATAACCAAATGTATGATTTATTTTTGGAGAAAAATAATTAAAACTGAGGTTTTTCCAATTAAGGGGAGAAATAACAATATGAGATCATACCCTGGTTACATGTTAGTTATCACATTCTATACAATGTGGATGTGCTCAAGATGTATTTCATGATATTATGAATGAACATTTGAAATTTAAAAATCACAAACCGCTTGCCAATATTGTAAATTCATAAATGTTGAAATAAATACCTACAAGGAATTAAATTTTGAAAACTGAAGCCTTTGACAGTGTATAGATCATCCCAAATGTTACAAATAGCAGAGCAAATAAGTTGACATTACTGCTAGTTTCCACTTAATTTCTTCATAATATGGCTCTCTGGTGTTGCATTAGTGAAGATACTTCCTACAACCACATGGGTACCCCAGAGACTGTGGCGAATCACTTTACAGCAACCAAGATCATCAACAGAGAATCCTAAATGTCGATAGCGTTCATCTGTCTCAAAAAGAGTGTTGTTTGTATATGGTCCAAAAAACTGGAGGAAATAAAACAAGTCATATTTTCATTAGCTAGAAAGATAATGAAGTAATAATTTTTATGCAAATACGAACACGTATCTATATAAATACTCTGAATATTTAAAAAATCAAATAAGAAATAAAAAGGTCACATGGAACACCTAACTGTCCTAATACCTCCTCTCCCCTCAATACCTGTGCATTCTGGAAATGAGAAATGAATGATCTAGCAGACTGCATATTACCTAGAACCAAATGCATAATATTATATGACCTTTAGAGATGAAATAAGAATTAGGCAATCATCTATGGTTCACTTTTGTAATTTTTAAGATAAGAAAACTATCAGAGTAAGTTTTTCATTTCTAGTACTCACTAAATCTTGACTTTGAAAAGAAATAGTATATATTCCTATTTTAAGATTGAAAAAATTACTATTTGTAGTTAAAAGATATACACAGAATTTAAAATATGACCACAATAGTGGTTCAGTTATTTTCTTTAAAGTATAGCTTTACAAATGTTAATTTCCAAAAAGTTACTTTTCTAAATATTTCTTTACCATCCATATTCTTAATTCTAAAAATAAGTGTGTGTTTCTTCCTTAATGAAACTATTGGATACTAAGTTTTAACTAATGAACAGTAAACACACTAATTCAATGTAATTCAAACAATACCTATTAATGAGGATGGAAAATAAATTTTAAAATTATTTTTAATGAAAAAAATTTAAAGTGATGGAGAAGCTTAACTATGAGTGCCAGAGGTCCCTCAAAGTTGTGAATTCAACAGACTCTTGGTACCTATTGTGAATTCAACAGACTCTTGGTACCTATTTTTATACCTCTTTGCATAAAATTGTGAGGTTTTCGAAGTCTTAAATGGTCTACTTTTACCAAGGTTATAATTATAAACAATTTTATAATAAAAATAATTCCTACTTCAAATTATATAATGTGGCTTTCAAAATGTATTTAATTACTCACTGCCAAACCAGATGATGGGTCAATAAAGTCAGCCCAATAGCCTTCAGCTCGAAGGGCGTAGCAAATTTCTTTAGCACCGCTGATGAACTGCATAGAAAAAGGCACAAATAATATGCTCAAAGCAGCAGCACAGAGTGTTTTATTTCTCAATAAATTTTTAAGATAAATATTTTTTGCTTCAGATAGAGAATACAATAAGATTAATAAACAATTAAAACTAATGATAAATTAAGACTGTAAAGTCCTAAGATTATTTTCACCAGTCCAAAAGATTAATGGTTCATATAATATTTTCATTTCTTTTAAAAAGTCTAAATTGTATATTTTTTTCTTCTAAATTATTTCCTATTTTAGGAACTATTTCTAATCACTTCTGTGCTATTAACTCCCAAATTTGTCATGGATTATAACCTACAGTTGCTATTTTGTATCATTACAGAGGTATTAGAAATAAGGTAAGAAAGGGAAAACAAAATATTCATAATGAAAAGATATGGACCATTCATTAATTTGAATGAAAGTTGGTTAAAAACATGTATTTGTTTGTGTGTCCTTCAAAAACACATCTACCCACTCACATAGTCATGAAATATTTCTGAAAAGGCACATAAAAATAGTAAGATAAATGGATAGATTGGGTACAGGGCTGGACCACATACTTCCTTTTCACTATACACCTCTCTATCTTTTGTATTATGTATAAACATTACAGACCACGTGCATGTATTAAAATCTTGGTCTTACCATCCTAATCCCTACAATGTCTTTATTAGCTTTATCAGAAGTCTAAGCAGTGAAAAAGACTAGAAGCAAATATTAGAATCAGATTAGAATGTTAAAAAAAAAAAAAAAAGACAGACTATAAGTGTTTAAAGACAAGGGCACAGTTTCACTCACAGCTATAACAAAGTAACAGTTATCAAACTTGCCACTTGCTGAAAAATATAAAACTGACCAAAATATATGAGGCAACTGTTTTTAGACACTGAACAATAGGCAGACAAAACAGCAGCGGAGAAGGGAAACAAATAAGGTGATCCCCATATATGCTCCAGGCTTCTGTTGGGGGACACTCTCTTGTTGCAGGGCAAAGAAGTGGAGCCCAAGCAAAGTGATAGTGTCACTGAGCTGAGGGGGTAGAAAGCAAGAGTTCTGAACTGTTGAAGCATCTGGAATTTCTGGTGTAGGGTAATGGAGCAGAGGGAGATGCACAAATGGGCTTCCCATGTGGTCCGCGGAGCAATTTACCCTGGTTCAGTAGCCAAGGGTTGAGCTGCGCAGATACAAGGTGAGATTCCTCAAGGTCCAGCAGAGAGTGCCAGCTGCGGGGCTGAGAGCTGAATGGTGATATCAGGGGTCACGCACTACAGGGTAACGTGAATTTCTGGTCCACCTAGAGTGATGAGACCTCACTGAGCATCTCTGGCACTAACCTGAGATGCTCAGAAGTCCAAGCCTTGATAGCCCGAGGGCCAAACCTGGCTGGCTGCCTGTCTGTTTGTGTAAATACAGTTTTGCCGGAATGTAGCCATGCCTGTTCATTTATATATGGTCTGTGGTTGCTTTAACAATACATGGTAGAATTGAGTAGTTGAGAACCTATCACCTACAAAACCTAAAAATTTACCATCTGGCTCTTTACAGAAAAAGTTTGCTGATCCCTGCTATAGAGATATACAACTTTAACCTATTTTCTCCAAATACAGGCATATCTCATTTTTTTGGGCTTCACTTTATTGCACTTCGCAGGTAAGTTTTTTACAAATTGAAGGTTTGTGGCAACCCTGTGTCCAGAAAGCCTATTGGCAACATTTTTCCAATAGCATTTGCTCACGTCACGTGTCTGTTTGGCATTTCGGTAATTCTCTCAATATTTCAAACTTTTTCATCTATTATTATATTTGTTATGATGATCTGTAGTCTGTGATCTTTATTGATGTTTTACTACTATGACTCACTGAAGGTTCAGATGATGGTTAGCATTTTTTAGCAATAAAGTATTTTTAAATTACGGTATATACTTTTTTTTAGACATAATGCTTTTGCACACTTAGACTACAGTACAGTATAAACATAACTTTTATATGCACTGGGAAACCAAAAAATCTGTGTGACTCACTTTATTGCGATATTTGCTTTATTATGGTGGCCTGGAACCTAACCTGCAATACTTCCAAGGCATGCCTGTACTTTCTTGTAAACTAATGAAAAACATTTAGATAATACTGTACTCTATAGGTTATTTTCATACTTAATATTTACACTTACTGCTGTATTTCATTAATTCTCATAATTCTTAAAAATAGGAAAACTGAGTATGGTTTAGGAAAGTCATTAGAATTATGTATCAATTTAATAAAAGATGTACCATACACAAAAACTACAAGGTGAACAAAACGATGCATTTAAATGTTTGCAAAGGTTAACTAAAAGAATCCCAAATGATCACAAAAAGAACCAGTTTAAGTATTTTTCTTAAAGATTTCTGCTTGGGACTTGCCTGGCAGCGCAGTGGTTAAGAATCCGTCTGCTAGTACAGGGAACATGGGTTCGATCCCTGGTCTGGGAAGATCCCACATGTGGACCAACTAAGCCTGTGTGTCACAACTACTGAGCCTGCACTGGGAGCCCCCGAGCTACAACTACTGAAGCCAGCACACCTAGAGCCCGTGCTCTGCAACAAGAGAAGCCACCGCAGTGAGAAGCCTGCGCACCGCAACAAAGAGTAGCCCCCGCTCGCCACAACTAGGGAAAGCCCGTGTGCAGCAACGGGGACCCAACGTAGCCAAAAATAAATTAATTAATTAAAAAAAAAAAAGATTTCTGCTCATCAATAGCAAACACTGACATCTGCTGGTAAAAAACTGAAATAAAGTAAACCACAACATATAATATCTACTTGGACAGTAAGCTATGTGTGGTTCTAAAATAACCACTAACATGTCTAAAATAAAAAATGTTTTTTCATAAAAAAATAAAATAGCTTTAGTCATTATAAAGTTTAAAATGCACATGATAAAGCGTGTTGCCATTTCAAAGGCTGGAAATTTTTTTTTTTAATTTATTTTATTTTTTGGCTGCATTGGGTCTTTGTTGCTGACTTACATCTATACGGGAGTCAGTATCAAATGAGGCTCAGAATCTTGAATGGTTCAAAAAGTAGGACTTACTAATACAATGCACATATCAGAGCAAACTCTCTAGTGTCTAAATGGTAGTATACATTTACTAATCATTGTCAATATATAAATAGAAAATGTTTATTGAGTTATTATGTATTTAAATTTCACTTCTCCAAATTCAGATCTTTTAAAGATCAGAGAGAATGCCTTATGCCTCTCTGTAATTTCTTTGTTAGCTGGCATATATAACTTGCTCATGATTATTAATTACCACATGGAATTTATTAGTAAAGTTATATGTGGGACATTTAAGTATGAAGTCATTACCATAAAATACTCTATTGAGTATGTAAATAATATTTTTATAAATGAAGAGAACCATACATCCAACCCTAAAGAAAATATAAAATAATTCCAAATATTATCCTGTATGTAAATTACTAAAGAGAATTTTTTCAACTATAGTTAGCTAAGGTGTCCAAGTGAGCTAATCCCAACATGTCATACAGGCAAAGGAATATTCCTTTCTATCTTGTAGAGAAAGAAATTGATATAACTGAACATCAAGCTCTTAGATAAATAATTATATAATTTTTAAATATAAGACTTTAAGTTACTACTTCTCATTTCTCAGGTTGGTAAAAATGAAAAGTAATGCTAATATCCAGGGTAAAGGTGAGAGCATATATACTAGGACAGTCTTTTTGGCGGGCAAATTGGCAGTATCTTTCAAAACTTAAAATGAATATACCCTCCGATTTCCCTATTTAGGAATATGTAAGTATGTACAAAAAATATATGTACAAATATATTCACTGCCTGTAATAGCCTAAGTTTGATTTTCAACTTATAAATGACTAAAAATTTTTTTAAATAATTTAAAAAATTTACGGTTTGCCCATGCAATGTAATATTACACAGATTTTTACAAAGAATGAAATAAAATCTATGCGTAATGTTATGGAAAGGTGTCAAAACATATCTTCTAAGTTAAAAGCAAAGGATGGGAAAAAAATGTGGGTATATACATTATATTATTATTGTACTGTACACTGTTATTGTTTACCCCTTTAAGAAGGCTGAGGTATTTTCACTTTTTACTTGACATGCTTGAGAGAGAGAGAGAGAGAAAGAGACATGGAGGGGGAGAGAGGATCAGAGAGAAGGAGAGAGAGATGGGTATGAAGAGTTAATTTTACATTTTTGTTGTTTACTATATTCCCAAGTTTCCTAAAACATAAATTTAAAAAAAACTGAGGAAGTACTGGACAGAATCTAAGTTTTTCAAAGACACTAAAAAAAAAAATTGTGGTATTTTTATTCTCAGAAAACATGTAAGTTTTTTAGTACTGGAATACATTAGCAGAGAATTAGTAAAGGCTAGAAAAAATAGCCATCATTTTAAAACACTGGTTCATTGGTATTTAAATAAGATCATAAAATTAAATTGTCAGCAGCTGAAAGAATTACCTTTTCTAAGAGCATTTCTCTTTCAGTTTCTACCTCCTCACTCCAAACAGTCATATCATTCTTAGTTTTCTGTGTTACAGTCAGAATCATTAGTTTGTTGGTGGCTACTTCTGGAAACAGTGATTCAAAATCTGTAAGTGAAATAAGAATAAAACTCCAGAAAAAAATAAATTTTTTAAAAAAAGAAACAGTTCATAAAATACTTTAGAAAAATGATGATTAAGTTAAATTATTATGGTACCAAGTTAGGTTTATAAATGCATATTAGTTTTGAAAAGGATGAAATGCATTTAGTTTTGGTTTACTTCTGCTCTTTTTGGATGAACGAAAATATATTGCCAACAATTCTGAAGAGTAAGTTGGGTTACATGTTCTTGGTCTTGTAATTTAAAAAAAAGTTTATTATTAAGATTTTTCTCAGTAGCACTAATGTATTAGCTCATGGAAATTATGGCTGTAATAATCACCCAGGAGTGGGATGACTTTAGGAAAAGATTTAGGAAAAAAGTTATTAAAAATTCTACTATTCCTATCTAATGGCAGCATGAGGTCAGATGTCAGGGGACACTTGAAAGCCTTATCTTGGCCAGGCAATCATCATTTCCAGCTAGACATATTAAAATACTAAGTTATAAAGCATTACGATTCCTATGGAGTACATTATTCAACACATTAAAAAATTAGTGACATTATCTAACACACACTAGTGTAAATATGAATAAAGCACAACATACCTCTTCGCAGCAATTCCGGACATGTTTGGATTGCACACTCTACTTTGGCACTTTCAAAGTAAGTTTCCGCACTGTTAATTTCTTGCTCAACAGGTACATCATTACCCTAAGGCGGAATAAGAAATATAAGTAAACAAAATCTGGAGTTCAAATAAAATATCTTGCCTGTTATAAACCTGTTTTCCCTAGAAAGTTTTTTCAGTAATCCTAACCTAGCTGGTGATGGGGTAATAGGCAGTGTTTTCTTACATACTCAAACTTTTCTCTATGATGAATGTAATATTTGAAAATTTAAAAAAAATGTTGAATTAAAAAAAGGAACATATAAATACCCTGATATTCTAAGACTTAATATGAATAGACGTTGGCTAAAAAACTAAAATGCGCCATGATTGTGTCTTACAATGTTACCTCTTCTGATATTCTGTTATATCTAATTATCCTTCCTTTTGTTGTATAATCTGTAAAATGAGGATAAGAACACTAACTTACAAAGCAACATGATTAAACATATAGCTTCTCCAACAGGAAGTGCTTAGAGGCTTTTATTCAACAGAAATTTACAGGGTGCCTATTATACACTAGACATTATAAACAGGAACAGGCACTACAATGGTAAAAAATCCAGTCTTCACTCTTAGGTATATAAGAGTTAGTAGAAGAAAAATGCATGAACAAATAAATGCAATCCATATCAGAAATGCTATATAGTTATAACGGAAGTCTTCTGGAGGTATAGATGGGGAAGAAACTTGCTTTGCTGGCAGAAATCAGGAAAAGGTTGAAATCACGTTTGAGTTACATATTAATTAACATGTGTGTCTGACAGATAAAGAATAGACAGACTATAGGTTAAGAATTCAGGAGGAAAAAAACAGTCCAGCAAGAGATAATAACGTGCAAAGGCATACAATGGTCAAAGGGAATGGTGTAATTTTAAAAAAATGAAAATATGCTGTGATTGGAGAACAGAAGGAGTAGGAAGTAGTGGGAAGTAAGGTGAGAAAGATAAGGGATCAAAATTGTGGAAAGCCATTTATGCCACATTATGAAATTTTGAAAAAGCAATGAGGAATATCAACATGCGATATAAAAAGCTAATGACAGTATTACTGTAGAGGATGTATGGCAACGAGGAAGAGCAGGTGACAGACCAGTAACAGCCAACAATTACTGATCACTTAGTGTAATAAGTATTTTACATACATTTTCACATTTAATCCTCATAGCAACTTTGTAGGCCAGGGATTATGATTATCCTCATTTTACATATAAAGAAACAGAGGCTCAGAAAGGTGAAGTAACTTTCTCAAGGTCACAAAATTAAGTAAATGGCTGAGTTAATCTCTGAATACAGATTTATCCTATCTCCACAGTCCATCATACTATAATGCCTATAAAAATTGAGGTAAGATAAGGAGGCGCTGAACTTTGGCAGTATTAGTGAGAATTGAAGGTACACAAATTATTTAAGAGCTACTTTCAGAGATAGAAGCAATGTAATTCTGTCACTATTTACAGGGGTATGATAAAAAGAGGAGTCAAGGTTGGCACTATAATTTTTATTTTTGGGACAGTGGGAGGATGACTAAGTCACTTATACTACTGACAACATGGGAATAAGGACAAGTTTTGAGAGAAAAAGGACTAATTCAGTACTAGACGTGTAAAATCTTGGGACTTCTGAGACATCCAGATAAAGATGTTTGTCAGGCAGATAGTAATATAGAACCAGAAATGTCAGAAACAGAAATAAGAAGCTAGGAAATATGAATACACAGCCTGTGGAGAAAGCCAAGGACTTAAGTGACCGGGGAGCAAGTCAAATGAGAAAATGAAGATCAGAGACATTTGGGAAATATCATGTAACTGGTAGACAGAGGAGGAGTCAAAAAGACTGAGAAGGAATATCTGAGATAAAAAGTCAGGGGAGGTCAACTGTGTCCCAGTGTTAGGTTATCTGATATCACCCATAATTTGAGGGGTTGCTGCTTTTAATAATATGGCTTTGATCAAAATCTCAACCTGAAGCTATATAGAAATATGAAAAATGATAAGGATCGGGGTTTGAAAGAAACTCTGAAATGCATGTAACTTTCCATTTGAGTGAGCAATGAGCAATACTAGTTTTAAAATGCATTTAAAAATTCATATGCGATACCAGTTTAAAAAACTCATTAAAAAAAACCCTCAGGAATTGTTTTTACAAAAGCTATTTAAAAATCCTCCTCTTCAGTCTACTGTATCCAGAGTTTCAGAGATCTCAAAATTTTCTTTTTAAATGGCTAGAGGAATATAAAACTAGTCGGAATTTGGTCCATATATAAATTACAATTACCATTAATAAAAGTGAAAAACAGGGAATATAAATTTCCAGTTATAGAATTAAGTTATTTATATTTGAAATAAACATTTAGTAAAAAAATATATTTTTGAAGAATTATTTAATTACCTAAAAGAGACTGCAATGTAGTTAGGTGAAAAAAATTATATAGCAAACGCTATGTACAGGACAATGCCAAGCTTTTAAAAGCTATATATGTTGTTTCTGTTTATACTGGACTTAAATAGATTTTTTTTTTACTTTTTCAATGAAAGTAATATGTTCAGTTATCAGAAATTAATATAGCATTAATAATTAGAAAAACAGAATGACCTTAACAACTTACCTGAAATTCATTCACATATTGTGCCATAACAAACTCATGTCTTTCGCTCGATAAAGGTTCTGCTAGAACATCAGGTAAAGTTTTATGAACCTGGCTTTTCTTCTGTGATGTGGTCCCATTGAGGTGACAATCAAAACCTATGTTCCCAGGAAGCTGGAATCTCTGATCCTGAGGTCCAAATGGTCCCATAGTTTCATCGGGCCAAACTGTTCGAGAGCCTAAAGAGGAATGACAAAATGAATCATTTTCTCCTTACTAGTTAAGTACATTGGTAGACTGAAAGAATGTTCTTCTTCCAATTAGGTATTTTTTTTTAGCTAACCAATAGTTGTTTAAAGTTTGCTTTCCTGTGTAAATATAAATTAGTTTGTTTCATGTTATTCCAAAAGACTAATCAAAGCAACCAGCTGTCAGCTCATAGGTAATTCCATTACTAGGGAAAGAATTCAATAAAGTACTGTAAATGTAATTCTTTTTTTTTTTTGGCCATGCTGTGCGGCTTGTGGGATCTCAGTTCTCTGACAAGGGACTGAACCTGGGCCATGGCAGTGAAAGCCCGGAATCCTAACCACTAGGATTACCAGGGAACTCCCACACTATGTAATTCTTGACAGTCATTAAAAAGAATATGGTAAATCTTTACTGATAGTGAACGAAGTCCAGTACATATTACATTAAAAGAAAAAGCTAAGTCAAAGAACAGCATATATGACATTTATTTTTCATCCTTATATTTGTGTTTTTAAATACAGTAAAAAAAAAACATCTGTAAGGAAAGACATCAGACTTAATGGTGGCTACCCTTGGGGAGGGGCATTCAACTGCTGTTACCTGGTGGCACAAAACATTAATGGACTGGAAAAAAATCTTGTACGAACCAATGTGACATAATGCCCTGTTTACCAGCTACATGAGTTAATATGGATTTAATACTTACAGAAGAATAGACCACATTTTTATTCCTGTAAAACTTAAAAAAATCCTGACATGTGAAAAATTCAAAAAGATCCAGAAAAGAATAAATTAGAAAATCAAATGAAGAAATACTCAGAGTAGGAATTTTGTTTAGAGAAAGGAAGGGACAACTGCTGCAGACTTTAGCTGGCAATAAAAATATTTATAAATTTATAAAACTTATAAAAAATTTATAAAAAAATTTATAAAAAAAAATTTATAAACTCTGCCAGAACTGAGTGACTAAAAACGACCATGTCAATATGGCTGCCCCCATATCGCTCTTCCATACCTATGACAGACATCACCCATCAACTGCAGAATATTTCCCTGCTGAACACAGACACTGTCACATGATTCTCAACCTAAACACTCTAGCCCAGTATGTCTCAAACTTTTAATTATTTAAGAATCATCTAAGATCTTCTCAAAATGCAGATTCTGATTTACTAGGTCTGCAGTGGGGCTAAAAATTCTTCGTTTCTAAACAGTCCCAGATGATGCTGATGCTATGCCATGCTATGCTATGCTGGTCTGCAGATCACACTGAGTAACAAGGCTCTCGACAGCCACTAATGATTGACTGGAGTCAGTTCACAAACTTAAACTTACCAGCTATTTTGAAGAACATGGGTTCTACAGATTATTCAGATCTGTTTCTTTAAATAAATATCCCATATTAACAGTGAATTTGAGCATATTTTCAAATGTTTACCAGTCATTTAGGTTTTCTCCTACAGAAATAGCCTGTTCAAATCCATTTTTGAAATTTGTTTGGTTTTCTACTGGGTTTTCTTTCTCCTATTGATCTACAAAAATTCTTTATATAGTTGTCCCTAGTTATTCACAGGGGACTGCTCCCTGGACCCCCACAGATATCAAAATCTGCATATGCTCAAGTCCCTTATATAAAAGAGCATATCTCTACTGACCTTTGAACAACTGAGGGGTTAGCTGCTCAAACCCTGCATGCAGTCAAAAATCTGAGTATAATTTATAGGCAGTTCTCTGTATAGTCGGTTCCACATCCTCAGATTCAATGAACCGAGAATTGTACCGTACTTATTTAGTTTTGAAAAAAATCTGCGTATAAAGTGGACCTGAGCAGCTCAAAACCATGTTGTCCAAGAGTCAACTGCACGCACATATACTGTAACCTTTGTACATCACATCCTCCTGTATACTTTAAATCATCTCTAGATTACCTATAATATCAAAAACAATGTAAATGATATGGTGTGTGGCAAATTAAAGTTTTGCTTTTTGGAACTTTCTGGAATTTTTTTCCTCAAATATTTTTAATCCTTGGTTGGTTGAATGTGAGGATGAAGAACCCATGGATAAGGAGGGTTGGCTGTATATTCACAATGCAAACCCTTTACATATTCTGAGTGACAAATCTTTCATTTATGATAGATGTATATTTAGCCTTCAGATTATGAAAATTGAGGAGTAATCAGAGATGGAGTTAGAAAACTGGACCAAGAAAACCAGGGGAGGCTTTGCATGCCCAAGTGAACTTGTATTACACTGTAAGTAATGTGTTGCATGAAAAAGGATTCCATGGGCAATTCCTTTAGAATACATCAGGTAAAGTTTCTAAGAGCGCTCCCTGAATATTTTAGTGTGTATTATAAACCTCTACGATAGGACTATGGTATAAAGCATTTCTCCAAGTTAACTAATCACAGAGCTTAAAAAAATTTTTTTTTCATCCTTGAACAATGATTCATAGCTTGGGAATAGTTTAGGAACTGCTACTGAAAGCAGTGGGAGATAATCGAGGCTTATGAAGGAAGTGACATGATTTAAAGTATTTTAGAATGATTGATAGTGGTGCACAAGATGGATAAGAAAAAGCAGACTTTGATTTAATAAACACTCAAAGTGACAGCTACATTTAAGAAATTCAGCAAAGAATCAAGAAGTAGTAACATAGTTTAATAGGATCAAAAGAAGATTTGTTTCAGGGAGGACTGTGTGCTCAAAGATCATTAGAAAAACACTAAAGTTCAAGAAAATAAGTTTTAGAAACCAATATTCAATCTTCTTTTAAAAAATATTGTAACTTTCTGGTATAAATATTTAGGCAAGAGCTCTGATTTTATTTTCAGTGGGATAAACTCAACTTTAGAAAATCAGTAAAACCTCAAGAAGAAATACAGTAAGTCCCCTACACATGCATGAGTTCCATTCCGAGAGTGTGTTCATAAGTCCAATAAAGTTAGCCTAGGTACTCAGCTAACATAATCGGCTAGCATATAGTACTGTACTGTAATAGGTTTATAATACTTTTTACACAAGTAATACATAGAAAACAAACACAAAAAATAAAGACCTTTAAATCTTACAGTAGAGTACCTTGAAAAGTACAGTAGTCCAGTACAACAGCTGGTGTACAGGGCTGGCATTGGGTGAACAGGCAAGAAGAGTTACTGACTGGAGGAGGGAGAGGAGGTGGGAGATGACAGAGCGGAAGGATCATCAGCAAGGAGATGGAGGGCAAACTGCAATTTCACTGATGCCTGACGTGGATGGCACAGGCTCTGCTTCCTTGCTGGACTCAATTCTATCTACCCTCTTGAAAAAACAATCCAGTGATGTCTGGGTAGTAGGTCTTTTTTTCTCATCATAGATGACATGGTAGCAGTGGATCGCATTCTGAATGGCTGCTGCAACCTCTGTGTACTGTTCTACATTTTGGTCCTGTGCCTCAAAAACTAACAGTGCCTCCTCAAATAAAGAAAAACCCCTTGCATCATGAATCTCTTCGGTTCTTCAGTTACTTCTTCTTCCTCTTGTCTCTTTTCGTCCTCTCTTGCCCTCCAACTCCATCAGGTCTTCATTAGTAAGCTCCTCATGGTGCACAGCAAGGATTTCAATGAAGTTGTCCTCTTGCAGATCTAGCTCCAGCTTCTCGCTGAGGGTCACTAAGTTGCTGAAGACCTCTTTGGACTCCTCATCCACCTTTCAAATCCACGAAAATTGTGAACAAACTGCAGGCAAAGGTTCTTCCAAACCCCATTCATGGGTACGGCCGTAACCTCATGCCAAGCAAAGTCAATGTTTTTTATGGCCTCGTGGATGTTACAGTCCTTCCAAATTGTCACAAGGTTGTTCCTGATTCGTCACTTGCCTTTACTGCCTGATGAAAACTGTGACGTAAATAATATTTCTTGAAAGTTGCTATAACTCCCTGGTTCATAGGTTGGATGAGAGATGTAGTATTCGGTGGCAGATGCACTACTTTGATGTTGGGATGAAAGTCGTCCATGAATGGGGGGTGGCCCAGAGCACTGCTGAGCAGCAAAAGAATGTAGAATGGGATGTCCTTCTCCAAGCAATACTTCTCTACCTCTGGGATAAAGTGGTGGAAAGACCAGTCCTGGAAAATGGCCTGTGTGACCCAGGTTTTGGGGTTACTCTCCCACACAACAGGAAGAGAGCCCTTGGCTATGTTTTTAAGGGCTCCTGGGTTCCCTGAGTGATAAACTAAGAGAGCCTTCAGCTTCATATCGCTGGAAAGCAGCATTGCCACCGAACAACAGAGGTAGCCTATCCTTTGCTGCTTTACAGCCTAGCATCAACTTTTCCCCCTTACTGATGTAACTTTTCCTCTGGCATCCTCTTCCAGTACAGTCCTGTCTCATCCACATCAAAAACCTGCTCAGGTGAATACGCACCTTCATCAATAATTTCTCGAAGCATTTCAGGAAATTCCCGGTCAGCTACCATATCTGCACTTGCTGCCTTGACACTTACTTTTACATTGTGAAGGTTGGCTCTAGCCTTGAACCGATGAAACCAGCCATGGTTGGCATTAAAAGATGTGCCCTCTGATTCTTTGCCGTGTTTCAAGTCTTCATAAAGGCTTTTAGCTTTCTCTTGAATCAGCATTAAGCTGAGTGGGACTTGACGCTGATGCTGACCCTGCACCCACATACTAAGAAGTTTCTCCAACTCCTTCATCACTTTTCCACGCTTCTTCGATATTATTGTCAACATCGGCACAGCAGACTTCATGTGTTCCATGACCTTGTCCTTGTTCTTTAGAATCATGCTGATGGTTGAACGATGCATGTTATAAGAATGAGCAACGTCTACCTTCTTTTCGCCTCATTCCACTCTCTCAATTATTTTCACTTTTGTTTCCATTGTTATTGCTTGGCGCTTCTTAGCAATACCAGCTATACGCTGCTTTTACACTTGCTTCCGGACATCCTGGGCTTGAAATAAAGATACTGTACTACTGTACTCTATACAGTACCATAAAGTACACAAAAGCACAACCACTTGTAGAGAATGCACACACGTGACAATGTACACCAGACATGTGAACTAACTTGCGTGACTGGTCACGCGAACTCGTGTTCACATCTCTGAAAGTTCACAACTTGAAGGTTTGTATGTAGGGGACTTACTGTATTACAGGAAACACAACTCAGAAGGTTATGAAACAATTATAAGTAAAGCAATAATAACTTTTACATACAGATATCTGGAGGTGCAGTGGCCACATGAGACTCATCAGAACCTGAAGATCCTGCAGTTGAAAAGGCTCTGGGATTGACAACCCTTTTAACTAAAGAGCAAAATCCTGGGAGATAGGAAACCAGTCTGGCTCTGTTACAGAGCACCTAAGAAGGACACAAAAATTAAAATTATTCTGGATATAAATGCTATACTAACACAGACAATCTCTGGCAAATCCTCACATTGCAATGTATCTTTTAAAACCAATGTTTATTCTACTATTATTGAGCAGCTACCATAGGATAAGCATCATGTACATTTATAATTTTAGAAGTAAATACAAATATTAAAAAAACAAGTAATAAGTTACTTTGGGTAAAAATATATGGCTTTCCCAAGGCCAGAATTAAGAGTGCCATACAGAAAGAATGGGAACCTCTAAAAGTTGCCCTATTTAGTGATGACACTAAAAAGGTAACACAACTGATAAGATTCTATTCTCAAAATAAAGAACTTTCAAAACCTCTCCTAGAAACAAAACCTATTTACTTTCTAACTCTTCTCTTCTTTTACTGCTGTAAATTATACTAATTATCTACCATACCATCTTTCCTCTTTCTTTAATGGCAATGTCCACTTTCCTCCGTTTTAGCACACAACTTTGTGATACATTTTCTGCTCTTATGTTCATTCCCTAGACTCTGAGGTCAGTTACAATGGATGAATGTGTAAACATCTTTCACGTATAAACTTTCATCAAAATACTTAAGTCAGAATAATCTAATGCAGGGGTTGGCAAACTATAGCTGAATATAGCCTTCTGTCTGTTTTGGTGAATAAAGTTTTATTGCCATACCCATTTATGTATGGTCTGTGGCTGCTTTCATGTCATAATGGCAGAGTTAAGTAGCTTCACAGAGACTCTACGGCCTACAAAGCCTAAAATATTTGCTATCTGGCTCTTTATATTAAAAAAAGAAATCGCTGACTCTTAGATTAGTGGAAAACATGTAAGAACAAATACTATATCATCTGTGAAATGCTATCAAAAGATCTGAATAATTAAGAGACCCTTGAGGACATAGGCAAAAAGTTTCATGGAGGATATACTTAGTTGTGAAGAAATAGAAATTTGCTGGGGAAAGGGCATTTCAATGAGTGACTATCAGGAACAAAGGGATGGAGTCATAAAGGATGTACTCAGAAGAGTGACAAGTTCACTGAAGGTGGATATAAGGTAGTGCAGTAAAAAACAAGCTTGAAAGTTAACTTGTGGGCAACTTTAAAAGGCTTTATACTTGACACAGACAGGAAAGGGCCTGTTATATCAAGATAATAAATCAGAATTTTAACCTGTAGGCAGGGAGGAAAAGAGTAAACTGATAAAAATAAAGGATGTTTTAAGGAATGTACCACTAAGGGCAGTGTAGAGAATGGAGTGGGATTAGAGAGCTGGTATGAAAAATAGTTACCAGGATGTTGAAATAGTCTAGATACTGTAGAATCACTCTTTTTCCCTTTCACATAGTATTCTGAAATCCAGCCCTGTGTCCCTTCTGACTTTCTCATCCTAAGTACAAGAATACATCCTAACTGGTCGTTCTACTTCTCTGACATAATTTCTTACTCATTTTATCCCTCCTTCTCTTACTCCACTCTTTAGTCACATAAAAATATCTACCCAAGTCTTCCCATATTTCTCTGCCTTCTTTATTCTGCCACAAGATTTCTTCTGCTAAAACGTCCTTTTCCCTCTCCTCCTAGGCCTGGCAAATTCCAACTCTTTCTACAAGATCTGGATAGACAGAACCTCCTTTATATGTCTTCAAAATGCAAGACCTGTCTCCAGAGCATTCTGCCCACCTGAAAATTTAAGCATCTTCCCTTGGGTGTGCACCCAACCTGCTCAGAGACAAAAATGGTAATTCTCAGTGGTACAAGAAATTTGAATTGTATATCAACATTGAGCAATTGTGATATTTCACACAAAAGATCCAGACTTTCAGCTGTTCTTACAAACTCCAAAGATCTGGCAATGCTGGATTCACATTCCCAAATGACATTAGTTGGCAACACATCACTGTAGCTAAGGAAAGGCTGCTCCCTTTATATCAGAAATGAGTATTTCAGTTTGTACAAGTCCCCACCAAGGCTTCTTAATTGACCTGTTCAGCCTCTGAAGCATAGACATACCTGACCCATGCTATGTATGCAAACTAAATTGTTGAAGACATACATATCTATCTTCATGTTTCATTAGTAACATCCATTCAGCACTTAAAATGCACATAAACGAACACAAATTTTTAAACATATATTTGAATATTGTTTTATGTAAACTTCTAACAATAAAAGTATCCTTCAAAATACCTACTGGATTAATTTATTCATTCAAATCAAAATAAAGCCAGGTCAAATATTAGCATACTACTCTAACTGGTATCTTTCCTTTGAGAGTAGCACATGCTCCTTTTACAACATTCCCTTCCTATGATTATGGCTAGGTATAAATTCACCTTAACACACGGGATACACTAGTGGTCTACTTTTACGACTTGGCCTTATAGTCTTACCATTAGGCTATTACTTAATATATCATATTTGACTACAGGAATACTCTCCTGGCTAACTGTTGCCATATTAGTCTTCCTAACACACAGCTCTAATTAAATCACCAAAATTTAAAGAATAAAGTCCAAATTACTGGGTTTGGCATTCAAGACTCTCTATTACATGATTCCAAATCCACAATCCAACCTTCTCACTTATCTCTTTCACACATTTTACATTCAGGAAGACAGAACTGACTTCCTGATTTTTGAAAGGGGGGGGTGTCTTTGAATATACCTCCTGCTCTGCCCAACCAAACCTCAGATTATCTAATCCCACCCATCTTTCAAACCTCAAATGCTTCTCTGATTAAGTGAACACAAACCCCTACTTTTCCCTCTCCACAAAGCTCTGAATCTGCACTGTACCTTTGTGTAGGTTTTAAAATTAGTTTCAACTCTTATTGTAATTGTTTTAAAATATGTCTTGTGTTCCCTATGGCAGGATGCGTTTGAGTAATCGCTGTACTGTTACAGTGAATAAATCTCTATGGCCTGTGAGAATAATATCTCTTGCGCCCATTTTGTAGTATTTGGAAGGTGACTTCCTATACTGAAACTGCTACAAAACCTTCAGTTTACCTAACCAAAGAAACAGAAAACGGCTTAAAAATAATTCTAAATATTTACTGAAATAATGTCTTTTAAAACTACTGAAAAGGTGCTGGCACTGAATTTATTTCTAAAAACGAATTTATAGAAATAAATAGACGTGTATTGAGAAATATGTTGCGTTCAAACTACCCGCAAAGCATATCAACCTAATTCACACCCCTTGCTTCCCTTGCCATTTCCGGTACACTAATCACGAGAAACATTATGCCATCAATGCCATTATCATTAAACCCGTCCTTCCTAACGAGTTCCCAAACTATTTTATTACTATACTGCTTCTTAAGAGGCTAATTTACTCACATTGGCCATTTCTGGCGGGAAGGGCAGGCGAAAAATATCTTCCCTTTTGTAAAGTTATTCCTGGGAAAGGACAAAACAAACAGGCCGGTGACGGATTAAGCTCTAACAACAGATCACTGGGGTAACGTCCACCACCGCCTATTGTGTGTCCCTCCACCGAGACAGGACCAAAGTCCAAGCTCTCCCCGAACCCCAAAATTCGCCCCCCGCCCCCACAGGGCACAGCTCGCTGCCCACAGGAGGGCGTGAGGCGCTCAGCCCGCCCGGTTCGAGTCCGCGAATGGGACTCGACTCCGACTAGATTGGGGTGGCCAATGAGGAGCTCCACCGGGATGGAGTCCTGAGGCTCGAAGTAGATATTTTAACACCGGTCAGGGCTGCCCGACGACAGAAGCAAAGGTGCCAGCAGAGATGAAGGATGAGCAAGCGAAAAGGATCCTAAAGACAGAGTGCCAGGACGACTGGCGACAGCGATAGGGACCCTGTGGGAATAGAGGAAACACCGGGAGCTGCAGCCCGAAGATGGGCGAATTTGGATAGGGCTAACGCAGGCGGAAACCATACGTACCAGTCTACGCCGCCGCCTCCAAGTGTTGGAGACCCGGACTCTTCCCGTCTTCAAAATGGCGGCGCGACAGCAGAGCGGGTAGCGCCGAAGCTGGCAGTGCCCAGACTGAAGGAGTTGCTCCTGAGCACATCGATGAGAAGGATCGTCGAGCCGATGATGCGCACGCGCACAGGAGGCCCACGTAGAGCCGCCCTTCCATTGGATAGTCCCCCGCCGCGACGTGGGCGGAGATAAAGTGACGCGCGGATGACCTGGGAGCCTGGAGGCTTGAGCTCTGGAGCTGGGTTTAGGCAGCCGTTTAATTTCGTGCATTAACTCACTGAACTGAGGTATTTGAAAACCTCCTCTCTCCCTAAGACTTTCTTATTGCCTCCAAGAGGTAAAGTTTTCTGTTCATTGTGTGTGGTTTTTTTTATTTTTCAAGAAATCACTGTTTTTGAGAATAGGGCACTTAACGTTTTTCTTTATGTACCAGGCCTTTAAAATAGGCGCAATAAATACATATCCCCTTATTTATAAAGAGTATATAGGGCTTCCCTGGTGGCGCAGTGGTTGCGAGCCTGCCTGCCGATGCAGGGAACACGGGTTCGTGACCCGGTCCGGGAGGATCCCACATGCCGCGGAGCGGCTGGGCCCGTGAGCCATGGCCGCTGAGCCTGCGCGTCCGGAGCACAGGCTCCGCAACGGGAGAGGCCGCAACAGTGAGAGGCCCGCGTAATGCAAAAAAAAAAAAAAAATGTAAAGAGTATATAATTTTCATTTGTCAGTTACGTTTAAAGACAATTAACTGAAGTTCATACTGATATATTTAGTTGGGTCATGTTGGGCAATTAGTGTCTTTATTTTAGTTTCCTCCCTTCTAAAATGGGAATAAATGGATAAAGAAGATGTGGCACATGTATACAAAGGAATATTACTCAGCCATAAGAAGAAACGAAATAGAGTTGTTTGTAGTGAGGTGGATGGACCTGGAGTCTGTCATACAGAGTGAAGTAAGTCAGAAAGAGAAAAACAAATACTGTATGCTAACACATATATATGGAATCTAAAAAAAAAATGGTTCTGATGAACCTAGGAGCAGGACAGGAATAAAGACACAGACATAGAGAATGGACTTGAGGACACGGGGAGGGGGAAGGGGAAGCAGGGACGAAGTGAGAGAGTAGCATTGACATATATACACTACCAAATGTAAAATAGATAGCTAGTGGGAAGCAGCCGTATAGCACAGGGAGATCAGCTAGGTGCTTTGTGACCACCTAGAGGGGTGGGATAGGGACAGTGGGAGGGAGACGCAAGAGGGAGGGGATATGGGGATATATGTATACATATAGCTGATTCACTTTGTCATACAGCAGACACTAATACAGCATTGTAAAGCAATTATACTCCAATAAAGATGTTAAAAAATAATAAAACGGGAATAATAATAGTGGCCAACTCATAGTTTGTGAAGATTAAATCAGTTGATATGTAGCTAACACATATAGCACCACACGTGCGCACGCACAGCTCATGGCTTGGGAGTCACAGAGGCTTCTGAGTGTTGAAGTTACTTACAATTTGTTATTTCTTCATGACTCATAATTTCTCCTTCAAAGCGGCTTACTTGTCTAGGTTATATAACAAGATTACTGTTTGAATGATGATCCTAAGCTTTTTGAGCCTGGGAGCCATATGTTATACATCTTTGCCAGGATAGAAAATCATCTGTCAGGTAGAGGTAGGAGATAAGAGGAGTCAGTGATAGGCAGAATGGCAGGAGGCTGTCAGGAGTAACTTCATAGCGGAGGTGATGCTTGATCAGTGTTTTGAAAGATGAGTAGTTGTTTGCCTGAATGCCAAGAAAAGGCATTACAGGGGTGAGGGCGTTTCAGTCAAAGGAAGCAGTTGGGACAGAGATACAGAATCCAAAACGCTATGGGCAGTTGGGGAGATCCCCAAATAGTCAAGGGATTCAGTTGGAAGTAGACAGGGGCCAAATCATAGTCAGCCTGCAGTGCAGTACTAAGGTGGATGTAACCCTGGAAGCAACGAGAAGCAACTGGGCAGATTTAAGCAGTCATGGCATTATCAGATTTGTGTCATGGGAAGATTCTTGGGTTTCAGTATAGAGGATAGGTTGGAAGGATGTGGAATTGGAACCACTGGATCAAGTGGTTAGGGGACTATTGCTGTGTCCATGAGAAAGAACATGCGAGCCTGAATTAAGGGCAGGGGGGGAGTTGAGGAATTGATACTGCATAGCTATCCATTGGTTGCAGATGAGGAAAAGGACGAGTTGAAGATAACTCCTAAATTTTTGACTTAGAATACTTGGTGAATGGAGTTGCTTTTTCTGAGATTTGGAATCCAGTAATACTAATTTGTGGAATGTACGCTATGTGATGGCACCTGTATAGGGATTTTCCCATTATTTATTTTAATTCTCATAACAATCCAGAAACTGGATGTATTATTATCCTCATGTTAATATGAAGAAATTAAAGCACATAGCTTATGTATATTTATGAAGCTTCCAGGGCTGGATTTAAATCTATGTCTGTTAGGTTTAAGAATAGTGTTTTCTTTCCCATAGGTGTTGTCTCCTAGGAGTAAAACAGGTTTTAGGGGAAAGATAATGAATTTGATTTGGGATGTTTGAATTTTAAGATGCCTGAGGGGCATTTGAAAGCAGGCCTGTTGCTCAGGAAAGTGATTTATGCTGGAGACAGAGATTTGAGGTCATTGACATATGAGTAACAGTTAAAGCCATAGGAACCCCTTAACCTGGAACTCAACAGTGGGCTTTTAGGGAGGAAGGTCTGTGAGACTCCTGAAAATGTATGCAAATTGTTGTGTATTTGTAAGCAGAGCCATTCTTCCCTCCCTAGGGAGAGTGCACATAGCTTCTTCAGATTCTTAAAGGAGTTCCTGACTCTGAAAAGATCAAGAACTACTAGTGTAGAGTATAAAAGAAAAAAGAGCAAAAGTCAGAAGAGTAGGAAATATTAATTAAAGAGGTAACAGAAGAAGAAAAAATTAGCAATGGAGACTGAGAAATTTCAGTCAGAGGGTAAAAGGAAATCAGGAGATAGTATTCTAGGCATGAAGAAGATAACTGCTCAGTTTTACTGGATGCTACAAAAAGGTGTTATTGAGGACCAAAACCAATCCATTGTATTTGATAACTAGGGCAATGGTGACTTTGCCAGAGGAGTTTCGGTGGAGTGGGGGTGGGAGGATGAAATTTTGATAACTGTGGATTCGAAGGATGAAGCACAGCCTCTTAAGGGAAGAGATTTCACCTGTTTTTTCACTGTATTCCTGGGACTTCACTGTATTCCCGCCACAGCGAGGTGACCAATAGTATTTATTGAAGGTTGAACAGATGAAGAAGTGGTGACCATTAATAACCAGGTACCATTAGTAACAGCTGCTTTTTCTTCTGTTTCCAGGCTCCATCCTTCAATAGCACTTATCCACCCAACAACTGGGCTGGGGGAGCAGTAGTGTCTCTATGGCATAAACGAAGAAACTGTGACTCAGAGAGGCTGAGTAAACTGCTTGATGCTGTACAACTACATACAGTGATGAATGTGAGATTCAGACTTGGATTTGTCTGGCTCCAAAATCTCTGTTCCTTCCATGACAATAAAACAAAGGAGAAGAAGAGCGAGAGGTGAGTATGTGCCTCTCAACTGTTATTAAATTTTCCCTTATCTATTCGCCTTCTTCCTTTCACTCTCTCTTGGGTTGTTCTTATTCTTCATAGACAAAGCAGTGCCTTCACAGAACTATAAAGATTGATCAAAGTACCAGATTATGAGATTATTCAGAGGCCAATATGTAATCTTTGGGGCTTTCATTCTCATCTCACTCTCACAGCTGCCTGCATTAATACTCTCTGATAAACACATGGTTTCCTTTTTATTCTGGAAAACATCGATTCTCAATAACAAAGGATGCATATTTAAGCAAACCGAGGAATATATAGTCATCACTGAATGCTCAACTCGGAAAGAGTATTGTATTGCAGCTAGCTCTTTCTGTAAAGAGAGTAGGATTATAAAACCAAAAGAGACAAGAAGGAATATTTTCTGCTCAACCAAGCATATCTAAAGCATATTAGAAGTTTGGAGACAATATTCTGTGTTATTTTTTTAAAAAAAAGGTTGCATGGAACTATTACCTGGTTGTAAGAAAATAGCATGTAAAAAGGGATAATGTTATGAGTAAAAAGGGTATGGAGAAAAGAAAAGATGTGTGAACACTTGGTTTTTATTCTTTGACTTGGTCACAGAACTCAGCCATTGAGAACACATCTTTTTAAGTTGCCTGCATCAGTGCTGTGATAGCTCTTTAGTGTTTGATACATTAAGGCAGGTATATGTTTTGGCCATTTCTAAAAACTCAAGATTTTCCTGGAAACCCCTTGTATGTTCTAGCCATCCATTGCTAGGTAGCAATATGTGGATGTTACAGAGAAATGTTACAGAGTGAATGTTATTTGTCTCTAGGACATAATGGAGGAGGAGGAGCCTGTGATTTAATATTTTGGTTTTTAGTTTGAATGTGATTCATACAGTGTGTCACGGGACTGTAATTGTGATATTAGATATAGCAGTTGCCTATCTGCTCTTCTTTCTGTCTTTCTCCTTGTTGTTACGATGAAGACAATGATATTGCCTCCCTCATAGATATATGAAGGTAATCCATGTAAAGAATTTAACGCAGTGCGTGGCACTCGGCAAGTATGCAATAAATGTTAGCTGATATCGCCTTCCTCCTCATCAGCTGCATTATTGTCATCATCACTGAACTCCTCTGAACTCCATTCTCATAGGGAAGTGGTAATGTGGTAAGGAGCTTTGGTTCCCTTATATATGCACGAGGCTTATCAGAGGTGATAATACTGCCACGACCTTCCTATCTCTTTGGTACTGGGACATTGTTTGGTCTAGAGAGGAACAGGCATGGGTTTAGGTGGGACTCCCCTCAGGATGTTGGCCTGCTTTGTTTTGAGCTTCTTTACCTTGAGGTGATTATGCATGTATTTTATTTTATTTATTTATTTTTTAATTTTTTTTTAAGGGGTAAGGGTGTAGGGGACATTTCATTGCTTAGTCCAAGGGGCCCTTCTTTTTTTTAAAAAATTTTTTTATTTATTTATATTTATTTTTGGCTGTGCTGGGTCTTCGTTTCTGTGCGAGGACTTTCTCTAGTTGTGGCAAGCGGGGGCCACTCTTCATCGCAGTGCACGGGCCTCTTACTATCGTGGCCTCTCTTGTTGCAGAGCACAGGCTCCAGATGCGCAGGCTCAGCAGCCACGGCTCATGGACCTAATTGCTCCGCGGCATGTGGGATCTTCCCAGACCAGGGCTTGTAACCCGTGTCTCCTGCATTGGCAGGCAGATTCTCAACCAGTGTGCCACCAGGGAAGCCCATGATTATGCCTGTATTTTAGAACTCAAAGCATGTAGACAGAGCAGAGAACAAGGATGAGGAGAAGATTTAAGCAAAAACTGATTAACCACTGAGTGAGAAGCATCTATAAGTCATATTTGGTAAACTTAGGATTCAGGCTGTGGTGATCTGGCTCCATAAAGAAGTGGAAATACTTAGACTTGAAAGGAGGGTATAAAGCTACCTGGGAGCATGTTAAAAATGCAAAATCTCTAGCTCCAATCCAAAACTACTGCCCCAGAATCTGTATTTTAAAAAAATCCATAGTGATTCATATGTACAATTAAATTCTCTTGAATGAAATTGACTAGGAAGTGGAAGAGAGATGGTAGCATTGGGCCTTGCATAATGCAAATCGCCCCATATATATAGAATCAGAATATGTAAGGGGTGCTTCCCTGGTGGTGCAGTGGTTGAGAATCTGCCTGCCAATGCAGGGGACACGGGTTCGAGGCCTGGTCTGGGAAGATCCCACATGCCACGGAGCAACTGGACCCGTGAGCCACAACTACTGAGCCTGCATGTCTGGAGCCTGTGCTCTGCAACAAGAGAGGCCACGACACTGAGAGGCCTGCGCACCGCAATGAAGAGTGGCCCCTGCTCGCCGCAACTGGAGAAAGCGCTCGCACAGAAACGAAGACCCAACACAGCCAAAAAAAAAAAAAAAAAAAAAGAATATGTAACGGGCTAAGGAAGCTGCATTTTAAGAAACCTTTCAGGGAATTTTTATGAACACTAGAGTTCGAGGACCCCAAGTAAAAGATAAAAACTGTCCTGGGGAGGAGTGCAATATACACTATGAACAGTAGATGTCACTACTGTACAATTTGAAAATGACATCGTTAGCAGCCAAAAGAATTATTACAAGAACATTCTCTAAATTTGCAATGTAAAGATCTAGGGAAAATGAACTCTAATTTAAACAGAGTTGGATTTTCCTGTGATTTTATTAAAGATCTTTAGGACATACGAACAGCTTACAAAGAGTGATTGGAGATTTAGAAATTTGGGGTACATGTAAATAAACCTATTCTAAGGAATAATGTCTCAGTGTACTTGGGGAAATAAAGTGAATGTTTTGTGGTTTAAAAAACCAAACTGGATTCCACAGTCAAAGTATACAACGCACTCAATGACTCTTAGAATATCTTTTCCTGGCCTTATATCACAATGTTAGTTTTATACTGGGTTTGCCAGATATTTAATTTTCATCTGCAGCTCAGGGATTGAAGCCTTGTGTGCTGTCCCTGTAAACATTGTCTTTATCTGTAGACACTGCAACATGCTGGGGGACTTGGATTCAAGTTCTGGCTTTTCTGTAAAGCTCCATGTGGATCACCACGACAATTTCTTAACGTCTGTGAGCCTTGAAACAGGCATAAAAAATGTCCACATAAGGGGTATCATGAGGAGGACCCAGATAATAAATGTGAAATAATTTTGAAGTGTTAAATAAATGCAAAGTATTATTTGAATGCTTATAGTGTTGGACCTTTGCTTTGATATTGGTCTTTGAAACCTCACCAAAGTACCCTTTCCATAAAAATGACTCTGGTTCTGCTAAGAGCCTGGTTATTTTCCCCAACTACATCTTTTGTTCCGCATGTAAGTTTGACTGATAAAATGTAGGATACTCAGTTACATTTGAGTTTCAGATAAACAATGCATAATTTTTTAGTGTAAGTATGGGTTAGATATTGCATGGCAATCTGGCAAATCTAACTCAAAGGCAAACTAAGGAAGCTGTTCCATGTTTCTATTTCTGTACCCGAAGGTCATCTAATTGATCAAATCTTCTATTCTACCTTGTATGGAAAAAGTCTGGCTCAAAAAATGTAGGTCTAAAAATGCTTTTGGAGAGTTATTGCTAACTGAAAGCTCACATCTTCAAAAATGTTTATACTTCCTGTCTGGAAATGGCTTGCTTGGGCTTATACACTAAAGACTGCTTGGAGGGAAATAGGGCCACTTAATTAATCCTTGGAATTATTTTTCATTTCTGTTATAGTCTGTTATTCTTTTGATTTTTGATTATTCATTAACATGTCTTTCTCTCTCCCACTGTGTGGTTGTGGGACTAGAAGGAGGGAAAGCGTGAATCTCCAAAATGAAAGCCACTCAAATGTTGGTGTATAAAAAATTCTGATGCATTTCTGGCACAGCCCTCTCTTCCCAATTATATTTCATGCAGCAAATTATGCTATTAAAGTGTATAGACTATACATAGAGAGTCCACATCCCAATAACGGACAAGAGTAAGGAGAAGGAATGGTGGGAGTGAGGTATATGCTAAGTGTTGAGAAAGAGTTATCCTGGGGAACAATTTGCAATTTCAAAGTACTTGAGGATAATACACAAAATGGGGGTTAACAAAATAAAATAAATCCAGAATTACACTTTCATGGGTATGCCCTGAAGTAGAATGAGGAATAACCCTAGGAATCCTGATGTACTGAACTGCCAAGTCTAACAGGAAGCCCTTGGAGGGTAACTGCAGAAAAATGGCACCTTTTGGCTCAGCTAATGTTAACATTAGCCTATGGACACTAGGTGGCAATATATGGCAACGTGAGGATTTTCGAATTTGTGGTGGGATGCTGAATTAGCGGGGGAAGAGCTGTGAGATGAGCTTTGGTTTCCTGCTGTTAATACAGAGCCCTTCAATTTACGGTAGAATGTTCCTTCAGCTGTGATCTTATGAAACTTAAATAGGGCAGGGATCGGGTCGGATCCACCTCTAGTGTTTTCCTTCCTTTTATTTTCTTCCATTTTAAGACTGGTTACTTCACACTTCTGCGAAGTACTTAGTCTCATCGGGCATCCAAACTTGATACCTATGTCTAAATTTAGATACAGAGATGACAAAGCTGTTTAATTGGAGAGGTATTAACAGGAGAGGAGAGCGACATTGCACTGAGGTGATTTGAGCCACCAATGAGGGTTCCTGGGCTGTGTGTTCCTGTCACTAAGAACATTTGCTAATCTGCTGACAAATTGCAATGGGAATATCTCCTGGACATGCTGAAAGCCCAGTGCCCTGTCATTTGAGTAGAGTAGGCTCTTCACCAGCCCACGGGAGTATCAATGATTAGCTTACGCTTTGGCATAAGGTTCCCGTTTTCTTTACGGTTTGATGATGTTGGTGGCATCAGTGATGCATGTTTGTTAATTGCTTAAAGAAGCTTTTGTCTTTAAAAAAATCTATAAAAGCTTAGATCAGGTAAGCTTTTCTCTATTTTAATTTGTATTGATATTTCTGAGTTCCAAGGAAATTACATGCATATCAGATGATCATTGAAACCTTTTTATCCATTGTTTTGGGAATTTCCTCCTGTATTTATGCCCTTTCTCCTGCCTAAGTAAAACAGAAGGGTTTAGTTAGGATTTGGGGATGAAATTTACAAAGCCTATATTCTCAACGAAAATTTGGGATTTAAGTTAATTTTCATGTACCAATTTGTATCCCTCTTGCCCCCTTTACATGGTCAGTTTTGTCTTCAGCTATCTTCTAGCATTACCTATGGTTAGCTAAGCAAACTATACTTATTCCTACCTGAGTCTTTGTCATCCTGTTAATACCTGCTGGTATGCCCCTTCTCCCTCCTTTTCAGTATTCAGCTCCAAGGTGTCTCCTTTAAGAAGTTATTTCTGGGTAATTCATACTAATCTGCTTTCCTGAACTCATATAATATTACTAAGGTTAGCTCATGATTATAACCTAGGCTCAGTTGCTTTCTGATTGGTTTACACATGCACATGTGCGCGCACACACACACACACACACACACACACACACACACACAGCTAACTAGATTACAAGCTTTTTGAAGGTGAGGACTGCACCCCAGTGCCATCTAGCAGTATGGTATGTATTGAATATACATACCCAATAGATATCCATCTTTTATCTGTCTCTGTGATCCCAAAGCCTGAAACATAGTAGGTGTTCAATAAATGTTTGTTGAAAGAGCTGAAAAATTGATTTAAACTACTCTGCTGAAGTACTAGATCTCTGATAATATTAGATTGTGACATCTGTTGTGAAAAACTTAGTAATCATCAGTGTAGACCTTACAAGAGCTAGTTCAAGCCTTATCTCCTCCATGAGAAATTTCCAAGGCCAGCACAATCCTGATTTCTCCTCCTTATTCTAAAGTACTAAATTATCTTATCTCCCTTCATCATATCTATGTTGGGCAAGTGCCTAAGGTTCATATCTGTAGTGTAGGGTTAATACTGGTGTCTACCTGTTACGGTTGTGATGATTAAATGATTTAATATATATAGAGTACTTAGAACTTTTCCTGGTATATAATAAGTGATTGATTGGTATTGTTTATTATTGTTACTGATATAAGATTGTTCTTTGTTTTATGTACTTAGAACTTGTCCTACCAATTAGATTATAAACTTTCAGGGGCAGGCATCTTCATTTTAATATCTTAGAGAATACAATTATGTCCCTTTTTCATTCCAAGTATTGGTATTTAGTGTCTTTTTTCTTTTCCTCGTTAGTCTGACTAGAGGTTTATCAATTTCGTTGACTTTTCTCCTAGTAATAGTTTTTGGTTTCATTGTTTTTGTACAGGTTTTCTGTTTTCAATACCACTGATTTCTGCTCTTTATTATTTTCTTTCCCCTGCTTACTTTGGGTTTAGTTTTTCATTCTTTTTCTAGTTTCTTATGGTAGAAGCTTAGATAATTGATTTGAGAACTTTCTTGTTTTCTAATATAAGCATTTGCTATAATTTCCCCTCTAAACCCTGCTTCAGCTGCATTCCTTAAACTTTGATATGTTTTTATTTTTATTCAGTTAAAATTTTTTCTATTTTTCCTTATTTCTTCTTTATTCATGAGTTATTTAGAAGTGTGTTGTTTAATTTTCAAATACTTGGGGATTTCCCATACTATATCTCCTGATGATTTCTAGTTTAACTCTTTGGTAGACATAGAACATACTTTAACTGTTTTCAGTTCTCCTAAATTTATTGAGACATTTTATGGTCCTGAATATGATCTGATTTGGTGAATATGCAGCAGTGTGTGCTTGGAAAGTTTGTGCATTCTGCTGTTGTTGACTATAGTGTTTTATAAATGTTATTTAGGTCAAGTTAGTTGATAGCCTTGTTCAAATTTTCTGTGTCCTTCAGACTTTCTGAATCCTTATTCTATTAATTTCTGAAAGAGAGGTGTCAGTCTCCAAGTATAACTAAGATTTGCTTGTCTCCTTTCAGATTTACATTTTGTAGTTTAAAATTGTTAGTAGGTATGTAAACATTTAGGACTGGTATGTCTTCTTGATGAGTTAACCTCTCTATCGTTATGGAATGTCCTTCTTTATTCATGGTAATATTTCTTGTTCTGAACTATTTTTTTGTCTCGTATTAATATTGCCACTCAAATTTTCTTTTGATTTGTGTTAGCATGTTATATATTTTTCCATTCTTCTACTTTTAAGCTACCTATGCCTTTATATTTAATGAGGCTTGCAGTCATTTTTGGAGGGGTTCGATATGGCAATCTCTGCTTTTTAATTGGAATGTTTAAACTATTTATATTTAATGTCATTATTCATATGGTTGGATTTAAATCTACCTTCTTGCTGTTTGCTTTCTATTTTTCCCACCTGTTCTTTGTTCCTTTTTCCTGTTGCCCTTCCTTTTATTGAGATTAATTGACTATTTTTTATGGTTACATTTTATTTACATTGTTGGATTGTACCTCCTTCTTTTGTTTTTTATTAGTTTCTCTTGGGTTGACAATATGTACATTCAACTTATCACAGTCTGCCTTCAAATGATATTGTACCTTTTCACATGTAATATAAAAACCTTACAACAGTATACTTCCATCTCTTTATCCTTTGTGCTAGCATTGTCATATATTTTACATCCACAAATGCTGTAAATCCCAAACTATAATGTTATCAATTGTTCTTTAAACAGTCAATTATATTGTGAAGATAGTATAAAAGTGAGAAATTTATCTTTTACATTCCTCCACATATTTATCATTTCTGGCTTTTTTCTATCTTTTGTGAAGATTTCACTTTTTATCTTGTGTTATTTTAGGGCTGCCTAGGAAACTTCCTCTAATATTTTTGGAGTGCTGCTCTACTGGTGATGAAGTCTCTTAGTTTTGTTCATCCAGAAATGTGTATTTAGTCATTGTTTTTGAAAGGTATTTTCCCTTGGGAAAGAGCTGTAGGTATACAGTGTTTTGTTTTTTCTTCTAATACATTTGGCTTCCATAGTTTCTGATGAAGAGTCTGCTGTTATTCTTTTTTTATTGCCCTGTAGGTGATGTGTCAGTGTATCTTGTTTTTACTGGATAAATTTAAGATTTTCTTTTTATCATTAGTTTTCAGCAATTTGATTACATTGTGTCTTGACATACAATACCCTTCTGAGGATTCTACTTGATGCTCTGTGTATATGTGTGTGTGTGTGTGTGTGTGTGTGTGTGTGTGTGTGTGTGTGTGTGTATTCCAGTTTGGCTTGAGGGGAGACAAACTATTTCTAGTCCTCTGTGACTCACAGTGGTTTTTCTGACTCCTCCTTTCTTGTGGTTCTTTCTCTAGCCTTGGACCATTTCCTCTCATGCATGCACTGATAAGTAGCCAAAGTCTCAAGTGGATCCCACGGCAGATCTCTGGAGTTCTTTCTTTGTGCAGCTACTTTCTCTGTAGTGCTATGTTCCACAAATTCTAACTTTCTTGGTTTACCTGCATTCTGATCTCTGCTTCTTCAATGCAGGAAGACTGCTTGACTCTGTGTTGTTGCCTTAAAACTGCCCCCAGGAAGTGATCTGGTGAATGTTGAGGTTCCACTGTGTGTTTTCTAGCTCTCAGGTCTCTTCTCTTATGTCTGTAAGCCATTGTTTCCTATATTTTGTCTGATTTTCTAGTTGTTTTTAACACAGGGGGTGATTGTGGTGCTAAATCCATCCTTTTTTTACTCCATTTTGGCTTGAAGACAAAGTGTCTGTGGATATACTGATGGAGCTGGAAGGTGAGTCTTACTTCTTGACACACTGCTATTAAAGACCAAATGAACACCCCAGAATTTATGATAGAAGAGAATAGCCAGCAAATTACTGATCAGACCAGAGCATGTATGAGTAGTCTAGTAATTCTCAAGCAATGATAAATAAAAGAATCACAAAGATCCTCTGAATTAGATTGTTCTTTAAACTGTACATCAACTGTGGTGGAACAATGGCATGAAATGTGGAGTCCTTTTCTTCTATGATCTCTGCAAAGTCTTAGACTTTTAAAATGTATTGCTTCCCTTATTTTAGATGGAATGCCTGTAGTTCAAGCAGGTCATTACCTTTCTATCTGGCAGAGAGTTGGCAGGAAGGGCCACCAAGTAGATCTAATATACCAACTGCCTTAATAATGTGTGCATAGGTATAGGTAAATGAAAAGCAACTTTAGTTTTCTGACTTCACATTAGACAATTATATGTTTAACTTCCTAATAGATAAACAATTTATTGCCTTTCAATTCCTCTTGCTTAAAAACAACTCCTCCTGGAATTTTGCTTTTGTATGTTGTTTTAGCCTTGGCATAAATCCCCAGTGATTCAGTGTAAAACTTTGTATCTAAATCTCCCTGAAAGAGAGTACAGCATTTTTATGAGCATAGTAGTACCATTCAAAATCATGTAAATGTACACACGCGTGAATATGTATATATAGCTTTAAAACTCTATAAAGGATTATACTTTTAACATTTTTTTGATTTGTCTTTTAAAATGTCATGAATTTTCAAATAAAACTGCTCTCTATTATTGTTCAGTTAGAGATATTTTTCTAGGGAATAATATGTAAATTCTTTGCTTCTTCAGAAGTTGTTATGGTTTCCCAATGTTATATGGAATAATATATTGGGAGAATTTTTCTGTTTTGTGGCAGCTTTTACTATCTTTAAAAAATGGTTCAAATCCCAAGTCACAATATCTTAGTGTCAAATAATATTAAAAATGTTCTGCAAAAGAAAAATAATAGAAGAATTTTCTCATATTGGCCAATTGCAGATTTTAACCATGATTCTTTTTTTTTTTTTTAACATCTTTATTGGGGTATAATTGCTTTACAATGGTGTGTTTGTTTCTGCTTTATAACAAAGTGAATCAGTTATACATATACATATGTTCCCATATCTCTTCCCTCTTGCGTCTCCCTCCCTCCCACCCTCCCTATCCCACCCCTCCAGGCGGTCACAAAGCACCGAGCCGATATCCTTGTGCCATGCGGCTGCTTCCCACTAGCTATCTACCTTAAGTTTGGTAGTGTGTACATGTCCATGACTCTTTCTCGCCCTGTCACAGCTAACCCTTCCCCCTCCCCATATCCTTAAGTCCGTTCTCCAGTAGGTCTGTGTCTTTATTCCTGTCTTACCCCTAGGTTCTTCATGACATTTTTTTTTCTTCTTAAATTCCATATATATGTGTTAGCATACGGTATTTGTCTTTTTCTTTCTGACTTACTTCACTCTGTATGGCAGACTCTAGGTCTATCCACCTCATTACAAATAGCTCAATTTCGTTTCTTTTTATGGCTGAGTAATATTCCATTGTATATATGTGCCACATCTTCTTTATCCATTCATCCGATGATGGGCACTTAGGTTGTTTCCATCTCCGGGCTATTGTAAATAGAGCTGCAATGAACATTTTGGTACATGACTCTTTTTGAATTTTGTTAACCATGATTCTTAATAAATTTCTCTTTGACATGAATTTCTAAATACCAATCTGACTTTCTAAATCAAAGGAGTTGTTAAAACCAAATGATCCAATTACAGGTTTATTTAAAAAATGAATAAATAAAGCTTTCTAGCTTTCTAGCTGCTTAAAATGCTATTGCTCTTTTTACAGAATGTCAAAAAAGTAATCAGTCTTCCTTTGATTAGGCTTATACCTTATCTTTCTCTCAAACTTTTCTTTTTAACATCTTTATTGGAATATAATTGCTTTACAATGTTATGTTAGTTTCTGCTGTATAACAAAGTGAATCAGCTATGTGTATACATATATCCCCATATCCCCTCTCTCTTGTGCCTCCCACCCATGCTCCCTATCCCACCCCTCTAGGTGGTCACAAAGCACCGAGCTGATCTCCCTGTGCTATGCAGCTGCTTCCCACCAGCTATTTTACATTTGGTAGTGTATATATGTCAGTGCTACTCTTTCACTTTGTCCCAGCTTCCCCTTCCCCTTCCCCGTGTCCTCAAGTTCACTCTCTATGTCTGCGTCTTTATTCCTGTCCTGCCCCTAGGTTCTTCAGAACCATTTTCTTTTGTTTTTTAGATTCCAAATATATGTGTTAGCATACGGTATTTGTTTCTCTCTTTCTGACTTACTTCTTCACTCTGTATGACAGACTCTAGGTCCATCTACCTCACTACAAATAACTCAATTTTGTTTCTTTTTATGGCTGAGTAATATTCCATTGTATATGTGTGCCACATCTTCTTTATCCATTCATCTGTCGATGGACACATAGGTTGTTTCCATGTCCTGGCTATTGTAAACAGTGCTGCAGTGAACATTGTGGTACATGTCTCTTTTTGAATTATGGTTTTCTCAGGGTATGTGCCCAGTAGTGGAATTGCTGGGTCATATGGTAGTTCTATTTTTAGTTTTTTAAGGAACCTCCATACAGTTCTCCATAGTGGCTATATCAACTTACATTCCCACCAACATTGCAAGAGCGTTTCGTTTTCTCCACACCCTCTCTGGCATTTATTGTTTGCAGATTATTTGATGATGGCCATTCGGACCGGTGTGAGGGGATACCTCATTGTAGTTTTGATTTGCATTTCTCTAATGATTAGTGATGTTGAGCATGCTTTCATGTGTTTGTTGGCAATCTGTATGTCTTCTTTAGAGAAATGTCTATTTAGTTCTTCTGCCCATTTTTGGATTGGGTTGTTGTTTTTGTTTTTGATATTGAGCTGCATGAGCTGCTTGTATATTTTGGAGATTAATCCTTTGTCAGTTGCTTCATTTGCAAATATTTTCTGCCATTCTGAGGGCTGTCTTTTTGTCTTGTTTAGGTTTCCTTTGCTGTGCAAAAGCTTTTAAGTTTCATTAGGTCCCATTTGTTAATTTTTATTTCCATTTCTTTAGGTGGTGGGTCAAAAAGGATCTTGCTGTGATTTATGTCATAGAGTATTCTGCCTATGTTTTCCTCTAAGAGTTTTATAGTGTCTGCCCTTACATTTAGGTCTTTAATCCATTTTGAGTTTATTTTTGTGTATGGTGTTAGGAAGTGTTCTAATTTCATTCTTTTACATGTAGCTGTCCAGTTTTCCCAGCACCATTTATTGAAGAGGCTGTCTTTTCTCCATTATATATTCTTGCCTCCTTTATCAAAGATAAGGTGACCATATGTGTGCTGGTTTATCTCTGGGCTTTCTATCCTGTTCCATTGATCTATATTTCTTTTTGCCAGCCTCATACTGTCTTGATTACTGTAGCTTTGTAGTATAGTCTGAAGTCAGGGAGCCTGATTCCTCCAGCTCCATTTTTCTTTCTCAAGATCGCTTTGGCTATTTGGGGTCTTCTGTGTTTCCATGCAAATTGTGAAATTTTTTGTTCTAGTTCTGTGAAAAATGCCATTGGTAGTTTGATAGGGCTTGCATTGAATCTGTAGATTGCTTTGGGTAGTATAGTCATTTTCACAATGTTGGTTTTTCTAATCCAAGAACATGATATATCTCTCCATGTGTTTGTATAATCTTTAATTTTTTTTGTCAGGGTCTTATAGTTTTTGGCATATAGGTCCTTTGTCTCCCTAAGTAGGTTTATTCTTAGGTATTTTATTCTTCTTGTTGCAGTGGTAAATGGGAGTGTTTCCTTTATTTCTCTTTCATATTTTTCGTCATTAGTGTATAGGAATGCAAGAGATTTCTGTGCATTAATTTTGTATCCTGCTACTTTACCAAATTCATTGATTAGCCATAGACGTTTTCTGGTAGCATCTTTAGGATTTTCTGTATATAGTATCATGTTATCTGCAAACAGTTACAATTTTACTTCTTTTCTGATTTGGATCCCTTTTATTTCTTTTTCTTCTCTTGTTGCTGTGGCTAAAACTTCCAAAACTATGTTGAATAATAGTGCTGCGAGTGGGCAACCTTGTCTTGTTCCTGATCTTAGGGGAAATGGTTTCAGTTTTTGACCACTGAGAATAATGCTGGCTGTGGGTTTGTCATATATGGCCTTTATTATGTTGAGGTAGGTTCCCTCTATGCCTGCTTTCTGGAGGGTTTTTATCATAAATGGGTGTTGAATTTTCTTGGAAGCTTTTTCTGCATCTACTGAGATTATCATATGGTTTTATCCTTCAGTTTGTTAATATGGTGTATCACATTGATTGATTTGAGTATATTGAAGATCTTTGCATTTGTGGGATAAACCCCACTTAATCATGGTGTATGATCCTTTTAATGTACTGTTGGATTCTGTTTGCTAGTATTTTGTTCAGGATTTTTGCATCTATGTTCATCAGTGATATTCACCTGTAGTTTTTTTTCTTTTTGACATCTTTGTGTGGTTTTGGTATCAGGGTGATGGTGACCTCGTAGAATGAGTTTGGGAATGTTCCTCCCTCTGCTATATTTTTTAAGAGTTTTAGAAGGATAGGTGTTAGCTCTTCTCTAAATGTTTGATAGAATTCGCCTCTGAAGCCATCTGGTCCTGGGCTTTTGTTTGTTGGAAGATTTTTAATGACAGTCTCAATTTCAGTGCTTGTGATCGGACTCTTTATATTTTCTATTTCTTCCTGGTTCTGTTCAGAAGGTTGTGCTTTTCTAAGAATGTGTCCATTTCTTCCAGGTTGTCCATTTTATTGGCATAGAGCTGCTTCTAGTAATATCTCATGATCCTTTGTATTTCTACAGTATCAGTTGTTGCTTCTCCTTTTTCATTTTTAATTCTGTTGATTTGAGTCTTCTCTCTTTTTTTCTTGATGAGTCTGGCTAATGGTTTATCAGTTTTGTTTATCTTCTCAAAGAACCAGCTTTTAGTTTTATTGATCTTTGAGATAGTTTCGGTCATTTCTTTTTCATTTATTTCTGATCTGATCTTTATGATTCCTTTCCTTCTGCTAACTTTTTTTTTGTTCTTCTTCTCTAATTGCTTTAGGGGTAAGGTTAAGTTATTTATTTGAGATGTTTCTTGTTTCTTGAGCTAAGATTGTATTGCTGTAAACTTCCCTCTTAGAACTGCTTTTGCTGCATCCCATAGGTTTTGGGTCATCGTGTTTTCATTGTCATTTGTTTCTAGGTATTTTTTGATTTCCTCTTTGATTTCTTCAGTGATCTCTTGGTTATTTAGTAGTGTATTGTTTAGCCTCCATGTGTTTGTATTTCTAACAGTTTTTTTCCTGTAATTGATAGGTAGTCTCATAGGGTTGTGGTCAGAAAAGATACTTGATGTGATTTCAATATTCTTAACTTTACCAAGGCTTGATTTGTGACCCAAGATATGATCTATTTGGGGAATGATCCGTGAGCATTTGAGAAGAATGTGTATTCCGTTGTTTTTGGATTCAATGTCATATAAATATCAATTAAGTCCATCTAATCTAATGTGTCATTTAAAGCTTGTGTTTCCTTTTTTATTTTCATTTTGGATACTTTGTCCATTGGTGAAAGTGGGGTGTTAAAGTCTCCTACTATTATTGTATTACTGTCAGTTTCCCCTTTTATGGCTGTTTGCATTTGCCTTATGTATTGAGGTGCTCCTATGTTGGGTGCATACATATTTACAAATGTTATATGTTCTTCTTGGATTCATCCCTTGATCATTATGTAATGTCCTTCTTTGTCTGTTGTAATAGTCTTTATTTTAAAGTCTATTTTGTCTGATATAAGAATTGCTACACCAGCTTTCTTTTGATTTGCATTACATGGAATATCTTTTTCCATCCCTTCACTTTCAGTCTATGTTTTCCTAGGTCTGAAGTGAGTCTCTTGTAGACAGCATATATATGGATATTGTTTTTGTATCCAATCAGCCAGTCTATGTCTTTTGGTTGGAACATTTAATCCATTTACATTTAAGGTAATTATCAATATGTATGTTCCTATCACCATTTTCCTAATTGTTTTCGGTTTGTTTTTGTAGGTCTTTCCTTCTCTTGTGTTTCTTGCCTAGAGAAGTTCTTTTAACATTTGCTGTAAAGCTGGTTTGGTGGTGTTGAATTCTCTTAACTTTTGCTTGTCTATAAAGGTTTTAATTTCTCCATCAGATCTGAATGAGATCCTTGCTTGGGAGAGTAATCATTGTTGTAGGTTTTTACCTTTCATCACTTTAAATATGCCCTGCCACTCCCTTCTGGCTTGCAGAGTTTCTGCTGAAAGATCAGCTGTTAACTTTATGGGGATTCCATTGTATGTTATTTGTTCCTTTTCCCTTCCTTCTTTTAATATTTTTTATTTGTATTTAATTTTTGATAGTTTGATTCATATGTGTCTTGGCGTGTTTCTCCTTGGATTTATCTGTATGGGACTCTGTGCCTCCTGGACTTGATCGACTATTTCCTTTCCCATGTTAAGGAAGTTTTCAAGTATAATCTCTTCAAATATTTTCTCAGACCCTTTCTTTTTCTCTTCTTCTTCTGGGACCACTATTATTAAAATGTTTGTGCATTTAATGTTGTCCCAGAGGTGTCTGAGAGTGTCCTCAATTCTTTTCATTCTTTTTTTCTTTATTCTGCTCTGTGGCAGTGATTTCCACTATTTTATCTTCCAGGTCATTTATCTGTTCTTCTACCTCAGTTATTTTGCTATGGATTCCTTGTAGAGAATTTTTAATTTCATTTACCGTGTTGTTCATCACTGTTTGTTTGCTCTTTAGTTCTTCTAGGTCCTTATTAAATGTTTCTTGTATTTTCTCCATTCTGTTTCCAAGATTTTGTGTCATCTTTACTATCATTACTCTGAATTCTTTTTCAGTAGACTGCCTATTTCCTCTTCATTTGTTTGGTCTGGTGGGTTTTTACCTTGCTCCTTCATCTGCTGTGTATTTCTCTGTCTTCTCATTTTGCTTAACTTAGTGTGTTTGGGGTCTCCTCTTTGCAGGCTGCACTTTCATATTTCCCGTTGTTTTTGGTGTCTGCCCCCAGTGGGTGAGGTTGGTTCAGTGGATTGTGTAGGCTTCCTGGTGGAGGGAACTGGTGACTGTCTTCGGGTAGGTAGGGCTGGATCTTGTCTTTCTGGTGGGCAGGGCTGCATCCAGTAGTGTGTTTTGGGTTGTCTGTGAACTTAGTATGACTTTAGGCAGCCTCTCTGCTAATGGGTGGGTTTGTGCTCCTGTCTTGTTAATCGTTTGGTATGGGGCGTCGAGGACTGGAGCTTGCTGGCTGTTGGGTGGAGCTGGGTCTTAGTGTTGAGATGGAGATCTCTGGGAGAGCTCTTGCCAATTGATATTATGTGGGCCTGGGAGGTCTCTGGTGGCCCAGTGTCCTGGACTTGGCTCTCCCACCTCGGAGGCTCAGACCTGACACCTGGCTGGAGCATCAAGACCCTGCCAACTGCACAGCTTGGAAGAAAAGGAAGAAAAAAAAGGAAAAGCAGAAAAAACCCCAGAAAAACGAACAGATAGAATCTGAAACCAAATGGTAACAGTAAAAGTAATCAGACACAATCACCCAAACATACACACACACACTCATAAAAAGGAAAAAAAAAACAACCCCCCAAAAAACCAACAGTCAGAACCCTAGGACAAATGGTAAAAACAAACCTAAACAGACAAAATCACACAAAGGATCATACACATACACACTGACAAAACGAGAAAAAAGGAAAAAAAAATTTAAAAAAAATTAAAAAAAGAAGAGAGCAACCAAACTAATGAACAAATCTACCATTGATAACAAGCACTAAAAACTAAACTAAGATAAACATAAAAACCAGAAACAAATTGATGCAGAAAAGAAACCCCAAGTCTACAGTTGCTCCCAAAGTCCACCGCCTCAGTTTTGGGAACATTTATTGTCTCTTCAGGTATTCCACAGATGCAGGGTACATCAAGTTGATTGTGGGGATTTAATCCACTGCTCCTGAGGCTCCTGGGAGAGATTTCCCTTTCTCTTCTTTGTTTGCACAGCTCCTGGGGTTCAGCTTTGGATTTGGCCCCATCTCTGCATGTAGGCCACCCTCAGGCATCTGTTCCCTGCCTGGACAGGAGGGGGTTAAAGGATCAGCTGTTTAGGGCTCTCTTGCTCACTCAGGCCAGGGAGAGGCAAGGGTACGGTAGTCATAATTCGAATGCAGGGCGAGCCTGAGGTGGCAGAGGCCGATGTGACATTGCAACAGCCTGAGGCGTGCCGTGTGTTCTCCCAGGGAAGTTATCCCTGAATATCAAGACCCTGGTAGTGGTGGGCTGCACAGGCTCCTGGTGGGGGTGTGACCTGTGCTTGCACACAGGATTCTTGGTGGCAGTGGCGGCAGTGTTAGCGTTTCATGACAGTCTCTGTGGTCTGAGCTGACAGCCACAGCTCATGCCTGTCTCTGGAGTTCGCTTAGGTGGTGCTCTGCCTTCTGTAGGCACACAGAGCAGGAATCCCTTCTCCTCACACACCCGGAAACAATGTTCTCTTGCCTCTTCGGCAGGTGCAGACTTTTTCTTGGACTCCCTCCTGGCTAGCTGTGGTGCACTAGCCCCCTTCAGGCTGTGTTCACGCAGCCATCCCCAGTCCTCTCCCTGCAGTCTGACTCCTGAAGCCCGAGCCTCAGCTCCCAGCCCCCACCCGCCCTGGCGGGTGAGCACATAAGTGTCTCAGGTTGGTGAGTGCTGGTCAGTACCAATCCTTTGTGCGGGAACCTCTCCGTTTTGCCCTCTGCACCCCTGTTGCTGTGCTCTCCTCCCTGGCTCCGAAGCTTCCCCCCCCATTCACCGCCCCCCGCCCCCAGTCCCCGCCAGTGAAGGGGCTTCCTAGTGTGTGGAAACTTTTCCTTCTTCACAGCTCCCTCCTAGAGGTGCAGGTCCCATCCCTATTCTTTTGTCTGTTTCTTTTTTCTTTTGCCCTACCCAGGTATGTGGGGATTTTCTTGCCTTTTTGGAAGTCTGAGGTTTTCTGCCAGCGTTCAGTAGGTGTTCTGTAGGAGCTGTTCCACATGTAGATGTACTTTTGATGTATTTGTGGTCAGGAAGGTGATCTCCACGTCTTACTCCTCTGCTATCTTGAAGGTCTCCAAGACTTTTCACTTATAAGGGAAAGAAGTTAGAAATCTAAGGCAGTGAGAGGTAACAGCTAAGGATTTCCAAAGGATTTAATGATAGAAAAACAGGAATAACTCAGATAGCCATTGCACTCAGAATTCTAGTGTGTGGGCTGTGCTCCTATAGTCTTACCATGGTCCTGATGATTAAAGTGTTGGATTCTGGGCTTGCACATAGGGAAAGTTTGAAGATGCAAATGTGTTTGATAATGCTCATAAATAGAAAGAACAGTGAGATTTTCAATAGCTTTCATACTGACTTATTTCTCTTTATTTTACTTGGCCATCCACCAGAAAACATGGTCAGATGATATCTTTTAGTTATATTTAAAGCTTATGTTTTCTTATGTATTATAATTCTTCTGTGAAGAGAATACCATAAGCAGAATTGCAAAAGGTATTTCTAAATTTTAACATGTACCTTCAAAATATTTTCTTCAATCCATAACTACTTCTGAGGAAACTTTTACATAAAGTTAAGGTCAAACATTTTCATTTTGCCTGTCAGTATATAATTCCTCTTTAAATAAACAACTAGCTAATGATTTACCGTAAAATGTTTTCGTTAGCATCTATTATATACTCAACATTGTGCTGCAGCTGTTGGAACACAGAGAAAGTATGAGCACTTACAAAGTCAAGGGAAAGAGATATTTAAGTGGAAAATATTTTTAGCATTATGTTTTGACTTAACACTCTGGAGGATGAAGATTTAATGCTTTTCAGCTACTTGCCTTGACCATACTTAGTCCACTTCTGGTCCTCCCCACCTCCCAACATGACTGTTGCTTATTTTTTTATTTTTTTTTTGCGGTACGCAGGCCTCTCACTGTTGTGGCCTCTCCCGTTGCGGAGCACAGGCTCCGGACGTGCAGGCCCAGTGCCACGGCCCACGGGCCCAGCTGCTCCACGGCATGTGGGATCCTCCCAGACTGGGGCACGATCCCGCGTCCCCTGCATCGGCAGGAGGACTCTCAACCACTGTGCCACCAGGGAAGCCCGACTGTTGCTTATTATTGCTCATGGATGAGCTAAGTAGTGTACCACGATCACTTTCCTTTTCTTGAACAACATTTTGTTTTCCCTGAAATCTGGTTTTATTGTTTTTATTCTTTTAGTTTTCTATGATTTTATCTCTATCTTAGACCAAACTCTCCCCCAGTTGTGGGAATATCATCTCAAAACTTTCAGGCCTGTTGGGGTTCTATCAGATTCATCTTCTTGAGTAAATCTCTCCTGATACCTTTCACCTGCTCCAGTCTTAGACCCGTTGCTCTCTAGCTCTGTAGCACAGCTGTGATCCTGGGATTTTCCTTCATGGGCCTTGTCTTTCCTATATTATATCCCTTGTTTTCTATCTTTCTCTTTTTTAGTTCACTCTCTTTTATTGGAGGAACACATCTTCCAGTATCTTCTTGAGAAGGCTTAAATACCAAATAAAATTTGATATTTTTGATAAACAAATGGGACTTAATTAAACTTAAAAGCTTTTGCATAGCAAAGGAAATCATAAACAAAATAAAATGACAACCTACAGAATGATAGAACATATTTGCAATGATGCAACCAGCAAAGGATTACTTTCCAAAATATACAAACAGCTCATACAGCTTAATATAAAAACAAACAAACAACCTAATCAAAAAGTGGGCAGAAGACCTAAATAGGCATTTCTTCAAAGAAGACATACAGATGGCCAAAAAGCACATGAAAAGATGCTCAATATCACCAACTATTAGAGAAATGCAAATCAAAACTGCAATGAGGGGGACTTCCTTGGTGGTCCAGTGGCTAAGACTCCATGTTCCCAATGAAAGGGGCCCAGGTTTGATCCCTGGTCAGGGAACTAGATCCCACATGCTGCAACCAAGATTTCACATGCTGCAACTAAAGATCCCACATGCTGCAACTAAAGATTCTGCATGCCACAACTAAAGGTTCCGCATGCCACAACTAAAAGATCTCACATGCTGCAATTAAAGATCCCGCATGCTGCAACTAAAGATCCTGTATGCTGCAACTAAAAGATCCCACACGCTGCAACGAAGATACCCACACAACAATGAAGATCCCTCATTCTGCAACTAAGACCCAGTGCAGCCAAATAAATAAATTAAATAAATAAATATTAAAAAAAAATACAATGAGCTATCACCTCACACTGGTCAGAATGGCCATCATTAAAAAGTCTACAACAGGGCTTCCCTGGTGGCACAGTGGTTGAGAGTTCGCCTGCCGATGCAGGGGACACGGGTTCGTGCCCCGGTCCGGGAGGATCCCACATGCCGCGGAGCGGCTGGGCCCGTGAGCCATGGCCGCTGAGCCTGCGCGTCCGGAGCCTGTGCTGCGCAACGGGAGAGGCCACAACAGTGAGAGGCCTGCGTACTGCAAAAGAAAAAAAAAAGTCTACAACTAACCCCATTCATGAGGGTCCATACTCATAACCTAATCACCTCCCCAAAGCCCCACCTCCTAATACATCACACTGGGGATTAGGATTCCAACATATGAATTTTGAGGGGACACAAACATTCAAACCATAACACCTGTCTGGAGAAGTGACACTCCCATGGCTATTGTTTCTAACTAAATTGTGTGAACACTGTGTACTGGAACAATCTCAGGGTGTTTGGTAGAAAAGGCAGGTTTCCTGAGGCCCCACCTTATACCAATTAAAGCAGAATCTTTGGTTGTGAGGCTCAGAAAATCATGTTTTACTCTATTTTCATGTTGGGATGATCAGTATAGTCTGAAAATTGGTATACCCAGACTATCCAGGGACAAGAGTAAAACCCCAGGTCCTATTATCACCCCCCTCCATCACACACATACACAGAAACATATACTAATGTCTATCCTCCCTCAGTGTATTACTCAGGGTTCTCCAGAGAAACAAAACCAATAGGATGTGTGTATAGAGACAGAGAGGAAGAGAAAAACAGAGAGATTTATTTTAAGGAGTTGGCTCGTGCAATTGTAGGGGCTGGCAAGTCCAAAATCTGCAGGATAAGCCAGGAGGCTGGAGACTGAGGAAAGGGGAAAAAAAAAAGTCTACAAATAATAAATGCTGGAGAGGAAAAAGGAACTCTCTTATACTGTTGGTGGGAATGTAAATTGGTGCAGCCTCTGGAAAACAGTATGGAGGTTCCTTAAAAAACTAAAAATAGAACTACCATATGATTCAGCCATCCCACTCTTGGGTATATATCCAGAGAAAAGTCTAATTCAAAAAGATACATGCACCCCAATGTTCATAGCAGCATTATTTACAATAACCAAGACATGGAAGCAAACTGAATGTCCATTGACAGATGAATGGATAAAGAAGATATGGCATATATATACACAATGGAATATTAGTCATAAACAAGAATGAAATAATGCCATTTGCAGCAACATGGATGGACCTAGAGATTATCATACTAAGTGAAATAAGCCAGACAGAGAAAGACAAATATCATATGATATCACTTATATGTAGAATCTAAAAAATGATACAAATGAACTTATTTACCAAACATAAATAGCCTCGCAGACATAGAAAACAAACTTATGGTTACCAAAGGGGAAAGATGGGGAGGGATAAATTGGGAGTTTGGGATTAAAATTTATAGACTACTAAATATGAAATAGATAAACAACACGGACCTACTGTATAGCACAGAGAACTATATTCAATATCTTCTAATAACCTATAATGGAAAAGAATCTGAAAACGAAGATATATATATATATCTGAATCACTTTGCTGTACACCTGAAACACTACATTATAAGTCAACTATACTTCAATTAAAAAATAACTTTTTTGATATTTTTGTACCTCTAAAAATGCTCTTATTCTACTTCGCATATGATTGTTAGTTTTTTACTACATATAGAATTCTAGGTTGCAAATAATTTCCCCTCAAAATTTTGAAGACAGATTTCCACCATCCTGTGATTTCAGTGTTGGAAATTGAAAATATCTCTTTAATTGTGATTCTTGAAACTTTGTATGAAATTCCTTTCTCCTCCCTTTCTGGTCCCGTATTAGATTGTTTTTTTCCTCCCATGTTCTGAAATTTCACAGTGATGGTGTTTGGTGCGTGACCTGATTTCATTCATTATGGTTAGCACTCACTGGGCCCTTTTAATCTAGAAACTCATGCCCTTCAACTCTGGAAAATTTTCTTGACTTTTTATATGATGATTTTCTCCTCTCCATTTTTCTTTTTTATCTTTTTATGAGTGCCTATTAATCAGATGTTTGACCCCTTGTATTGTTCTTCTAATTTTATTATTTTTCTTTCCTATTTTCCGTATTTTTCTTTTTGTCTGAGTTTTGGAATATATCCTCGATCTTTCTTCCAACCCTTTATTAAGTTTCATTATGAATGAATATTTATATAAGTTAAGAAAATTGCAAATTTTAAAAAGCTGCCAAATTCTATAAATGCAATTTTTTTGCCATTTTCCAATAATGTATGTTGGTAGTTTGAAATAATAGACTAAATTAATGAAGATCATAAAGATAAGTATATTGTTTTATTGACATTGCTTGTGAAATCCAATGGTCACTTTATTTTCTTCTTACTCTGTTGCCCAGCAGCATTTGACATAATTGACCATTCCCTAATTCCTGAAACACTTTCTTCTCTGAACCTCAATGACCTTATGTTGTTCTTTCTTTTACTTCACTGGTCGATCCTGCTCAGTATCTTTTGCTGTCTTTTCCTTCTCTGTTAAGTTTCTAGAAAATACAGTGCCCCAGCAATTTAATCCTGGACCTCCTTCTCTTTTATTACTAACTCCTTGGGGGATTTTTAAATTTAAGAGCAGCTTTATTGAGCTATAATCCACATACCATGAAGTTCACCCTCCTAAACTGTAAAATTCAGTGTTTATTGTGTATACGCAAAGTTGTGCAACCATCACTATCTAATTTTAGAACATTTTCATCACCCCCAAAACAAACCACCTACCATTAGCAGTCACTCCCCATTACTCCTTCTACTGCAACCCCTGGCAGCTACTAATGTACTTTTTCTCTCTATGAGTTTGCCTATTCTGGACACTTGAAGTAAATTAATCACATAATATAGTCTCTTTGTGTCTGCTCTTTCACTTAGCTTAATATTTTCAGGGTGGATTTGTGTTGTAGCATGTATTAGTATTTGTTTCTTTTTATAGTCAAATAATATTCAATTTTATGGATATATATTTTGTGTATCCATTAATCAGTTGATAGACATTTGTGTTGTTTGCACATTTTAGCTATTATGAATAGTGCTGCTGTAAGTATTTATGTGAAAGTTTTTGTATATTTTTGTTTCTATTGGGTGTATACCTATCAGTGGAATTGCTGGGTCGTGTGGTTACTCTATGTTTAACTTTTTGAGGAACTGCCAAACTATTTTCTAAAGTAGCTGCACCATTTTATGTGCCCATCAGCAATGTGTGAGGGTTCAAATTTATCCATAGCTTTACCAATACTTGTTATTATCTGTATTTTTTGTTATAGCCATCCTACTAGCTGTGAAGAGGTATCTTATTGTGGTTTTTGTTTGTTTGTTTTTTTTTTTTTGCGGTACACGGGCCTCTCACTGTTGTGGCCTCTCCCGTTGCAGAGCACAGGCTCCAGACGCACAGGCTTAGTGGCCATGGCTCACGGGCCTAGCCGCTCCGCGGCATGTGGGATCTTCCCGGACCGGGGAACGAACCCGTGTCCCCTGCATCGGCAGGCGGACTCTCAACCACTGCGCCACCGGGGAAGCCTGTCTTATTGTGGTTTTGATATACATTTCCCTAATGAATAATCGTATCAGGCATCTTTTTATATACTTATTGGCCATTTGCATATCTTCTTTGGAAAAATGTTTATTCAAATCCTTTTCCCATTGCTTTATTTGTCTTTTTATTGTTGAGTTGTAAGTGTTCTTCATGTGTTCTGGATATAAATCTCTTAAGAGATGTATGATGTGCAATTTTTTTTTTCACTTCTGGAATTGTCTTTTCACTTTCTTGATGGTGTCCTTTGATGTATAAAAGTTTTTTTTTAAATTGAAGTGTAGTTGATTTACAGTGTTTTGGGGGTACAGCAAAGTGATTCAGTTGTACATGCATATATATATGTATATATTCTTTTTCAGGTTCTTTTCCTTGTAAGTTATTACAAGATATTGAATATAGTTCCCTGTGTTATATAGTATAGGTCCTTGTTGTTTATTTTATATGTATGTACAAAAGTTTTAATTCTGATGATCTGCCGTTATTTATTTATTTATGTCACTTGTGCTTTTGATGTCAAATCTGAGAAACCATTTTCTGATCCAAGGTCATGAAGATTACCTGTTATGTTCTCTTCTAAGAGTTGTTTAGTTGTAGCTCTTACATTTAGGTTGCTGATCCATTTTGAGTTAATTTTTGTATATGGTGTGTATAGGGTTCATTCTTGTGCATCAGGATATACAGTTCCAGCACTATTTGTTGAAAAGGCTACTCTTTTCTTCATTGACTTGTCTTGATCTATGAAGTTTTAATTATGCTATCACTTTTAATTCCAAGAGCTTTGTTTTAGTTTCTGAATGTTCCTATATAGTAGTATCCTGTTCTTATTTTTCTCTAATATTTCTTAGGATATCAGTGTTAGTTTTTTTTGTTTTTTTAAGTCTCTCTCTGCAGAGACTTTATCCTCATTGTAGAATCTCTCAGCGTGACATCAGCAATATAGTGGAATAGAACCCACTGTATCCCCCCTCAGCAACACTAATTTGACAGCCATCCATAGACAGAAGTACCTTTGTGGGAACTTTGGGATCCAAGCACAGGCCAGGAGCAGTCCTGCCCTCCCGCAGGAGACCCGCTAGTCATACCCGTTGGAGCCCTGGAGGCAGGCCCACCAATCTCAGTTTGTTAGCAGATCCTAAGACAGCTCTGTAACTTGGCTTTAGGCCCTGTCAGCCTCAGACTGGGAGCAGTTCAGCCTATCCACAGACCAGGTGGAATACATGCCTTTCCCTAACCCAAGGCTGGACCGTCCACCTCGGTCTGACTGCAGATCCTGAAACAACCCTGTAACTTGGCTCCAGCCCCACTCAGCTGTAGGCTGGGAGCTGTCCTATGCATCCAAGTACCCATCTGGAGACATGCTTGTCAATTCCACCAAGGCTGGCCCACCAACTTTACTCAGACTACAGATCTTGGAGGAGTCCTTTTGCCTGGCTTCAACCACTACAAGCTATGATCTGGGAGTGGTCTTCCCTCTCAGGGACACAGAAGGAGACTTGCCCATCCATGCCCCTGTAGGGAGACCTGCTGACATTGGTGTATGAATCCTGAATGACCCTGTGACTCAGCTCTATCCCCACCCAACTATGGTCAGGGAGTTCTTCCCACTCGGAGACCTGGCAGGAGACATGCCTGTCAGATCCACTGACCTTGGCCATCGTGGAGCCTGAAGTGGTCCTGTGACTCAGCTCAGTCCCCTCTCAGCAGCAATCCAGGAACAGTCCTGTCCACCCAGGGACTGGGTGAAAGACACACTCCTCATGTCCCTGAGGTCAGGCCCACTGACCTCTGTCAGACTGCAGATATTGAAGCAGCCCTCTAACCTTGCTCCAGCCCTGCTCTCCTATGGTCCTGGATAGTCTTGCCCACACAGGAATCCAGCAGCAAGCATGCTCATTGATGCCCCTGGAGGTAAGCCTGCAGTCCTGAGTTCCAACTCTGGATCCTGAAGCAGTCCTGCATCTTGATTTTAGCCTCGCTTAGCTATAGTCCAGGGCCAATTCTGGGAGACCTTTCAGGGACTCAATGGGAGCCACACCGGTCTGTGCACCTGGTAAGAAGCCTGCCATCTGTGGATCCAGCTGCAGACCCTGAAGTGGACCCTTGTCCTGGTACTAGCTCTAATGACCATGGTCCTGTAAACAGTCTTGTCCACTCAGGGACCAAACAGGACCTGTGTCCACGTGAGTCCCTGGTAACAGGTCCGACAACCATGGATCCCACTGTAGACCTAGCAGCAGTAATGTGATCTGGCTCGAACCCCACTGAACTGCAATTCTAGAGGCAATACAATCAGCCCAGGGACCCAACAGAAGAAGGTCTTTACTTGCTAAAACAAGTTTGTAAAGACTGGAAGAGGGTTTGCACCTTCCAATGCATAGACACTAACACTAGGCTACATGGATCATGAAGAATCAGGCAAACATGATACCACCAAAGGAAACTAGTAAAACTCCAGTAACCGATCCCAAAGAAATGGAAATCTATAAATTGTCTGACAAAGAATTAAAAATAATCATTTTAAAGAAGCTTAATGATATGTAAGAGAACACAGATAGACAAATAAAATCAGGAAAACAATGAAACAGCAGATTTGAGCAACATTATAGACCAAATGGAGCTAACAGACATTTGTAGAACATTTCATCCAACAGCAGCAGAATATACATTCTCCTTAAGCATACATGGAACATTCTCCAGGATATTTCATGTTAGCTTACAAAATGAGTCTTAACAAATTTAATAAGATTGAAATCATAATAAGTACTTTTTCTGACCACAGTGGAATAAAACTAGAAATCAACAGCAGATAGAAAACTGGAAAATTCACAAATACATGGAAATTAAACAACATACTCCTGAACCACCGCCAAAGGGTCAAAGAAAAAAAAATTAAAAGGGAAATTAGAAAATATCTTGAGACAAATGAAAATACAGCACACCAAAGCCTATGGGATGCAGCAAAATCAATACTAAGGGAAATTATTAGCGATGAATGCCTACATTAAAGAAAGAAAGATCTCAAATAAACAACTTAACTTTACATCTCAAGGAACTAGAAAAAAAAGAACAAACTAATCCCAAAGTTAGCAGAAAGAAGGAAATAATAAAGACTCAAGCAGAAATAAATAGAAGAGAATAGAAAAACAATAGAAAAATTAATGAAAATAAGAGTTTTTTTTTTAAAGAGAAACAAAATTGACAAAGTTTAGAGTAAGAAAAAAGAGAGAAGACTCAACTAAAATCAGAAATGAAAGAGCAGACATTACAACTGATGCCACAGAAATAAAAAAATCTTAGGAGACTATTGTGAACACCAAAAAATTGGACAACCTAAAAGAAATGGATAAATTCCTGGAAACATACATCTTACCAAGACTGAATCATGAAGAAATAGAAAGTCTGAACAGATCAATAATGAGTATGGAGATGGAAACAATAGTCAAAAACCTCCCAAAAGAGAAAAGCTTAGGACCTGGTGGCTTCACTGGTGAATTCTACCAAACATTTAAAGAAGAATTTATGCCAGTCCTTCTCAAACTCTTTCAGAAATTGAAGAGAAGGGAACACTAAACTTATTTTATGAGACCAGCATTACTTTGCTACCAAAGTCTGATAAAGGCATCATTAGAAAACTAGAGGCCTATACTCCTAATGAATATATTCAGTAAATGTAAAAATCCTCAACAAAATACTATAACAATGAATTCAAAAGCAAATTAAAAGTTTGAACCTCATGATCAAGTGGAATTTATCCCTGGGATGGAAGGATATTTCAACGTACTAAAATCAATTACTGTGATACACAGTGCTAACAGAATAAAGGGTAAAAGTCACATGATCATCTCAATAGATGCAGAAAATGTGTTTGACCAAGTTTAACACCTCTTCATGATAAAAACTCTCAATGAACAAGGAATAGAAGGAAATTACCTCAACATAATAGAGGCCATATATGAAAAGCCCACAGCTAACATCATATTCAATAGCGAAAAGCTGAAAGTTTTTCCTCTAAGACTAGGAACAAAGCAAGGGTGCCCACTCTCACCACTTCTAGTCAACAAAGTATGGAAGTCATAGCAAGAGCAATCAGGTAAGAAAAATAAACGGCATCTAAATTAGGAAGGAACAAATTAAATTGTCCCTGTTTGCAAGTGACATGATCTTACATACCTAGAAAACTCTATAAAGACTCCATTAGAAAAAGTGTTAGAACTGATAAACACATTCAGTAAAGAGTCAGGAAACAAAATCAACATATAAAGATAGTTGCATTTCTATACACTAACAACAAACTATCTGAAAAGGAAATTAGGAAAACAATCCCTTTGCAATAGCAACAAAAAAGAATAAAATACTTAGGGATAAACCTAACTAGGGAGGTGAAAGACTTGTACACTGACTGCTATAAAACATGGATGAAAGAAATTTAAAAAGACACAAACAAATGGAAAGCTCATGATTATGATTTGGAGGACTTAGTATTGCTAAAATTTCATGCTACCCAAAGCAATCTACAGATTTAATGTGAATCCTTATCAAGATCCTAATGGCATTTTTGTATATATATATATAAAACAATTTTAAAATCCATATGGAATCACTTAGAACCCTGAATAGCCAAATCAATCTTGAGGAAGAAGAACAAAGCTGGAGGCATCACACTTCCTGATTTCAAAATATAATACCAAGTTCCACTAATTAAAAACAGTATGGTACTCCCATAAAGATCAGTGGAACAGAGTAGAGAGCCCAGAAATTAATCCATATATGTTCAACTAATTTTCGACGATGGTACCAAGTATACACACTGAGGAAAGGACAGTCTCTTCAACAAATGATACTGGCAAAGCTGGATATTCATATGCAAAAGAATGAAATTGGACCCTTGTCTTACACCGTACATAAAAATAAACTCAAAATGGATTAAAGACTTAAAAGTAGGACCTGAAACTGTAAAACTAGAAGAAAATATAAGGGAAAAGCTTCACGACATTGGCTTTGGCAATGATTTTTTTTGGACATGACACCAAAAACACAGACAACAAAAGCAAAAATAGACAAGTGGAACTACAAAAATCTAAAAAGTTTTTGCACAGCAAAGGGTACAATCAATAGAGTGAATAGATAATCTATGGGATGGGAGAAAGTATTTGCAGACCATATATCAGGTAAGGGGTTAATTTCCAAAATATGTAAGGAACTCCTACAACTCAATAGCAAAAACAAAACAAAACAAAAACCAATGCTGGAAGAGTGGTTCCCTGAGATTGAGAGCAGGGCAGGGCAGGGCAGAGCACAAACTGGGAGGAAATGGGCACATATATAAGGTTTTGAACACTGAGATTGTGTGAAATAATTTATTCTCTCCATCCCTCTGACATGTTCTGTAACACACATGCTCAGTATCTAGCATTTTCAGCCTGTGTGTGTACGTGTGTTTGGGTATGAGTATCTTATATCTTTGTTAGGTTTGTGTCCCAGTCATGAGAACAGTGCAAGGTGGATCATTTTAAGATTGTATGTAAAATGACAGCTAACACTCCTGTTCTCAGTGGGCACTTAACATTTACGTGATGCCAAAACATCTGGTCTTGTCCATCATTCCAGGCAAGAAGTTAGTCCAGTTGATTGCTTGGCGTCAGGTACGGAAAGCAGCTGGCTGGTTAACTGGAGTTTTGATGATGGCTGAATTGGCTGGATGTTGGTGTCATGTAGACTGATGTTATGACTGGATACAGGGGTGGAACAGAGCCAAGTTACAGGGAAAAGCAATAACAAATAAATGTTTGTGTGGAATTTCATTGGGAAAGATAATTGTTTCTAAGACTGACTCTCAGAAACAGTGAGACCTGATACTGTTTATCTCTGGTGTCCCTCCATTCCCATTTTAGCTCCTTGCACTCAGGTGTCTCCCACTGTGTACCCAATATCCTCAGGCTGCCCATGGTCATTCACCCCTAAGGCACCCCACTCCTGGGATGTATCTCTCTTGGCAGGACCTCCAGCTTCTCAAAATTTTTAGCCTTTTTGTCCCTCTCTCCTTTTACCCTTCTCATCAAATCTCATTTGTCCTGTGTTTCAGAGATCTGCTCTCTGTTGAAGAGTCAACTGGTCTCAGAATCTGGAGGACATTATGCATAGTGAAAATAAGCCAGACACAGAATGATAAATCCTGTATAATCTCACTTATATATGGAATAAAAAAAAATCCAACTCATAGAAGCAGGAAATAGAATGATGGTTGACAGAAGCTGGGGAGTGGGGAAAATGGGAAGATGTTGGTCAGATGGCCATTTTATAACAAACTTTCTGTTATAAGATGAATAAGTTCTGGGGATCTAATGTACAGCATGATGACTATAGTTAATGATACTGTACTGCATAATTGAAATTTGCCGAGAGTAGGTCTTAAGTGTTCTCACTACACACACACACACACACACACACACACACACACACACACACACAAATAGTAAGTATGTGAGGTTGTGGATGTGTTAATTAGCTTGATTGTGGTAATTTCATAATGTTTATGTGTATCAAATCATCATATTGTGTACCTTAAAATGTATACAATTTTTATTTGTCAATTACATCTCAGTAAAGCTGGGAAAAAAGGAATCTAATTTTTCATGAAGATATTTGTAGATGTTATTGTGTTTATATATATATATATTTTTTTTTTAGAAGATGTTGGGGGTAGGAGTTTATTAATTTATTTATTTTTGTTGTGTTGGGTCTTCGTTTCTGTGCGAGGGCTTTCTCTAGTTGTGGCAAGTGGGGGCCACTCTTCATTGCGGTGTGCAGGCCTCTCACTATCGCGGCCTCTCTTGCTGCAGAGCACAGGCTCCAGACATGCAGGTTCAGTAGTTGTGGCTCATGGGCCCAGTTGCTCTGCGGCATGTGGAATCCTCCCAGACCAGGGCTCGAACCCGTGTCCCCTGCATTAGCAGGCAGATTCTCAACCACTGTGCCACCAGGGAAGCCCTATTGTGTTAATATTTATTACTTCATTCTTACATATGTGGATGTGGTCTCAAGTGAGACTGAAATTCAGGCATATCTGGCAAGTTTTATCTTGTGTTTGCCAGAACCACATTACATGAACACTGAGGAATATCTTGGGAGAAGAAGGAGACAGGCTGGATGAGCTCTCAGTAAAGAGCCTTGGCTGTCAGGGGTGGGCTGGTCAGCATGCATTATGGGTTTAGTCACCTAGAACTGTCCCCCAGGCCTACTGGAAGCATATGTGAGCTCTGTGGAAAGCACAGAGACTCTAAGGTTTTCAGGAAGTTAGAGAGGGAGGAAACAGAGAGACAGAGAGAAAGAGAAAAAAATTATATAAGTCCCCTGGGATCAAAACGGACATGAGTTGTTCTTTGCTGTGACAGTCCCTGGCATAGATTTGGTTTCTGGATGGCTCTGTTAGGGAGTGAGATACTTGCAGGAATGGGGGCTGAACCCAACCAAGGTCACTGCAGGAGCCAGGGGCAATAGGACTGTTTAAAGAACAGGTCTGGGATGACCTATGCAGACAAGAAACATTGGAAAGGAGTTTTCGGGTGGTGGGTTGGAGCAGTGGGGATGGGGTTGCTGAAGGCCTAAGGGCCTGTCTGTAGCAAGTGGATATACAAACCTGGAACATTTAAATTATTCTTTTAAATAGAACTTCATGGGACTTCCCTGGTGGCGCAGTGGTTAAGAATTTGCCTGCCAGTGCAGGGGACACGGGTTAGATCCCACATGCTGCGGAGCAGCTAAGCCTGTGCACCACAACTACTGAGCCTGCGTGCCACAACTACCGAAGCCCGCGTGCCTAGAGCCTGTGCTCCGCAACAAGAGAAGCCACCACAATGAGAAGCCTGTGCACTGCAACGAAGTGGTTCTATTAAAAAATAGAACTTCATTTTTAAGCCATGTTAAGGTGTGAGAAAATTCAGGTTATGTCTGTAACATACTTGCCTTCTACCAGAGCCTTTGAATGCTTTGAGTCCCATAAGTAGATTGATAGTGGCAATTTTAGATCATACCGATGGTAAAATGGTGAAGGAAAAATACTTTTAGGCAATCCTTTAAGTATTCTTCAAATAATATTTAATAAATTTTCTTCTTATCCTGCTTGTTTTATTTGTTAGCTTAAGACATGAGGACTTGAAATATCACTGTGCAATTATTGACTGAGGCTTGGCTGCTGCTGGGAAGAAAAGGGTGTTGAAATCCTTATACTTATGAAGCCTAAGTGCTCTTTCTTTATTAGCTCACAACTAGCAATATTACAACAGGAATTATTTTAGTTTATCCAAATGATTAAGGTAAAACTTCAATTAAATAATGGGTTTGCTGGTAACTATTCACTTAAGGAAAATGTACCCAGTGCCTACTATGTATCATACACTCTGCTGGGCTCAGGGTAAACTGGTGAATTCAGTAGATCTAAAATCTAGTGAAGGTAAATCATGCTTAACTTCCCTTGTTGTCTAGCTGAAATACCAACTGAAAAATATAAGACATTTTGACCAAACTATGCCATATTTATAAACGCCCCAAAAAATTATCCTTAAGAAGGATTATACGTTGTATTATCAGCAAGTATGTTCCTGCTCCCAAGATCTGGATATGGGGGGTATATATCAATGTTTAGTGTGTGTGCGTGTGTGTGTAGTATTATTTGTATCTGTATCTACCAGAACCTTATGTGGCTAAAGAAAGATTTCAGAAATGCAAACATCAAATATATAGGTTTCATCTGTAGAAAAAAATTCCAGCTTTCATTTAAATTACCAAAATTGCAGTCAGCTGCTGGGAGAAAAATAAAGGCAAAGATCCTGTTTACAAGGCATCTAGAGTTCAGCCATCAGATGGTTTTGGTTAAGATATATTTTCTCTTTATGCTGATGTTTCTGTAAGACATTTTCTATAAGTTGGTGATTCCCCAAATGTCATGTGTCTTCCTCATTCTTGTGCTTTTATGGTAACTTCATAGTGATACTGCTGATTTTTAACAGTCTTTACTGAAAAGTTGTTTCTCTGCAGCTCTTCTGTCCATGTGTAGAATTGCATTCTATAATGGGCAAAATTCTGATTTTTTTTTTGGTGTGTGGTTTACCCATTGCTTCTCAGGGGCTCTTTCTGCCCTTCTCTTACTTCTGCCAGCAAGGAGCTGGTATTGCATATTTACCCTACTAAGTTATTAAGTACTTAAGCTTGTAATGGACTTGCCCTCTCTACCTTGTCTATGCTTTCCTGGAAGGAGAGTGCATTAGAATGTTTACTCATTGAAGCTACCCTGCCATGCCTACAGTAACTGGGTGATAAATCCCCCCATGCCAAGGTTAATATTCTGCTCAATGGGAAGTGTGCTATTTGGATGAGGTTGGTCCCACCACATCAAAGGTGGGGAGTCAAGTTGTCTGTTTGCAAAAGGGTCGCGGCATTCCCACGTATATGTGCCAGCACTTGGAGACAGAAGCTGGCCTCGATGAGCTGCAGTGCACTCCCCATGCCTCTTGAGCTTGAACATCCAGTGGCAGTCTTTTTGGCCAACTCCTCCCACAGAGGTACGTTTGTGTGTTTGCTTTGACAATGAATTAAACCCACTGCCCTCATTGTCTAAAAATAAGAATCTCTAGGCCCTTGTTGCCATAAGGAACCCAGCTGACCCATCTGTGAGTTATTTTTTGCATATACCCTCTATTAAAAAAATATTTTCTACCTAGAGGTAAAGCTACTCCAAATATTCAGACTCATTTATGTTTTGGATGTGGAAACAAATTTCTCTGTGTGAGTACCATTGTTTGTCCACTGTATATTTAGTTGCTTTTAATCATCCTCTCTGAAGCTGAAAGTGATCATTCTGGATCAGAGCTGAAGATGTACCTGCCCCCTTTTCAGTTGGAAAAAATACAATTGAATTATGGGAGAGTGCAAAAGAAACCTCCTGCTCACAATTCTTCTTGGCTCCTTTCCTTGGGTGGAGAGGTTGGGGAGAGAGGGAAAAAAAGACACCAAAAACAAACATCTTGGGCTATCCCTCTAACTTCTTTCCCTGGAGTCACTGAAATAAATTTGTTTGTTCATGAAAGAAAACCATATTCATCTATAAAAATCCTGTTTGTCCTATTTCTCTTATTTTTCTTTAATTACAAAATGTATTAGATGGAAAATATGTATATTCTTTTTCTTACATAGTTTGTGATTAATTCAAAGAAAACTGTGCAAAGCATTATGTTCTAGTAACCTTGTGCAGAATTCAGTATCATATGGTCTTCAGGATGCAGCGTGTAAATGTTTTACAATCACTTCTCTGTTTTGGCTTTCATCTCCGACAGCAGGTATTTTTTCTTAGACTTGAATTTGGTTAACAAGTAGAATGCTAACTCTTAACAAGTATTTTTTGCTACAAGTGTTTTCTAGTATTTGTAATTAAATGCTTTATTTACGTAGTGCTTTATAAAACTTTAAGTCTTAGCTCCGTATACAGTAAGTGTTAAAACAGGTGCCACTGTCTCCATTTTGCAGATGGCGAATTGAAGGCCAGAAAGTATTCATGACTTGTTTTAGATTACACATTAGGTTACTGGCAGAGTCAAGATGAGAAGTCTTGCTTTGCACAAAGTTTGGCTGACTCGACCAAGTATGTCAGAGGGTAGGCCCTGGACTTTGGTTCAAAGTTGCCCAAAGTACAACTGCCCTCTCTCTTCTGCCTCTTCATGAAGACAGGAGTCTGGTCTAACTTGTTCACAATTTCAGCCCTAACAACTTGCATAGTACCTGGAACGAAATAGTTATTCAGTACATATTTGTGAATGAATGAATAATTGAATGGATGAAGTACAGAAAGATGCTGAAGGTCTACTTTGAATAAGAATACAATGTACCTCCTGTCCCCTCCCCCATGTTGCTCTCATTATGCCTAGCAACAGTTTGTAATTTGAAACAATGACCTACTATTGAAGCACTTCATATGGTTGTGAGGCAAAAGTAATTTCATTTAAAACCCTATTTCTTGACTTTGTTACCCTGGAAAATGAATCTTCCTGGGTCTTGATATCCATCTAGAACTTGGCTGTAATCTGAGAATGATTTGTGATCTGATTCTCTGCATTTGGGGTCTGCTTTAGAGGGCTGGGAGTATATCTTTATTACATTGTTTCCAGTTTCACACACTGTGAGTCTTCTCAGAGTTAGATTCTTCCCCTGAAAAAGCTACCCCTGGGAAGATGCTGGGCACTTTTGGATATTACTTTTTAGGCCCCCCAGGGAACCAGTTAGTGGACATGTACTATCACACTCAAATCCCTGCTCAGCTGTGGTATGTGCCTTTGGCAAGACAGCCCATTCACAAAAGCTGCACTCTGTCACAAGGTTTTTGTCTGGAGTTTTCCCTATTCCAATCCCATGTCTTTGGATGGGATGTCCGAAGATCCCATGTCTCAGGCAGGAGATCTGTTTTGGAGGTTTAACTGATGATTAGTATGTGCTTGAAGGAGGGGAAGCAGCCAAGGTCATGGTCTGCTAGCCCGTGAGGTACCATGGAAACAAGTAGATACTGGATTATTATTTCCATCATTTCATTCTCCCACTCTGAATGTGGTAGATACTGTGATAAATAAGACCTCTCGAAGAAGGGAGGACCGTTATCCTCTTTTCCCCTACCTCACCTTTCTACCCTATAAAACTTTTGCGGACTCAAGCCAAACTTGTTGGCTGAGAGCCCGCTGGGATTCCTCATCATGTGGCAGGGTGTGGTAGCATTTTTATGATAGAAAGTGTTTCTTTTGGTAAGAAACCCAGATGCATAAAATATAAGTCAGGGGTTGGGAATTAACACCTACTTGCCATTCTGGCAGCATTGGGTCCTTTTTTTGCTATTGGTTTTGGCTGCTATTGCCAGGAAAATGATGGGCAGGTTCTTAATTCTTAGAGTATATTTTTGTTAACTCTGTCAACTTATGGTGTCGTGGGGCCCTAAGAGACTGTCAGTCTGGTGGGCTCCACTGGTGCCATTTCTGTGTGGGGTATGTGACTGTAAACACCATGACAAATTAATACAGATAGAATAATGAGTTTCTGTTATCCCCATGCCAGACCTTCAGAGCAAACATATACATTCTTTGAGATATTTGAGAGCCATATACAAGTTCTATGTAGAGGTTATTGTTTTGAATAAAGATTTAAATTTTACCCTTACATGGACAGTCCCCCCTGGAGTATGCACATATTGCAGGAAAACAATCTCCAAGTGGGTTGGGTCCTAAGTATTGATTTTGGAATGATGCACGTATTTTCCTTTATAAAGAATGTTATAAGTAATGTTTGAGATCCTAGTACTAGCCCACTTAAAAATCTACAGGGGAGGGCTTCCCTGGTGGCGCAGTGGTTGAGAGTCCGCCTGCCGAAGCAGGGGACACGGGTTCGTGCCTCGGGTCCGGGAAGCTCCCATATGCCGCGGAGCGGCTGGGCCCGTGAGCCTGTGCGTCCGGAGCCTGTGCTCCGCAGCGGGAGAGGCCACAACGCGTACCAAAAAAAAAAAAAAAAAAAAAAAAAAAAATCTACGGGGGAGTAGGAATACATTGCGTACTTTTAATTAAAAACAATAGGCAAAACACAGTTTTAATACTAGCAATTAGGCAGAATAGAGGAACATCACAATTGAAGAAGAAATAGCTTCTGCTTTTCTCAGAAAGCAGGTGCTTACGGCTTGGTTAGGAGCAGGAGAGCCGAAGCCTCCAGGTGTCCTAGAGTGGCTTTGGAAACATGCAAGGGTTTAAGAGTTGGAGGCCAGTTTGTTTTTTCCTTTTTATTCTGTTAAGTCTGCCACCTTTATAGTAAAAAACTGGACTTATTAGAGAAAAACACCTAAAGCAACGTTATTTTTTTCTCGCTGTCTCTTTAACAAATTCTGTTGAATAGCTTTTCCCCCATTTCTTAGATGAGAGTTTGAGCAGAACTCATAGCTTTTTTTTTTTTTTTTTTACGGTACGCGTGCCTCTCACTGCTGTGGCCTCTCCCGTTGCGGAGCACAGGCTCCGGACGCACAGGCTTGGCTGCCATGGCTCACGGGCCTAGCTGCTACGCGGCATGTGGGATCTTCCCGGCCCGGGGCACGAACCCGTGTCCCCTGCATCGGCAGGCAGACTCTCAACCATTGTGCCACCAGGGGAGCCTGGAACTCATAGCTTTTAAGTTACTCTCGGAAAATTAATAGTCTTCCGGTAAGTCTAAAGCTTCAAAGAGTACAGTTTATTATAATAATATGAGCCTCCTGTCTTCTTTAAATTTTCTCCTGTCCCTTGGAGCTGACCAAGGTCTGGAAGTCTGGAAAGAGGGAGGGAGAGAGGAAGGGGGTTGGGGAGGGGAGTGTGTGTGTGTGTGGTTACTGGCCCCTCCAGAACTGGAGCAGGATGAATGAGGAGAGGTCTTAACTGTTGCTATTCAGATTTGACTTCATAGATGTTCAGAGCTGACTCATTCATGGAGTGTTTTAGAGTGATCCCCCTCTGGAACTCTCAACTACAGTTCTAATTCCTGTGAGTTAAGGGATGCTTCACTCATGTGATTTTGACCCTGTGTTCTCTGTTCCTGGACTTCTGGTGGCTGCCCATCTCTTGAGTCACCTTGTTCTTCCAGGCAGGTTTTTCAAGATGGCTATAGGTTTGCCCCCTCCTGTGTGACATCTGGTCTACAGAAAACTTGGGTCTTCTTTTTCTCTCTGCATTGCTCCTTCATTCCAGTCTGGCCACAGCCTCTTACGCCAGCACTTAAATTCCCTTTAACTCTGAGAGATACTTATCGAACTCTCCAAGTATCCACTTGAATTTGCTCTCACTTGACTTAAAGCAAAGAAGTTGTCTTTCTCCCTTGGGAGAAAGACATATAACCCTCCAAAGGATTCTTCTTCAATTCTTCCAATTCAAAAATTTTTATTGGTTGGAGATGCTGGCAGAAGTAGTTTTGTAGTTCTTAGCAATTCTGCACTAGGCTCTTCTTACCTCATTATTATATAATAACTTTGGAGTCTTGGCCAAAGCTTGTATGGAAAGAATCCCATTTATCATTCTGTTGAATGTCTAATTTTACTTTAATACATAATTTTCTTGTACTTTGCTATATAGGTATTAATAATAGTGCTCTAATCAGCCACAGTTCAAGTTCTTTATGCTCACAAGTAATATTATAAGATAAATGGAAAGAAAGAAATTGGTAAAAAACATACTCTTTTCTCTGAGGTAAATCTGGCAGACATATATGACAGGGAAATGCAAATGGCAAAAAAATGCTAAAAACATAGACTAGTATGATCTTGAGGGTAGAAAGATGATGGTGGGGAGGGGAAGTTTCTAGTAAGAGGCACTGTCAAAGGAGGACAGCTTGGTGCTTGTTTAGGGTGGCCCCTGAAGGGGAAGGAAGGAGCAGACATGATGGGCAACTAAATACGGCACTTCCCATCCATCTACTGCCAACCTGGAAAATATCTATATTCCTAGAGAAAATTATTCCTCAATCACCTGATTCTTGTCTCCTTGTGCCAATACATCTCATGACCCATTCTTTTCCATTAACCTATCATATACTCAGGCTACCTCCAATGTTATCCAGGAAAATCAGTTATTCTAAAACTATTTACAAAGCACCTATTAAAGGCAAGGCACTGTGCTTGGTGGGTTGAAGTTATATGTTATGATGTATCTTATTCTCAAGGATGTTTCAGTTGAGGTAAGTGATAAAAGACATGATTATATGAAAGATTACATAGAATCATAGATCTGTTAGTGTTATAACGTTATTTAGTGTGTGCTTGTTATAGGTAAGAAAACTGAGACCCAGAGTGGTTAAGTGGCTTTAGAGTCATCTAGTTAAATAATGGCAGAGGTAGAGCCAGAGCCCAGTTCTCGCTACTTCTACTCAGTGCTGCTTCTACTACAGTTTCTCACATCTCTTAAAAAATACAACACCTTGATATACCATTACAAAGTATCTGGACAGTTAGTCTGATTAAAAAAAAAATTATGTGCTGCAGCCAGTTCTCATCACTTCTCAAGAGCTGATTGTGGGCACCTTTCCAACTCCAAATTTTGAAATTGGTCATGGTAGGAGAACTTACCCCATAGAAATTGGCAAACAATACAAATGAAGCATCCTGCTCTTTTCCAGGGAGAGCCAGTTATTAAACATTTACCAGTGCACTCCTGCTTATAAATAATAAATGTGATAACTTCTTCATGAAGGGGTTGTCATACGAATGGATTTTATGGCGACATGGGATTTCAATAGAGAGAAAATGAGGGAGGCTCTTTGAGAGTGGAATTACGGAGTGAATAGTTTCCTGGGACAGCGAACAGAATAGTTTGGTTGGGTGGGGGAAATGTTGGATGGGAGTTCCAATGCACATGCCTGCAGAGACCAGGCTGAATACATGAAGGTTTAAATCAGGATGGGGTTATGAATAATAGGGGATGTTGGAATCTATGGTAAAGTGGAAAGTAAAGTGGCCTAAATGTATGAAAAAAAAAATCTTGCTGTATTCTACCTACTTGGAATTTCCTATAAGGAACCAACAGAGTAAACCTAGAAAGCAGTGTGAGTCAGTATGGCCCTGAGAAGGGACTATCATTTGCGTTCTTTAAATAGCACTAGTTTTCTCGACATAATGAAGGCAAAGTTGACCATCTTAACTTATTTCCCTCTTCCTTCTTACCTTGTTTCCATGTCCTCACTTGGAAATATCTGGAAATTATTATTTTTTGTTTGCGTGCTTAAAAAATTATTCAATCAGTATTTTCCTTCATTAGTGTAGATAGTGTAGGATTGAGTTTTTGTTAGTAAAAACCATTCTCAGCTTTATCATCGTATTTCAAGGATAATGATACCCCAAAGAGATAAAGATTCAGGTATATTTCCAAAACATGTTCATTCATATTATCTAGTTTTCTGATGAAAAGAATCCTACTATACCAAACAGAAAGTTTATATATTTTAGGGAAGAATCTAGAAACATATTATTTAATTGATTTTCTTTTCAGAATGTCTCCAGGTTAACTTCACATAGGCTTTTAAACATGTTTCTTTTTTACACTAATCTGTAAGGATAACTCCACATTGATCAGCAAGTCATTTTTTCTAAAGTGAGAATTGCCCCCTTCAGAGATATCTTTATTCCCATACGTCAAATCCATGGGGGTTTATTAAAAATGGAAGATCAGCAGAATAATTATCATGACTCCTAAGGAAAAGTTTTTCTGTATAAAAAAAATCATAATTCTTACATGAAAAAGTCTAAAAAATTCTTAAAATTCCCTAAGTGTAATCATATCTCCAAGAAGCCCAACAAAAAACTATTGAATGGCTCTTTGCAAGTGTTTCACAAGCCCCTCTGATGATAATAACATTCCTTGTGTCTGAGAAGGACCCCACTGATGTTTGCTGCCAGTAGTACACATCATCTCTTGTGTCAGAGATGGATTTGACTGAGCTTCCCCCCTTACCCCCCAACTCCCATGATAAGCTGGTCAGGAATGGAGCAGGGGTGGGGTAGAGATAGATTGTGGCATTCAGACACTGGAAAATAAGTGACAATCTAACTGTGAGAATCTCATCTATGACTTGAACCTCCTTAGCACAGATGGGCTAATTGACAGAACTTATAAGAGGGGTTTCAGCTCCTGGCTTGCTTGTCACTGTAACTCTGCCAGGGATGTGAGAGGAAAGAAGGTGCTTAATACATGTTTGCTGAGGAAGTCAGGAAAGGAGAGAGAAGGTGTTGCAGGCTTTCCCACAATTTTAGGTCTGCTTCCACCTAGACTCTGGGCCTCAGCCCCCATGGCCCCAGGCTTCTCTCAGTATCTTCAATGCAGAGCAGGACAGCACTTAACAGGTTCTCTGCAGCAGGCCAGGAAAATGCAGGAAATGCTATGCCAGTGAGCCAAGTTACACCAAAGGACTTCTGGAGGCTACAGATATCTGAATTTCCCTCAGAGAGGAAAGATCAGGTCTCAGGGCGAGTTCCAAAATGGATTCCCCTTTCAGAGGCTCTGAAAAGTATGACTGGAAGTGTCTTGGGAAGTACCATATGGTCTACACAGTAGCCAGGCAGATAAAAAAAACATGTACCCAGAGGCCCAAGTGTGCCCATAGAGCCAGGAAAAGGACTTATAGCACCATGAGTTTCTTACTAGGAATGCACCAAAATAAAATTGTCTGGACTGAGATGTGTACCACGCCCACAAAGCCAAAATTCCAGCTTTATTTTGGGTGGCCAGCATTTCCATCCCACAAAAATGTCAGCCTTTTGCTTCTTCTTCTCAGATTCCTTTCATGTAATATTTTTACTCCTGGTATTTACCCTGTTGTAAGACGTGACTTGGTGTTAGCTCTCGTTCCTCTGGTTTGACTTGGTGCTTGGTGCCCTGAAGCACGCACCGTCAGTGCCCCTTTCCTCCAGTCCTCCTGATCATTCATTGGGCTCCTTCTGGCTTCTATCTCCCAGTATTTGCATCTCAGTGTCTGATTTCTTTTTCCCCAGCACTACAGAAAACTGCCACGCCTATGATCCATGATCAGTAAGCCAAAAACGCCAGGGAATGAACAATCCCCGGAGCAGTCCTCAGCTAATGGTCTTAGGAATTGGGGTGTAAATACCTTAGCTCCTTTGCCCCTTGGTTGCCATAATTTGAAGGTGTATGTTTTGCACTGGCTCCCAGAATTTCCTGAGTGAGATTAAGCTCACTTAATTGGATTGATAAGGCATCCTTCTTTGTCTCTTTTCCTTACTTTCATACCATTATTCCCAGTATTTCCCAAAAAAGCTATTTGCACTCAAATCCTTGTTTCAGGGTATTTTCCTGGGAAAACACAAACTTAGGCATCCCTCTCATGTTAGGGGGCTCTATCTCTACCTCTTTACCATTTCTGTCTTTTTAAAATCTCTCTCCAAACCACGTAAGTTCTATTTCTACGGAAGGATGGGCAGTGGTTCAGAGATTTAAAAACTTAAGTTATATAAATATGAAAATAATTTATACTCATGCTAGATATTCTATGATTTTGAATCATTCCAGCAAATCAAAAGAAAGAATTTAAGAAAATCAAACTCTAAGGGATACCAAAGGGTACCAATAATTATTTTAGGAGTGATAATAGCAAAGCATTTATTGAACATTTAATGTGCTGGTGATGATGCTAAACCATATATACATATGGTGTACATACCCACACACAAACACACACACATAGCTTAGATTTATCTCCATAATAAACCAATGAGGTAGGTTTAGTTATTCTCTTTTTACTGATGATGAGTATAAGTGGGGTTAAGTAATTTGCCCCACATCAATCAGTTCATAAGGGGAAAAATCCAAATTCAAAAGTAAGGTCTTACTCTTACTGAAGTTTATTCTCGTAACTGCTGTACTATCATCCTTAGAAGTTTTCTTTGAAGTTGATGGGAGATATATCATCAGTCCTGTGACTGATCCAGAAGTGGAATTGATAAAAATCAACATTTTATAATAATACAATTATAGTCTTTCTTAAAAAGGATTGGGTTGGATGTGAATTATGGGAAAAGTTAAGATTTTTTAATTCCTGTAAGAGACTACTTACATTAATCATTTTATAGCATTATTGGTAATATGCATTAAGTAAAGCTAGAAAAATGGGTCAAAGTTTTAGACATATTTCTTCTGGGGCATTTTGCTATTAGTCTAAAAAGATTATAGCAGATCAGTATCTCTAAATCACATTTCAACTTGAGGCTCAAATTTGATGATCCTGGGAAAGCTGAAATTCAGTGCTCCTTTTTGAGATTAAGCTATGGCTGCAAGTAATTTGCAGAAAACTGACATTCCTGATAGACGTGGAAAAAAAAAAGAAAAAACAAATTGGATCATTCTATCAGGCTTTTCCAGGGTTTAGAAATCTTAATTTAATGTGAACTTGGAGGTGAGGTAAGATAGGAATAGAAAGAGAAGGTAGAAAAGAGAAGGAATTGACCGAGAACAGTGAATCAGTTGCTTACAGTGGTCTTCCATCAGAATTCAAAGGTCCCTAACTTCCATTTACTAAGTTCTCTTACTTTTGGCTGTACTCTAACTAATAGTTTTAAATTATTTTAATATTATACTACATTCTAGATTGTTGACGATTGAGTGAGAGTATATCCAATCTGTCTGGCTGAACCAGTTAATTAAAATATTTTCTCTCTGTTAATATACAGGGTGTTATCAAGTGGAATAAGTATTTGACCTTTCAGTGTGATCATATGGTATGTGTGCTAAATAGGGTTATCTTCAGGTGCAGGCATCAGAAACCCTGAGTTAAAATCCATTAGGATTGAAGGTAGGTGGCTGCTAGTGTTCAGTGGTACAGGAATGTGAGTGTCTGTGATTCCTGATTGCAAGTAGCAATTGTGGCTTACCAAGTTTATGCGCAGGGCAGAAAGAAGAGGGAATGGATGAAAAAAGCATTTCCAGAACTCCCATGTAAACTTTTCTTATGTCTCATTAGCTATAACTGAGTTCTGGTGGCAACCTTTAGTTGCAATGGAGACCATAAAAAGGGAGTATTTAGTTTTTTCACCTGTATGGTAGAAGGTGAAAGGAAGAGGGGGTTGGGAATGGTTATAGAATTAGCCAACCAAGAGGTCCCATGTAATGCCATTGTGTAAGTGGGATCATTAAACATTAAGTATAAGAAAACAAATTTCATTAGGACATACCAAGAAGGACTTACTAACCTGCCCAGAGGTTAGATGGGCTGGGCTAGTAGGTAATGCATTCTCTATCATTGCATGTATTTAAACATTGAGTGAATGAACATTTGACCAATCTACCGTGGAGATTTAAGCATTAGATGGATAAGTGGTTGAACTAGCTATCTTTTAACGTTGCCTTCACATCCTCAAGACTTGATACTCTGTAAGCACTACAGTTTCTTGCAATCTGAAAATTTTCTCTTTGTAGCTCACTCTCCTGTTATGTCCACTGGTACAAATCTGCTTTTACTTTTATCTTAACATTAATATCCAACAATGAGATTTTTAGATAGTCTCTATAAAGAAAATATCTTTATCCCCAACTGTGTTTATATCTTAAAAAAACTCATCTTCTTCCCCCCGGGAGATGTTGACAGAATTAATATCAGAAGAGTTTTTTTTTTAATGGATGTGGTTTTTAATTTGATGCATTTTAAAACTTCAAAGGCTTTACTAAAGCTCTCACATGTTGTCCTTAAGATGCACGGTAGGAATGTCAATTTCCATGGCAATCTTGAAGCACTTCTCTTGTTTTTTGTTTGTTTCCCTTTGAAGTATAAATTTACGAAACTAATCTCTCTTTGGGTTTGAGTCTATGTTCATGAAAGACAGCAACTGTTTGAAGAGAAAATCACATAAATAGTGAGCTGAAATTTTAAATTGGATAATATTGAAAGTTTTGCATTTTTGCTGAATACAGACCAAATTAAAATGTTTCTTATTCCTAGGGAACATTATATAGAATAAGACTGATTTCTGCTTTGATGAAAGGCTAAACCAAAGATGTTAGAAAAATGCAGGAATTCATAGTATATTCAGCACTGAATTATATTTGTTACTTCCTAGAATCAGATGAATGTTTTCAAATATACCCTGTAAGTCTCAAGACAGAGAACTTTGCTATTATTATTCTCTTTTTTAACAGATGGCATCGGGAAAGACCAATTAAACAAGAGGGTGGAGAATACAAGATAAACCTAAAAAGAGAAAAAAAACCTCTCAACTTTGATTTGTTAAAAAAATCCAAATGGAATCAAAATTGAGATGTGTTCTTCCTCTCCTGTCAGGTGTGATTAAAACAATTATTAATACTCAGTGTTGGTGAGGGTATGGGGAAACAGGCCCTCTCATTTATTTCTGGTGGGAATGTTAATTGGCCCAAGTGGTTTAGAAAGTAATTTTTGTGATATCTGCAAAAAAGCCCCCCAAATGTAATAATGTTCAGCTCAGAAATCCCACCTCTAGGAATTTTTTCATCTGAAATCCTTATATAAGTTGCAGAGTATAAGCCAAGGAATAGTACTGTAGTGTTGTTTGTAATAATGAAAAATTATATATAACCTAAATAAATAGCCACTGATACGGTGGTGGTTGAGGAAACTATGGCACATTCATAGGGTAGCAAACTATGTAGATTAAAAAATAAAGTACTGAGAAGGATATGTCTATGATATATCCCTTTTGCTTTTTTAAAAACTATATAGTTGTATACATTTTATAGAATGTTTTAAAGGATGTATCATTATTATTTAATAGTCACAGTTTGGGGGAAGAGTTTAGCATGATTTTGTGGAACAATGTTTTAAAAGTTGAACTTGTTTCAAGGACCATCTATATAGTGAACTCTCAATTGTTTCCTTCATGTTAGGTCTCTTAAAAAGCCATTCGTATTGTCCTAAGAACAGCGGTTTTACAGTCAGGATGTGGGGAGAAAGAACTGCCTGAGAAATTAGTTTAAAAACATCAATTGGAAATTAATTTACTTTCACAGGCTATTTTTAATTTTGGCAAGTAGACTAAATTCAGTGCTTTGGTTTGTCTATCTGGAAAATGGGAAGCTTAAAAATGAACTAAGAATAATACTAAATGTTTCTGTACCTAAATGATGAGCAGTCCTTAGTTATCTCTTCATTTCCTTCTTTGTGAGATTTTTTTAACATGGGTATCTTTAAAGATTGCATAATTCTAAGTTCACTGTGTTTGCATTATTAAATCCATTGAATGATTTCTTGTTATTAAATTTCTTGTTATTAGAAGCTGTTGTGTTGGAGAGAAATAATTTTCTCCCATTTTGAACATCCTGTCACAGCTATAGAATGCACTTCCTTAGTGAAGGGTAGGCAAATTATACAGAACAATTTTCTTAATACAGCTTATTTTTTTGTGTCTTTATCAGCTCTCTCTGTCTCTTGCATGCTCTCTGTTATTCGGCAGCCTCCTATTTCCTCCACACAAATGGCTCATCTTAGGCCTGTACTTCCTTTGGACTCAGTGATATTTAATAAAGCCCTTGCTATACATTCTAGATCAGAAGGACATTGCTATTTTCTTATGTTGAGCTGTTTTCTTATGATTCTTGCTTTCTATTCAATGGTGAAACTAGTGGCACCAAGTGGTGATTGGTGAACTTTTTTTTTATGCTATACCTTTTCATCTCTTATTATATCTCTTAGTTTCCTTAAGAAAAAGAAATTTTTATAGGCCACAGATACAGTGGTAACCCATTTTAAAAATACCTCTGATGTCTGAGTAGGTGGTCAGACATCATGCACACGTTACATTACATACATATTGAAAGCTGAGTGAGAATAAATCACAATAAAGTACTAGGAAGAAATCTACTTTTCTTATATTTCAGGATGTTTAGGAAAAAAAGCACTGTGACATTTGCACAACACATATATCAGTGCATGGGCTATTATGTGTCATTCCTGTTTATTATGCTCGGTAGAGCTCCAGGTTGAGGAAGTCACCTCTAGGCAAGAACAGCATTAGAATATTTCTGGTTCAGCACTTGGTATCACTTGGCATGACACAAAGCTATTAATGCAGGTGTTTAAAGGACTTCCCAAGCTCTTGGAAGGTCAAGGTCAGTGCCATTTAAACATGATTAATGGTCATTAATTATTTTTATATATCTTTTATATTCTTGTCAACTCTAGAGTAAGGTAATAAACAATTTTAAACAAGCCTGTAAGAAACAGCGAATTCAAATTAATTAACTTAACAAGACAGTTCAGGATCAATGAGAATGAAAATCTCTAGAAAGACTCTTTGAGCATCTAGATCAAAGCTGTCCAGTAGAAGTAAACCACATATATAATTTAAAGTTTTCCAGTCACCACACTAAAACATAAAAGGAAACAGTTGGCACTAATTTTAAGAATATATTTTATTTTACTCAATATAATAAAAATATTACCATTTCAGCACATAATCAATTTAAAAAATTATTGAGATTCAAAATTCTCCTTTTGTACTAAATCTCTGAAACCTGGTGTGTATTTTACACTTACAGCACATCTCAAGTTCAGACTAGTCATATTTCAGGTGCTCAATAGCCATATGTGTCTAGAGGCTACCATATTGGATAGTGCAGGTCTAGATTTTTAGAGCTGAAGCTAAAGCACTAGTTTATTTTTATTTTATCTTAGCTAGTATGTTATTATAATTAGAGTAATTAATAAATATTTAGAATGACAACCAAGTCTAAGGACATACAGTGAACCATCCCTTAATCTTTATAAAGAAACTGTAATGGATACATTGCTGATTCATTGCCAAGGGATAAAGAAAAATACAAGCTGCTAGTGTGTTCTATTATGCAACAAATAAAACTCTAACCCACAAATCTAAAGGGAAAAGTAAAACTAATGAGCTTTGGTTGGAATGAGACCAGTGGCAGAATCAGTTTGACCACACAAGCATTTCCGGTAGTCTCTTGGGGAGATGGATTTAAGGGCCACACTGTGGGCCTGAGGGCAAGATGCCAAAGGGGAAAGACCAAGATCTTCCAATGTCAGTTTTTTACGTTGCCCATCTGTTAGTTTCTTAATGAAGCTTGGTGAATTGACAAGCAGACTGCCTGGTGGGATGTACAGTAAGGCTGTTATGGTATCATATTCCAGTTAATAGTAGGAATATCTTGCATTTATGCAATATTTGATTTTTTCAAAGGCCATTTTTTTTATTCTTCCACAAATTTTTAAATCAGGTTTTACTAACTATGGCATACCAAGCAAACTAAGGCCAAAAGTTTCATTTCAGCAAATGATTATTGAGTGATTAATAAGCAAAGAATTATGTTGGCCTTCAAGAGGTCACAGTGTTACTTGAGAACTTAGATGTGCAAGGCCTCACATATCTAAATCTTGAAAATAACCATTGGAATCATTTGATTTCAAGGTAGTATGTTCAGATCTGCTCCAGGCAAATGCCCAAATCTTGCTGTTTTAGCCAAGTCTATCTGCTTCTTTATCCTGGTAAACTGGATTGGACCATGCAGGATCCTCAAGGAATTCTTCCCTCAGACTAAAGTAGAGCCAACTAAGCCACTGTCTTTATTCTTCTTATGGGTTTCTGTTAGCTTTCCCACTCAGCTTTCCAAGGAGGACATAAAAGATAAAGAGTTACTTTTACTCTCTTCATTCCCCACCCAGAGATTTTTACTTGCTCCTCAGTACTCTTGGACACATGCTTGAGCTCTACTTGCTGGATGTGAAATTGTCTATACATGAGTGAGGTTGATGGTGACGATGGTGGTGGAAAAGGGGGTGAGATCTTGAAATCCCCCTGGGTGCCAGCATGAGATGGGGAAGAGTATGTAACTAAAACATTCCCAGTCTTGTATCTTTCTTCTTTTAAGTTCATTCAAGTCTAGTGAAGCAGAGATATTTCTACCTCTTTCAAGAGAGATGAGTGGACATTTCTGTGAGATCCTTACTCCAGTCCTTGGAGTTACTCCTATTTACTTTGAACCAATATGATTGGCATTTTTACACATTTGGCTGTTTGTAAGAGTGTCATTTTTATTTTCCCCAGAAACTACTGAAATGTGTCATGTAATTACTTTCATTACCAGTAAATTCATTCTAAAGTCATATTATACAAATGACCAATAATTCAATTCTTATCTTATTTACCCTTTCAATTGTGCCTAGCTACTGTTGAACCAAATTTACAAGCATGGACTACATATATATATATATATATATATATATATATATATATATATATATTTTTTTTTTTTTGGCCATGCCTTGTGTCATGTGGGATCTTAGTTCTCCGACCAGGGATTGAACCTGCACCCCCTGCAGTGGAAGTCTTAACCACAGGACCACCATGGAAGTCTTTTTTATTGAAGTATAGTTGACCTACAGTGTTGTTAGGACTACATAGTTTGCATCAGAGTTATAACAAAAGTTTTACTAAATAATACAGTATCAGTAGTGTGAAAATGCCTGAAATTTGCTTTGCTTTGGCTTTTAAAAACACCTCATATCAGGGCCTCACCTCAGAAATTAATCAGAATCTATGAGAAGTGGGACCTAGGCATGGTCTTTTTCAAAAGCTCTAGAAGTTCTAACGTGTAGCCAGGATTGAGAATCTACTAGGGTCGTATTGTACTAGGATGGTGTTTTCCCACTTGCGACCAATTAAATGTTAGTTTTCAATGTGAAGACAGGATCAGTATTTTCTTTTTTAACATCTTTATTGGAGTATAACTGCTTTACAATGGTGTGTTAGTTTCTGCTTTATAACAAAGTGAATCAGCTATACATATATCTCCATATCCCCTCCCTCTTGCATCTCCCTCCCACCCTCCCTATCCCACCCCTCTAGGTGGTCACAAATCACCGAGCTGAGGATCAGTATTTTTGAAAATCTCTCAAGGTTGATCCAGTGGGTAGCCAATTTGGAGAATCATTGCATCAGGGCCCCAATGTTAGAGACTGAAAAAGCATAAATGGCAAGAGATGAAAGAATTGGCCTCCAAAACTCAGAATATTCCGTTTCATTTTTTGGGCTTTTCTCTTACTTGATCTATGCTTCTTTTGGTGTTGATTTTTAATCTCTTCCCTGGTTTCCATGTCTGGACTCAGACACAAGTGTATTCTGTACTATAACACACCTATAGATCTGGGCCAGCCCCACACAGTCCCTTGAAACCCCAGGTTAGACCAGCCTTTGTTTCCACTGGTCTCCCACAGACCTGGCGGGGGGAGATTATACCATTATTATCTGTGATTATTATCCATGATCTTGTGACTTCCACAACAGTTTATTCTTGGTGAGCTCATGTTGGACAGCAGAGTCCCAATTTGCTTTGATTAGGACTTGATTCACAATTACAACTGACTCTCAGTTTGAAAGGAAATCAGACACTATTAGATGAGCCACTGGCAGTTCAAGATCAACATGCCCTCAACTGTATAAGTGGCACTCCTCATCCTATGTTCCTTATCTTAGAGGGTGGCACCACTATCCAACCTTATGCCTAAGTCTAAACCTATCAGTTTCATCCTTATATTACAAAATTTGTTTGTAACAGGACATTGAGTATACATGCTAAAACTGAAAACGAATTCACTTCTCTTGATGGTTAGAAAACCATCAGATTCAGTCAGTGTCCAAATTCAATTAATTATATCTCTTAAATTTGTTTCATCCTCTTTTCTCCATTCTGACTATCACTGACTCAGTTCAAGCCACCATATCGGCTAATGCGTTAAATTCTGTACCTGTCTGCCAATCTCTAGTCTCATTCTGTGTGCCCATTCCTCTTCTCTCCCCCAGTCCATCAGACTCACTTCTGCCAAATTGGCCAGTCCCAAATTAAAGTGTGATCATATTAATTTCCCTACTCAAATTCTTTTAATGACTCAAAAGTAAAATTCATATGTGGCATGAAAAGCAATCATGATATTGTCGCTGTTTTCTTCTGTTTTATTCCTGCTACTGTCCTTCTTTACACTCCAGAAATACTGAGCTAGTTGGTGGCTCCCTGAACAGGCTGCATTCTCTCCTCTTCCACGTGGTAACCTATTCCCATTAGTCCGCCTGTCACACTGCTCATCCTTCAGGTCGTAGCTCAGCCTCTTCTCTCTGAAGCCTTTCAGCAGCCTGGGGCGACTCCTTTGTTGCTTCCACCATCATTCTTTAGAACATCCTGCCTTAAGACATTTTCTTCATTCTAACTGCTAATTACGTACGTCTCTAACCTCACTAGACTCTATGCTTCTTGAGGGTATGGAAGAATGAGGCTTTGAACTATGTTTGGACTTCAATCTTTAGATGAACTCATTAACTCATTACATAATTTGAGTCTGTCAATAGAAAACTAGTGTTGTAACTAATAACAGAATCTCCACAGTACATTTGGTACTGAATTAAATTAACACAAGGTTAGTGAGGTCATTATGAGTGATAAATCTAAGTTCCTATGACAAATACATTTCATGACTTAAGTTTCACCATTGTATTACCATTCTTAATTCTTTAACAGTGAAAAGATCTTGTAACTAAATGAGTATGCACATTTTAATCTGAAAAGTGCTCCCCTGTTTCAGCATATGACCTAACCCATGGTCACATAGTCATCCATTTCAAAGTGTACTTGATAGTATCTGAAAGCCTCTTGACCCATGTGTTAATTCATTTATTTAACACATTTTTATTGAATATGGAAAATGTGTAGAACAATTATGCTAAGGGCAAAGGATATAGAGATGAAAAAAACACAGCTTTTCCCTTGTGGGATTAGAAAGTATAGGTTTTATATATGTTTATTTTAACCCTCATAACAGTCCTGAGGAGCAAATATTACCATCTCCATCTTATAAATGAGGACATTCCACAATGATATTTATCTTCTTGAAAGTAGCTTAAAATACTGGTGTTTTTCTAAATATAAAACATATAAGCCTCATTGTTTTGGTGATCTACTTGTGGTTTACAACTGTGTTTCTTAAACTTTAATGTACGTACAAATCACCCCAGAATCTTGTTAAAATATAGATTTTGGTTTAGTAGGTCTGGGGTGGGATCCCAGATTCTGCATATCTAGCAAACTCTGAAATGCCATGCAGTTAATTAGTCTAGAACCACACTTTGAACAGCAAAGTTTAGAACATCATGTGTAGAATTCCACTGTGTCAAACATTATTCCTTTATTTATTGAGTCCTTTGTTTTGAAGATGCAGTCACCATTGCCTCTTAAAGTTTGTTTAAAAACGAGAATGGAGTATTAAGTTCTCACATCGTCGATCTTCCTTAGCCTTCTGGGCCTAGTCAGCATATGCATCCATCGTGAATCCTCTCCAACTATTCTACCTCACAACCATATGTTCCCATTCCAAGTTCTACTTTTATCACTTTTTATGGTGGGAATCTCTGTATTAGGAATAAACAGGAGAATTTCAGGAAAGGATTCTGATCTAACTACAGGCTCCCTTCCAGCCTTTTTCAGTGAAGGCAAACAGTAAGAGTTTTGCATACCCAGTGGAAGTATATCTATACAAAAATACTCAAACTTTGTTACGTCTTTTCTGATAAATCTTATAATCCCCAAGCCAGAATGTTTCTTAAAATAACTGTTGTCCTGGAAGAATCCTATAGAATGAAACTGCTCCCAATGGTGGCAGTCAAGGATAGTGAGTCTGAGCCTGGGCTCTGGAGAAGAATGACTGGGTCCATGGTTTACTATCTGAATGGACTTGGAGAGTTCACTTAAATATCCCAAGCCTTTTTTCCATCATCAGCAATGGTTATGATAATAGTTCTTATGAGGATGAAATTAGATAACTCGGATAAAGCACTTAGCATTTAGCAAAAACTCAGTAAATTTTAACTTTTATTACTTCATTTTTCTCTTGACTCACTTCCAGAAATAAAATTCTAGAAGAGTATAGGTGCTGCAATGCAGATTGATTTGCTTAATTGTTAGAGTTCGTTAAAAGAGGTTATTTGGAAAAAATGCTTAATATTTTGGAGCTAGGATCTGATTTGTGGCTATATATGTATTTTCTTTTTCAATTTTGGTATCTGTTTTTAATATGAGTCATTGCGGTTTGGCTATACTTTTCCCTCATGAACAGTTATTTAATTATGGTCACAGAACCAACTTTATTGCATTCTGACTTTCGGAATATTTTAGGATTTGATTTTCTCACTGGGGAGAAGATTGTGAACTATTTAACTGCTTTCTTTTTGAGCTTCCCATCCACAGATAGGTGCAGTTAAAATAAACTAGGAATACACTAGCGTGAAGGGGCTAGAATAATGACATTATGTTTAAGAAACTAGCAGTAATACTTGGTAGTATTTTATACTTTTCTTCTGAATAGATTTGGAGTGTCTTATGCTATATTTGGAAGCTTAATAAATAACCACCTCAAGAAATTTATGTCTTTTCAGCATATATATTTTTTCTTGGACCCAAGATTACATATATAGCACTTCAGTTAAACCCTATTCTCTTTATGTGCATACTTAGACATTGAAGCATAGACCATTTATTCTTATGGGTCAAGACCCTGTAAAAATTAATGAGATGTGTCAGAATAGTGCCGTTGGGGATGACAAAACTGGTGATGCTATTCCAGGTGGAAGACAAGGCAGGCTTTACCAGTGGTGGGGCATTACCTTCCTGGTTCAGTAGGAAAAGCTTCTCAGTTCTGGAGAGCTCTTGTTATGTATGAGCTATTCGTAAGAACAAACTCAGTACATTTTAAACTATAAGCTGGAATAAATAATGATAAAAGATTATGTTAAAAATATTTTTACACCCTTTCTACATTGTTTTAAGCCCCTTTCCTAGGTGGATTCTACTTTTACGAGTATCAAACTACAAAATTTAAATATAGAGAATGAGTGATTTGATTTACCAAAGGAGTTTTGTTCACTGAAATATTTTATGTAGGAATCTTTTCAATCAAGGCTCACAGAATGAAGTGCTTACAGGGATCAGGTGGAATCTATAAAAGAGTAAAGTGGGCTGGATGGAGATCTAGAGAGTTCAATCCACTGGCTAGAACTAGTTTCTTAAATTCATTCACCCAGGTCTTTAGCTGGTGTGGTAAAAATAACAATGGGCTTAGAGCCTGCAAACATGAGTTTTCTTCTGGGGTTCTCCGCTTATTGGTTCTACAACCTTGGACATCAGTATCTTTACCAACAAAACAGGGGCTTGAAATGAATAATCTCTAAGGTGAGTTCCAGCTTCGAGTGGTGCAAGTTTGTGGATACCAGTCACTCTAGCCCTTCATCCCATAAAGTTCTAAGTCATTCAGAGGAGTCACAAGGAGCCAAATGGACAGAAGTCTCCTGTAAAGGCTAGATTGGACAGCACTGAAGGGCTTTCTACCTCTCTCTCCTAATAAAGGTCTTAAGAACCCCAACCCCTTCCTCCCTTTACCTCCCCAAAAAACAGGCTAAGGGTGATAAGGGAGGAGGCCCTACATGGAGACTGTAAGTACAAATTCTGTAAAAGTTGAATAGAGGCAGGTAGAAGAAAAAGCCAGAAAAAATGAAACTACGCTATGCTTGGAGAAAGATCTTTTATTTGTAACCTTATCCAGAAGTGGAATATCAGTCACCCAATACATGTTGGGCTCCCATTAGGCTCTTAAATTAGACATGATGGGGGGGCGATATTTTCCAATATTAAATGGAAACATTTCAACCCTCTCCCCCCATTCACACACACATACTAGTCAGGATTCTTAGCTGCATAAAATAGAATCTAGTCTACCTAGTGTAAGGACAAATCATTTAAGTGTGAAGATAGCTTAAAGAATTGTTGGGAAGGATGAATCAGCTTCCAAGAATAATTTCAAAAGCCCCAGGCTGCTGAGCGAACTGCGTCCCTTCTTGGTTAGGAAGTTCTCACCAGCCTGGCTGCCTGCTTCAGAACTTTACCACTTCTGGTAATTTAGCATCAACAAATGGCCAAATCAGAGAGCTACTTCAACAACTGCCAGCTCCAGAACATGCTTTCTTTGCCACGGTTCCTGCCAGCCTTGCCCTCGACCTCTTTCCCCATAGAGCTCAGCGTGAAACAAAGTGTGTGCCAGTGCATTCGATGGGCAGAACCTAGATCTCACCCAGAACCCTAGCTACAAGGGAGTCTGGGAAATGTAGATTTTAGTTTTTGAACACCTAATGTTGTTAGAAGGCAGTTGGAATGGGTTGCGTGAGTCGTCCATCATCCAGTAAATCATGTTGTCTTACAGCCTTCTGCCTCAGAAGCATACAGGAAACAACACCACAGACAGGTCGGGAAGGAGCTGGTACTTGATGTGTTTAGCAAAGCAGTAGGCTGAAAGCCAGCCTTAGAGGTTCTCTAAAATTTGAGCATATAAAGAACCAAGACAAGAAGACATATGATACAGTTTCTCTGAAAGTCTGGAGAAGATTAAAGTCTATTAAATCGTGGCCAAAATCCTTGCTGCCCAATAAGGAAGGCGGTTACATTGGAAAGATGAGGAGAGAGAAGGAGTGAGACAGAGAGAGGTAGAGGAAGGCAGATGTCCAAATTCTTATTTTTTTCCTCTACCATTAGAACCATCCAGGTAAATAAGAGGAAGCCTAAGGATATAAGGGGTCTTTTGCCCCCCTTCTTGATTAGGAATCTGGCTTTCAGTTCCCTGGAAGGCTCCTCTATCACCCACTACACTCAGTGGGGCAGCATGGACGAACAGAGTGACTGCTGGAGTTAAGCATTTCTAAGACGCTGAGTTTCTGAGACCCTGAGTGGAAAGGATATGGAATGCAGGTGAGTTGAATATCAGCAGACATGCCACATTGACCAGGGTTATAGGGATGAGTGACCCTTCAGCAGAGCTGAAGGCTGACAACCCAGTTTATGGTGGAAAATGTGGAGACATTCAGAAGGGTCCAGATCAGATAGGCCCTCCTCTACTAGTTCTTCCCCAACCACCTCCTCCTCCCGCATCATCACCTGGCACTTCAAGGAGAACTAATTTCTCTCTCTGTCAGGTTTCCATAGCCCATTGCGCATACTTCTGTAACGCTACCTCATGATATTGTGAGTATTTGTTTGCATATCTATCTTTTTCACTAGATAGTGAACTCTCCAAGAGATGAGGCTTTTAATATCTGTATCTCTAGTTCTCTGCATATTTCCTTTCAGTAGGGGCTCAATTAACATGTTTTAAGGCATTAAGACATATTCTTTATCCTATCTGTAGTTATACTTAGCCTAAATGTGACACAATTCAGATTGGGTAAGATTTTCAGGGCAGGATATGAAATGTGATTATGAACCTTGTAATATGGGTATGGAATCTTGTAATACAGGTACAGAACCAGGAAATAAGAGTGTAGAAGGGGAAAGAATAGGAATTTGGAGGGGCAAGAAAAAATAAAAAGAGAAGAACTAAATATCTGGAGGAGGTGTGACCTTTTTCTTCTTTTCTAGCTACCTCAAACATTTTAAAAAGTGAGAAATGAAATTATCTTTCTTGTTTTTATTTTAAATTATGTAAATTATATAATTAATATATAAATGCATTCTAATTGTACAATTTAAACCCTATGCAAAAAAGCTAAGTCCTTTTTGGTCTCTGTGGTAGGCTGAGTAACAGCCTCCCCAGAGATGTCCATGTTCTGATCCTGGGGCCCATGGATAGTCACCTTTCATGGTAAAAGGAACTTGGTTGAAGATTTTGGGATGGGGAGATAATCCTGGGTTATCCAGATGGGCCCAAGGTAATGACAAGAGTCCTTATGGGAGGGAGGCAGGAGGATCAAAGTCAGTAATAGATGTGATGATAGAAGCAAGAGGTTGGATTGATTCAAGGACGGGGCCACAAGCCCAGGAATGCAGGTGGCCTCTAGAAGCTGAAAAAGGCAAGGAAATAGTTTCTCCCCTCAGAGCCCCCGGAAGGAACCAGCCCTTCCAACACCTTGACTTTAGTCCAGTGAGACTGATTTTGGACTTCTGACCTCTAGAATTGTAAGATATAAATTCACATTTTTCTTTTTCTTTTTTCTTAAAGCCATTATGTTTGTGGTACTTTGTTACAGTGGCCATAGGAAATGAATCTAGCCTCTTAATCTCACTCTCTATACCAGAGGTAGCCAATGTTATCAATATGATGTGTATCCTTCCAGACCTTCTTTTACATATGTATCAATATATATGTAACTGTGCATGTGTAAATAGCATGGGTTTGAGTGCTATTAAAATTTTACTGAGTATATTATTCTGCAGTTTGCTTTTTTTACTTATCAATGTGTCTTGGAACTCTTTTTTATCAGTATGGATTAATGTATACCGATTCCCTTTTTTCAACTACTCTCTGATTTTTCCATTCTATGTCTTTCATAGTTTATATTACCATTCCACTAAATTATTTTATACACTAAAATGTTGAAATTTACCTTTCTGGCATATAAAGGGGAAACATAGCTGGTTGAAAAGCATAGTCAAGTTCTTGCTTCAGGATATTAAAAAACACTCAAATTTTACTATATGTGATCATCATTGGAAATACTTTATTTCTCCCAAGTAAATTATTATAGCTGAATGTGCCTTGGAGAAAGTGATGTTAACAAATCCTGTCTGGTCCAATATTCTTATTTGTGATTTTTTTCTTTCTAAGTCTCAGAGTTTTGTGAACAACTGTGTGTTTAGTTCTTAGATAGATTATAGCTTTAACAGATTAAAAAATGATAGCGAAAAATAATCTCACCTTGCAAAGCAGTCTTTTTTGATGCAGACTTGTCAGAGCAGTTTACAACACATAATGAGGTCTCACAGCCTGGTGAGACATGCAAAGCAGGTTAAAAAACTGCCAATACTGTATAGTGACTTTAATACTGAGGATGGTAAATATGTGGAAGAAGAAATCCATTTGCTGCCATTCTGTTTAAATGTCTGGAAATATGTAGTTATCAGAGCACCAATAAATGTCTCCTGTAAGTCAAGTTCTTCTTTAAAAAAAAAAAGCACTACGGTTTTATTGAATCTCTTTGGAAACTAAACGCAGTTTGCTACCCAAGACCTGTTCAAAGCACTTGCTGTCAATCAGTAGAAAAGATTTGGCTACCACCTCGGTGTTAAATATAAATGTAGTCTAAAGGTTTAATGGATTAAAACTGTGCTATTTAATTTGAAATGGAATTTCTCACCCTCCTAGCTTAGGTAGTTAGGATTCTGTGGGTTTGCTTTTCATTCCAGCCTGGTTTATAGGTCTAATAAAGAAAAGGCAGCTGTGGGTTCAGAACGCAAGTGTATCGAATTGAGGAGACAGCTCTCCTTTTGGTGGAAGGAGAGGGGACAAAGCACCCTATTAACTCCAACTTGTTAAAATTTACTAAGTCTCTAGTTCATTAGCCTTTCCCCCCCCCCTTTACACCAAAAGAGTAGATAAAAGGTAAGCAGCAACAATAAGAGACATTATATGCAGAGGTGAACACAATATGACAAGGTCTTTTTTTAATAACAAACAGTGTAAGCTCTCTAGGAGGTAGACAGTATGAAGTGCAACAAAAACTGTAATTATGCTCTCAGCAGGAAACCTGTATTTAGAGTGACAGTAGAGTGTCTCTAAAAACCTGTTAGGTTAAGACTGCTGGTCTTAATTATATGTATTAAGAGTTTGTATCTTCACTCTTTTCTTTTTAAGATTCAAAGAAGAAACCTAATTATAACTTAGACTCTAGTAAATGGGCCATATTTAAACAATGAGCATTTGGCAATCTCATCATGCACCATGATGTGTCCTACTGGTGCAGCTGCTATGCAAGCCGAAGTGGCCCCCCCAAATAATTTGTTTTTGCTGCCTCCATGACAGAGGAAAAACAAACAAAAGCCAAACAAGGGAAATAATGAAATTATGCTTTTTTTTCAGTCAATGACACCCAAGCCTTCTGGAGGGGGCGATCATTCCTTGGGTAGATTCTTACTTATAGAATTACAGGTTGTTTGTGAGTTGTTAACATGTAAATATTTTAGCTAGATCATGGTTGGATAAATCTTCTTGGTTTGATTTTTGCCTCTGTCTTGGTCCCAGAGGCCCTAGAAGGTTACAACTGCTTCTAGTTGACTTCTGTTAAATTGTATGAGGCTCAAAAGTTTAGGTTCTGCCTGGCGTGCAGCAGAAGGTGTGACAGCTGAACAACACACTTCTGAGTTACAGGGACTGGTCCTGCTGTATTCATCATAAGATGGCCCCCAAACAGGTATCTGACTACATTTGACTTTTCCGTATATGATTTACACTTCACTTAGTATATTCCACACCAGTTTCCCAGGTGCTTGTTCTTCCACATAATATTTGCTGAACTTCAAGAAAGAAAGAGCTTAATTATTTGGTTAGGATTAGATTATAATCATATGAATAGATATATGAATATGGGGATTGTGAGCTACTATTGTTGGGATCACTTGTCATTAAGATACACTTTATAATTTTGTTCACATTACAAAGTTATGGGGTGAACTGAACAAAATTAATTTTTTGAGTTTAATGGCAAAAGTCATGCTGATATGACTGAGCTAATAAATCAAGCTGTATGAAAGTGAACTTACTGTATTTGATCCTCTTCTTCTCTGTGGCTCTAATTCCTTGAATTTCTCATGGGTTCTATGGTCCAAACAATTTTAAGGTGGTCTGCACAAAATAATGATGACTGAATGATTTGATCATGCATCTTTTGTTTCTCTTTATGGTCTCAGGCAGAAAAGGAACTCAGAGCTAATATATTTTCTTCTCTTTGGAATGTATAATCTAACTAAATTGAATTTCTATCATCTGCCCTCAAATAACTACCAAAGAAAAATTAGAGTGGTTCTAAATGGATTTAAATAAATGCTGAAAAATTTGGAAACCATTTGCGTATTTATTGGCAGCCCTGTTGAAGTTTGTATCTTGGGCAGCCCAACTTTCAATTTTATTGAAATACTGATTTACTTTTCATTATTGTTAGATTGAAGAAAGCAGTCACTGGGTCTAAAGTTAATAATAGTTTTATGTAAAGTCTCACGGATTTTTATAGTGATAGGGATCTGTAGTATGAATAATGGCATTTCTCTAATTAAGCAGCAATTGAATTAAAACAATAAAAATCAAGGGTGAACTATTTATTAATTTTGAGGTTTTTAGCACAATTTGGATTATACTTCATAGAGTTTTTGTTATTTCTGTGTTGAATAATTTATTAAAGTAATGAGTAACATGAATCACTGGGACAGTTTTCTATATTTTATCAAAATAAATTATTGGTTGAAAAATGGAGCAAGGTTTAGAGAGGAGGTATGAATATTAGTGAATGTCACTAAGAACAAGCATTAGGTAGTGAGCAATAATCTTTCCTATGCTCCATCCCTCAAGTGTGATCAGTTCAAGCAAAACCCAGTTCGAGTATCATTAGATGACCAGTGGACATGATAGTAGAGATGGTAGCAAAAATACAAGACAACAGGGTCCCACTGCATTAAACACGACTTTTTGAAATGTCACTAAAAGGAGTTAGAATCTTTGAGCAAATAGTAGCCACACAAAGTAGTAAATTATCTTAATTATTCCAAAATTGGGCCATGAAATTGTGAAAGTAAATCTTCAAGTCTGGATAGCAGATTTCCCCCTTTTTATATAAATGAAATGGTAGAAAACATAGTATTTGGAAAAGGTAAATAAACAATTTGCATGGTAGCATCAAGGATATTTTAGAAGTGAAATTCAATGCATTTGTTTTCTACTTCCTATGTATATCCATTGTGTTTTTTTCTTTTTTTAATTAATTTTTATTGGAGTAGAGTTGCTTTACAATGTTGTGTTAGTTTCTACTGTACAGCAAAGTGAATCAGCTATATGTATACATATGACCCCTCTTTTTCGGATTTCCTTCCCATTTAGGTCACCACAGAGCACTGAGTAGAGTTCCCTGTGCTATACAGTAGGTTCTTGTTAGTTATCTATTTTGTACATATTATCAATAGTGTATATAGGTCAATCCCAGTCTCCTAATTCATCCCCCACCCCTTTCCCCCTTGGTCCATACATTTGTTCTCTACATTTGTGTCTTTATTTCTGCTTTGCAAATAAGATCATCTATACCATTTTTCTAGATTCCGCATGTATGCGTTAATATACAATATTTGTTTTTCTCTTTCTGACTTCACTCCGTATGACAGTCTCTAGGTCCATCCACATCTCTACCACCCTATATACATATATATATATATATATATATATATATATATATATATATATATATATTTTAACATCTTTATCGGAGTATAATTGCTTTACAATGTTTTGTTAGTTTCTGCTGTATAAAAAAGTGACTCAGCTATACGTATACATATATCCCCATATCCCCTCCCTCTTGAGTCTCCCTCCCACCCTCCCTATCCCACCCCTCTAGGTGGTCACAAAGCACCGAGCTGATCTCTCTGTGCTATGCGGCTGCTTCCCACTAGCTATCTATTTTATATTTGATAATGTATATCTGTCCAGGCCACTCTCTCATTTCGCCCCAGCTTACCCTTCCCCCTCCCCGTGTCCTCAAGTCCATTCTCTATGTCTGCGTTTTTATTCCTGTCCTGCCCCTAGGTTCTTCAGAACCATTTTTTTCTTTTAAATTCCATATATATGTGTTAGCATACAGTATTTGTTTTTCTCTTTCCTACTTACTTCACTCTGTATGACAGACTCTAGGTCCATCCACCTCACTACAAATAACTCAGTTTCATTTCTTTTTATGGCTGAGTAATATTCCATTGTATATATGTGCCATATCTTCTTTATCCATTCATCTGTCGATGGACACTTAGTTTGCTTCCATGTCCTGGCTATTGTAAATAGTGCTGCAATGAACATTGTGGTACATTACTATTTTGAATTACGGTTTTCTCAGGGTATATGCCCAGTAGTGGGATTGCTGTGTCGTATGGTAGTTCTCTTTTTCGTTTTTTAAGGAATCTCCATACTGTTCTCCATAGTAGCTGTATCAATTTACATTCCCAACAGTGCAAGAGGGTTCCCTTTTCTCCACACCCTTTCCAGCATTTATTGTTTGTAGAATTTTTGATGATGGACATTCTGACTGGTGTGAGGGGATACTTCATTGTAGTTTTGATTTGCATTTTTCTAATGATTAGTGATGTTGAGCATCCTTTCATGTGTTTTTTGACAGTCTGTATATCTTCTCCGGAGAAATGCCCATTTAGATCTTCTGCCCATTTCTGGATTGAGTCGTTTGTTTTTTTGATATTGAGCTGCATAAGCTGCTTTTATATTTTGGAGATTAATCCTTTGTCAGTTGCTTCATTTGCAAATAGTTCCTCCCATTCTGAGGGTTGTCTTTTCATCTTGTTTATGGTTTCCTTTGCTGTGCAGAAGCTTTTAAGCTTCATTAGTTCCCATTTGTTAATTTTTCTTTTTATTTCCATTTCTCTAGGTGGTGGGTCAAAAAGGATCTTGCTGTGATTTATGTCATAGAGTGTTCTGCCTATGTTTTCCTCTAAGAGTTTTATAGTGTCTGGCCTTACATTTAGGTCTTTAATCCATGTTGAGTTTATTTTTGTGTATGGTGTTAGGGAGTGTTCTAATTTCATTCTTTTACATGTAGCTCTTCAGTTTCCCCAGCAACACTTATTGAAGAGGCTGGCTTTTCTCCATTGTATATCCTTGCCTGCATTATCAAAGATAAGGTGGCCATATGTGCATGGGTTTAACTCTGGGCTCTCTATCCTGTTCCATTGACCTCTATATTTCTGTTTTTGTGCCAGTACCATACTGTCTTGATTATGGTAGCTTTGTAGTATAGTCTGAAATCAGGGAGCCTGATTCTTCCAGCTCCATTTTTCTTTCTCAAGATCGCTTTGGCTGTTTGGGGTCTTCTGTGTTTCCATGCAAATTGTGAAATTTTTTGTTCTAGTTCTGTGAAAAATGCCATTGGTAGTTTGATAGGGATTGCATTGAATCTGTAGATGGCTTTGGGTAGTGTAGTCATTTTCACAATGTTATTTCTTCCATTCCAAGAACATGGTGTATCTCTCCATCTGTTTATATCATCTTTACTTTCTTTCATCAGTGTCTTATAGTTTTCTGCATACAGGTCTTTTGTCTCCTTAGACAGGTTTATTCCTAGGTATTTTATTCATTTTGTTGCAGTGGTAAGTGGGAATGTTTCCTTAATTACTGTTTCATATTTTTCACCATTAGTGTATAGGAATGCAAGAGATTTCCGTGCATTAATGTTGTATCCTGGTACTTTACCAAATTCATTGATTAGTTCTAGTAGTTTTCTGGTAGCATCTTTAGGATTCTCTATGTATAGTATCACGTCATCTGCAAACAATGATAGTTTTACTTCCTCTTTTCCGATTTGGATTCCTTTCATTTCTTTTTCTTCTCTGACTACTGTGGTTAGGACTTCCAAAACTATGTTGAATAATAGCTGTGAGAGTGGGTAACCTTGTCTTGTTCCTGATCTTAGTGGAAACGGTTTCAGTTTTTCACCATTGAGAACAATGTTGGCTGTGGATTTTTCATATATGGCCTTTACTATGTTGAGGTAAGTTCCCTCTATGCCTACTTTCTGGAGGGTTTTTATCATAAATGGGTGTTGAATTTTGTCGAAAGCTTTTTCTGCATCTACTGAGATGGTCATATGGTTTTTCTCCTTCAATTTATTAATATGGTTTATCACATCGATTGATTTGCATATACTGAAGAATCCTTGCATGCCTGAGCTAAACCCCACTAGATCATAGTGTATGATCCTTTTAATACGCTCTTGGATTCTGTTTGCTAGTATTTTGTTGAGGATTTTTGCATCTATGTTCATCAGTAATATTTGCCTATAGTTTTTTTTCTTTGTGACATCTTGGTCTAGTTTTGGTATCAGGGTGATGGTGGCCTCGTAGAGTGAGTTTGGGAGTGTTCCTCCCTCTGCTATATTTTGGAAGAGTTTGAGAAGGATAGGTGTTAGCTCTTCTCTAAATGTTTGATAGAATTCGCCTCTGAAGCCATCTGGTCCTGGGCGTGCGTTTGTTGGAAGATTTTTTTTTTTTTTTTTTTGCGGTACGCGGGCCTCTCACTGTTGTGGCCTCTCCCGTTGTGTCACAGGCTCCAGACGCACAGGCTGAGTGGCCATGGCTCACGGGCCTAGCTGCTCCATGGCATGTGGGATCTTCCCGGACCGGGGCACGAACCCGTGTCCTCTGCATCGGCAGGTGGACTCTCAACCACTGCGCCACCAGGGAAGCCCTGTTGGAAGATTTTTAATCACAGTTTCCATTTCAGTGCTTGTGATTGGTCTGTTTATATTTTCTATTTCTTCCTGGTTCACTCTTGGAAGGTTGTGCTTTTCCAAGAGCTTGTCCATTTCTTCCAGGTTGTCCATTTTATTGGCATGTAGTTGCTTGTAGTAATCTCTCATGATCCTTTGTATTTTTGCAGTGTCAGTTGTTACTTGTCCTTTTTCATTTCTAATTCTATTGATTTGAGTCTTCTCCCTTTTTTTCTTGATGAGTCTGGCTAATGGTTTATCAATTTTGTTTACCTTCTCAAAGAGCCAGCTTTTAGTTTTATTGATCTTTGATATTATTTTCCTTCATTTATTTTTCATTTATTTCTGATCTGACTTTCATGATTTGTTCCTTCTGCTAACTTTTGGGTTTTTTGTTTTTCTTTCTCTAATTTCTTTAGGTGTAAGTTTAGGTTGTTTATTTGAGTTGTTTCTTGTTTCTTGAGGTAAGATTGTATTGGTATAAACTTCCCTCTTAGAACTGCTTTTGCTGCATCCCATAGGTTTTGGGTCATTGTGTTTTCATTGTCATTTGTTTCTAGGTATTTTTTGATTTCCTCTTTTATTTATTCAGTGATCTCTTGATTATTTAGTAGCATATTGTTTAGCCTCCATGTGTTTGTATTTTTTATAGTTTTTTTCCTGTAATTGATATCTAGTCTCATAGCGTTGTTGTCAGAAAAGATACTTGATACAATTTCAATTCTCTTAAGTTTACTAAGCCTTGATTTGTGACCCAAGATATAATGTATCCTGGAGAATGTTCCATGAGCACTTAAGAAGAAAGTGTATTCTGTTGTTTTGGGATGGAATATCCTATAAATATCAATTAAGTCCATCTTGTTTAATGTGTCATCTAAAGCTTGTGTTTCCTTATTTATTTTCATTTTGGATGCTCTATGCATTGGTGAAAGTGGTGTGTTAAAGTCCCCTACTATTATTGTGTTACTGTCAATTTCCCCTTTTATGGCTGTTTGCATTTGCCTTATGTATTGAGGTGCTCCTATGTTGGGTGCATAAATATTTACAATTATTATAGGTTCTTCTTGGATTGGTCCCTTGATCATTATGTAGTGTCCTTTGTCTCTTGTAACAGCCTTTATTTTAAAGTCTATTTTGTCTGATATGAGTATTGCTACTCCAGCTTTCTTTTGATTTCCATTGGCATGGAATATCTTTTTCCATCCCCTCACTTTCAGTCTGTATGTGTCCCTAGGTGTGAGGTGGATCTCTTGTAGACAGCATATATATGGGTGTTGTTTTTGTATCCATTCAGCCAGTCTATGTCTTTTGGTTGGAGCATTTAATCCATTTACATATAAAGGTAATTATCGATATGTATGTTCCTATTACCATTTTCCTAAGAGTTTTGGGTTTAGTTTTGTAGCTCTTTTCCCTCTCTTGTGTTTCCTGCCTAGAGAAGTTCCTTTAGCATCTGTTGTAAAGCTGGTTTGGTGGTGCTGAATTTTCCTAGCTTTTGCTTGTCTGTAAAGGTTTTAATTTCTCTGTCAAATCTGAATGAGATCCTTGCTCTGTAGAGTAATCTTGGTTGTAGGTTTTTCCCTTTCATCACTTTAAATATGTCCTGCCAGTCCCTTCTGGCTTGCAGAGTTTCTGCTGAAAGATCAGTTGTTAACCTCATGGGGATTCCCTTGTATGTTATTTGTTGCTTTTCCCTTGCAGCTTTTAATATTTTTTCTTTGTATTTAATTTTTTTTTTTTTTTTCTTTGCGGTATGTGGGCCTCTCACTGTTGTGGTCTCTCCCATTGTGGAGCACAGGCTCCGGATGTGCAGGCTCAGTGGCCATGGCTCATGGGCCTAGCTGCTCCGCGGCCTGTGGGATCTTCCCGGACCGGGGCGCGAACTCGTGTCCCCTGCATTGGCAGGCAGACTCTCAACCACTGTGCCATGAAGGAAGCCCTGTATTTAATTTTTGATAGTTTGATAAATATGTGTCTTGGCATGTTTCTCCTTGGATTTATCCTGTATGGGATTCTCTGTGCTTCCTGGACTTGATTGACTATTTCCTTTCCCATATTAAGGAAGTTTTCAACTATAATCTCTTCAAATATTTTCCTAGTCCCTTTCTTTTTCTCTTCCTCTGGGACCCCTATAATTCGAACGTTGGTATGTTTAATGTTGTCCCAGAGGTCTCTGAGACTGTCCTAAATTCTTTTCATTCTTTTTTTTTTATTCTGCTTTGCAGTAGTTATTTCTGCTGTTTTGTCTTCCAGGTCACTTATCCGTTCTTCTGCCTCAGTTATTCTGCTCCTTCTAGAGAATTTTTAACTTCATTTCTTGTGTTGTTCATCATTGTTTCTTTGCTCTTTAGTTCTTCTAGGTCCTTGTTAAATGTTTCTTGTGTTTTTTTTTCCATTCTATTTCCAAGGTTTTGGATCATCTTTACTATTATTATTATGATTTCTTTTTCAGGTAGACTGCCTATTTCCTCGTTATTTGTTTGGTCTGGTAGGTTTTTACCTTGCTCCTTCATCTGCTGCGTATTTCTCTGTCTTCTCATTATGCTTAATTACTGTGTTTAGGGTCTCCTTTTTGCAGGCTGCAGGTTCATAGTTCCCATTGTTTCTGGTGTCTGCCCCCAGTGGGTAAAGTTGGTTCAGTGGGCTTCCTGGTGGGGGGAATGGTGCCTGTGTTCTGGTGGATGAGGCTGGGTCTTGTCTTTCTGGTGGGCAGGACCATGTCTGGTGGTGTGTTTTGGGGTGTCTGGGAACTTATTATGATTTTAGGCAGCCTCTCTGCTAATGGGTGGGGGTGTGTTCCTGTCTTGCTAGTTGTTTGGTATGGAGTGTCCAGTACTTGAGCTTGCTGGTTGTTGAGCTGGGTCTTAACGTTGAGGCGGAGATCTCTGGGAGAGCTCTTGCTGACTGATATTACGTGGGACCGGGAGGTCTCTGGTGGTCCAACGTCCTGAACTTGGCCCTCCCACCTCAGAGACTCAGGCCTGACACCCGGTTGGAGCACCAAGACCGTTTTAGCCACACGGCTCAGAAGAAAAGGGAGAAAAAAAGAAAGAAGGAAAAAATATAATAAAATAAAAAAGGTATTAAAATAAAAAATATTAAAAGAAAAAATTAAAATGTTAAAAAAAGAAAGAGAGCAACCAAACCAATGAACAAATCCACCAATGATAACAAGCACTAAAAACTATACTAAGATAAACATAAAAATCAGAAACTTGTCAGTTGCATATTGCAAACCCCAAGTGTACAGTTACTCCCAAAGTCCACCACCTCAATTTTGGGATGATTCGTTGTCTATTCAGATATTCCACAGATGCAGCGTACATCAACTTGATTGTGGAGATTTAATCCTGTGCTCCCGAGGCTGCATGGAGTAGTTTCCCTTTCTCTTCTTCATACAGTTCCTAGAGTTCAGCTTTGGATTTGGCCCCGCCTCTGCATGTAGGCCACCCTCTGGTGTCTGTTGTTCACCCAGAGAGGAGGGGGTTAAAGGAGCGGCTGATTAGGGGGCTCTGGCTCACTCAGGCTGGGGAGAGGGAGGAGTACGGAATGCGGGACAAGCCTGTGGTGGCAGAGGGCAGTGTGAGGTGGCAACAGTCTGAGGCATGCCGTGTGTTCTCCCAGGGAAGTTGTCCCTGGATCACGGGACCCTGGCAGTGGCAGGCTGCACAGTCTCCCAGGAGGGGAGGTGTATATAGTGACCTGTGCTTGCACACAGGATTCTTGGTGGCTGCAGCAGCAGCCTTAGAGTTTCATGCCCGTCTCTGGCTTCTGCGCTGATAGCCGCAGCTCGCGCCTGTCTCTGGAGCTCATTTAGGCGGTGCTCTGAATCTCCTCTCCTCGTGCACCCCAAAACAATGGTCTCTTGACTCTTAGGCAGGTCCAGGCTTTTTCCCGGACTCCCTCCCGGCTAGCCGTGGTGCACTAGCCCCCTTCAGGCTGTGTTCACGCAGCCAACCCCAGTCCTCTCCCTGGGATCCGACCTCCTACGCCTGAGCCTCAGCTCCCAGCCCCCACCTGCCCCAGTGGGTGAGCAGACAAGTGTCTCAGGTTGGTGAGTGCCGGTCAGCACTGATCCTCTGTGCAGGAATCTCTCCACTTTGCTCTCTGCACCCCTGTTGCTGTGCTCTCCTCCGTTGGCTCTGAAGCTTCCCCCACCACACCCCCTGTTTCCACCAGTGCAAGGGCTTCCTAGTGTGTGGAAACTTTTCCTCCTTCACAGCTCCCTCCCAGAGGTCCAGGTCCTGTCCCTATTCTTTTGTCTCTGTTTTGTTTTTTTCTTTTGCCCTGCCCAGTTACATGTGGATTTTCTTGCCTTTTGGGAAGTCTGTCATCTTCTGCCAGCTTTCAGTAGGTGTTCTGTAGTTGTTCCACATGTAGATGCATTTTTGATGTATTTGTGGGGAGGATGGTGATCTCCACTTCTTATTCCTCTGCCATCTTAAAGATATATCAGTGTATATCAATGTATATCAGTGTATATCCACTCTTGAAGGAGCTGAATGACGAGCCATTCTGTGCTGTCTTAAAGAATATGTTACTATATATTTTCAGGGTTAAAAGGAAACCTGAATGACTGTCTTATCAATTTCCCATCCTTCAAGTGGAGTCACATATAAGTTAGTTCATACCAGTGAGATATTACCCAATTTTGAACTTTCTCTAGCAAAAGCCTTCCTTCTCAATACCCAATTTCTAGTGAATTTAGCAAACCTCACAGTGAGGAAAACCTTCATAAATAACTTCCCTTTCAATCAGGTCCATTTTTTGCTTCTGTCCTGTACAGAGGACAGCTGGTCCAAATGTGTTTGAGATTCTTGACTTTCTTTTGACCATTTTAACATCTACATTGATTTTGGAGGTTTTGTTTTATTCTCCTGTTTTCTTGCTTTTTGTCAAAAGCATTTTGTCATCTGGCTTTTTTATTTTTCTTTAAGTTAAATACATTAATCTTGGTTGGAGAATATTAGGACAGCATTTGAGATAAGTTGAGACCCCCTAGGATGTTTTATATTTGACCTTGGGATTCATTGCTTTATGTGTAGTAATATTTTGAGTTCTTGAAAGTTGCCAGTGATACCTATATCTTACTCTTTTCTTAGTCACATTACTTGATCTTCCCTAATATTTCTCGTAACTACATAACATGTATATAGTTATGATAGTTTTATACATGCTAACCATGTAAGCAGAATATGTATTATCAATATGTATTATCTAAAAATAGATATTTTTCCCTAAAGAACTGTCTGAACTAAATATATTTACAGATATATAATTCAAGTGATTAAAGGTAGGGATATTGATCTTTAATATGTAAATAGGTTATATTTTACAACAGCAAATAATCAGCAAATTTTAATTTTGTCTATTTTTTATTCAGTTTTAGAATGTAAATGATGCCAAGGAATTTAATCTTAAAATATTGTAATTCATATAGTTGAGGAAAAATATTTTTATGTTGTATAAGGGAATCAAATTTTTATTTTTATTATTTTTATAAATTCATTTTTTATTTTATTTATTTTTTGCTGCATTGGGTCTTTGTTGCTGCGTGCGAGCTTTCTCTAGTTGCAGCGAGTGGAGGCTACTCTTCATTGTCGTGCACAGGCTTCTCATTGCGGTGGCTTCTCTTGTTGTGGAGCACGGGCTCTAGGCATGTGGGCTTCAGTAGTTGTGGTGCGTGGGCTCAGTAGTTGTGGCTCGCAGGCTCTAAAGCGCAGGCTCAGTAGTTGTGGTGCACGGGCTTAGTTGCTCCGTGGCATGTGGGATCTTCCCAAACCAGGGCTCGAACCCGTGTCCCCTGCATTAGCAGGCAGATTCTTAACCACTGCACCACCAGGGAAGCCTGGAATCAAACTTTTTAAAAAAATTATTATACTGTGTCCCACATCTAATAGGATTTTGTTTATTTTATTATTATTTTTTAGAAGGGCATAACATTTTGCCATAAAATGGAATTGTTTGGACTGGTTCTTTGGTTTAGAATGATAGGTAATACTGTTTCTCTCTCTCTCTCTTTTTTTTCTCTCTTTACTGTAAGAAGCTGTATCTGATGTTTTATCTGTTTTATCTTGCTATAAAAAGATTCAGTCCATCCAATTAGTTAATTTTTTGAAGCTGACATTATGGCAGCCCATTCATTTGAGTCTCACCCTATAGCTTAAGCAATCAATTCAGTTTGCATGGAAAGGGCATAAGGACAGAGAAGGTTGTGAAAATTCTCACTGAAGGAAGAATAGTGAAGCTGGAATCATCATTTGTCCTGATTTATCTCAGTTTCCTTTAATATGGGAATATTAATGCCCTCTTTCTCTGTTCACTCCAAAATTATGTTTTAAGCTTAAATCCAAATCTAGATTTAGGATTATTTTTTAGTTTTGAAGAGCAGGTCGGCATTTTCCATCTCAGACATCATGTTTATTAGAAATCTAGGCTGTGCCACTTGAGTAGAGGAATTTCTTAACTCCAAAATTTATGAGACGTCTGTCTTTTAGGAGAAAAATATGGGATTTTCTTTCCTTAAAGCATGTTTTTATTGGGACAGCCTGTTTGCCGTTGCAGCTTAAAACTGATCCCCAAAGAGTAAAACCTCAATGAATCATTGGGTTGCTTGCCTTGGAGCAAGGCCAGGAGCAGTACATTTTCAAGATAAACAGTGTTCGGGCTGAAAGAATGGCACAGATTTCTCAGGTGGAGTGTTCTCACTCCCCTTCCGACATGTACTATATTACAGTGTCTTACAGATAAGCCTTGAGGGAAAGCCAGCCTGAAATAACTTTATTTCATGATAGTTATTTCCTGGATATTTTAACCAAGTTTTCTTGAATAGTCCAGAGAACATGGCTTTGAATTCATTGACACTCACTGGTTGATGCCTGTTTTTATGTTCATCTCCACATTTTAATGAAGCAGGGGCCCTGATACCTGTTTTGTTCATTGCTGTATCCTGACTCCTAGCACAGAGCCTTGCCCAGACCAGGTGCTCGGCACACATTGACTGAATGCATGTTGAATGAATGAATTCAGGTTCACATCAATTGAAATTTGATTATAAACATAAGTCTAGGATGCTGTAAATACAGCCAAATTATACCAGACTGGAACTTCTGGTCTTTATAATTGGCCATGTTTATGCCTTCTAAATAACCATACTATGGTAGTTATGAGTCGACTCATTCTTGTTTATTCGTCCCTTCATTCATCCAGAAGATATTTATTACCTTGTCCGTGGTTGGCATTTTGCTAGCAATTAAGATATAGCAATGAGATATATCAGGCCTCTTGGATATATCAAGATGCATGAGGCATTTGCCCACTGTCCTTGGTCTTGCCATTCTGTATTTGGTTTGTTTAAGGTAAGCACAAAAATATTTACAAAATAAGGTCAATAAGGGAGAGACTGAAATGGTCAGAGTAGGGAGAAATCATGCATTGCTAAGGGATAGAAGAGGTTTACTGAAGAAGCTAGGACTCAAGGATACATGGGATTTCAGAAGGTAAAATTGGTGACAGAGAGCTTCCCAGTGCTGTATGAGTAGTGTGCATGAGTGTGTGAGTGTGTGTGTGTACATTTGAACATTTCACTGGAGAGAAGAGGAATGGGGCAGAAAAAGAGAAATATGTTCCAAGACAAATTAATTGTTTTACCTATGTTAGCACTCTTACTCTATTCCTATATCTGAGGAGATTGGAGACCCCTGGGGTTAGTGCTTTCGTCTTTGTATTCTCCATGATCCTTTGTCAGTATATGCTCATGGTCAGGTTTCTGGAACTTACAGTGGCTTGTTTGGATTGAGAGTGCCGCTGACTGGTATAATAATGCATTGTTTGGGAGACCAAGATTAGAGACATTTAGTTGCTTCTGCTTGCTCATCTCACCAAAATCAACTATTAATCACAACCTAGTTCAGTTTTTCTAAGTAAGAGTGTTACACCTGGGGATTATTTGTAGACATTTTCTTAGAGTACAAAAGTATCCTTTAAAGCATTGAGCAGATTTTAACAGAAGATAATGCTTGTGATTTTAAAGTTAATACAGTAACAAGCAAACATCATACATTCCCTGAACTTTCATATGAATAAAGTTTAATTTATTTGCTCATTTTATTCTTTCAAATCAATTTTACTAATGTGTATTCATGGAATCTTGTTGACATTTTCTTTATTATCCAAAACTATACCTTGTTTTCATGCTAAAGTGTTCTCCCCATATTCAGGGACCGATGTGTACAGTGAGTTGTTCTAGATCAGGCATTTATAAAAAGATGATGTGTGTACTTGGTGCAGTCCATATATCCTGTGGAATTATATGAAATCCTACATGCACACAGTCAATCCTCATTATTCATGGATTCTGTATATGAAAATTTGCCTACTTAATAAAATTTTTTGTAACCTCCAAATCAATACTCATAGTGCTTCTGTAGTCGTTAGCAGACATGCACAGAGCAGCAGAAATTTGAAGTTGCCCAACATACACTCCCAGCTGAGGTCCATCAAGGCAACCCTTACCTTCCTGTTTCAGTGCTCAGACTGTAAACGTGCCTTTTTCATAGTCTGTTTGGTGCCATGTTTTTCATAATTTTGTGCTTTCTATGGGTGATTTTCCTGTTTGAAATGACCCCCAAGCATACTGCTAAAGTGTTGTCTCGTGTTTCCAAGAGCAAGAAGGCTGTGCTGTGCCTTATGGAGAAAATATATGTGCCAGATAAGCTTCATTCTGGCATGAGTTATGGTGCTCTGACTGTGGGTTCAATGTTAATGAATCAACAGTATATATTAAATAAGGTGTCTTTAAACAGAAACACACATAAAACAAAGTTATGTATTGATTGGTTGATGAAAATGTTGTGTCCAGACGCTCACAGGAACCTAACCCTGCGTTCCCCCTAGTGATGGTTTAGTATTCGCTAATTCAGTGTTCCTGGTGACTGTATAGAACGTAACTCCAGTGAATAACAAGAATTGAGGTGCACGTGTCTTTCTGAGGCGAGAGACCGTAATACTCATCAGATTCTCCACGGGGACCGTGGCTCCCTCGAAGCCTAAGAACCCTTGTTTCTCTTTGGGAGTTCTTCCCATTCTGGTATTCTCGGACTACTAGGCCTGCTATGTAGAAACTGGAGCTAGTGTGCTGGTACTGAAGTGTTAAAGAAAGAGAGCAACACAGAGATCCGGAAACTAGAGATCCACATCTCCACGTCTCCACTGACTGAGTAATCTCACCATTACTGACTTTTGCAGTCAGATGGAGCTGGTTTGAATCCTAATTTTTCAGCTTACTAGCTTTGTGATCCTTGGCAAAAATGTTTAACCTCTTTGAGTTTTCTTCTATGTCAGGTAGACACAATAATACCTACCTTGGAAGGTTATTTTAAAGATTAAATTAGAGGATGAGTTTAAAGAACCATGTAAAGTCCCTGGGAATAGTCAAAACCATTATTATAAATGTCATTATGGTACAGTATACACTTAATAGATCATTGTTAGTTTCTCTCTTTTTCTGCTTCCCACTTGGGAATAGCATGAGATCCATTTTCTAATAACTGGATGAATTAAATTAACTCTGGAATTGCCTCTTTCTCACAGGCAATAACTAGTGGAGAAAGCAGGACGTGCTCTCAGGGCTCTGGTTTTCTTCCTGCTGATTTCTCTGGTCCGGAGGGCCACTGCAGTGATGATGGATGACTGGAGCTCTGGGTGGCACTGATGGGGAGCACTGTTTTGGTTACAAGGGGGATAACCATCCCCAACTCCTGACCAAGAATGGAGGGCTCATGCTTCAGTGCTCTCCCAGGTGCCTGTCTCCCAAAGGGAAGATGGGGTGACTGTAGCAGTTCAGAGGCCTGTGAATGACACTCAGATGCCCTCTTCACATCCACCTGAAGGGGACTCTTAGGATTTCACTTTCCTAATTTGAGAACCTGAAACCCCATTTCTCCTTAAGAATGTCTTAGGCTAATTATTTCCCATAGCATTTCAGAATTCCCCTGACATCTTAAATATGTAAGACAACGTAAGTATGATGACACATCATTGAAGAATGAGGTTTTCTACATTAATGGGTTTTCCAGGTGAAACTGGTCCCTTGCTGTGTTTTGCTTTAATAATTTCATAGAACTGGTCATAAGTTGTATTATACACTTTTTTGACATCTTATATGTGTTTAAATAAAGTGGATAATTTAAACTTTTCTTGATTACTTATGAGTGAACTGCTGTACTATGTTACAGAACATAGCAACTCCCTCAGAGCCTGCTAAAGCAAGTAGATGAATTGTCCACATATATTAATAACCTTAGTTTGCTTACTTTGAGTTTTTTTTAAATGTTGTTGGATTTTTGTTACTAGGTGACATAAGTTGGTGAGGAATGCCAACGTAGTTCACATTCTTGAATGAGTTATGGTAAAAATGATAAAGTAAGTTCTGATTATTTGCATATCAACACAATCCCAACCATTTGCATCCATATTTGTTTACTAAATATATGGACATTATCATATTTATTAATATAAAGTACTGTAGCATTATAGTAATACATTTGATATTTATATTTAATGTATTAATATAACATATTTGAATGGATTAAAATATACACAGGACTTTAATATATATTTTTCCCTCATTCCTGTGAATTCTTGCTCCGCATAAGCCAATGAAATAGGCCTAGGATATTTTGTGGCCCGGGATGAAGCTGGTTACTGAGGAGTTTGAAACCTCAAGATAGCCCCACAATATTACTATGAATTGGATGCGTTAGTCATAAATATGTTTCCTCAGAGTGCAGTGTTTATATACCATTTCCTGTCTAGTTCTAGGCCTCTGAAGTTGACCCTTAGGCGCCACCATTTTCTGTCTAGAGGTAACATTATACCCAAGGGCTCACAGAATGACCTCACTCCTTTTAGGTCTGGCAAAATTAACCTTTTGTCTGCAATATAATCTCACTCAATTAAAAACAAACAACAATGGCCAGAATATAAATAAAAACAACAGCAGGCTTTACTCTCCAGTGTGTCTCTTTTGCCCTGGATGGAAATGACCCAACTCAAAGCCCCTGTGCTGATTTACTTTGGTGCTAGCTGAGTGATGCTGGACCTGGCAGGCAAACTTTCAGTTTCTCTCTGTCCGTAACAGCCAAAATGGCCGTCTCTGCATAATTTGAAAACTACAGTCAGTGAAATACAGACAAAGAAATGTGGTTGCTGTGAAATAAAATGACTATCACAAAGGGAGAGATCAAATGTGAGAGAAGGTGCATTTAATGTAAAAAACACAACTGGGTGTCATTCTATTTCAAAGCAACCTAAGTGGAGAGTACAAATATAATGCATGATAATGAGGGTGCCCAATTTTGAAAGTGGTTTTTAAAATGCTGCCGCAGAATGCTATCTAGAGTCTCTTAGGAAAAAGCAAAATCTCATCAGGGACCTTTTCAAGAATCATTTTCTCCTGTTTTAAATGATCTCACGTGAACTGGCTATTAGTCGACTTGGCATAACACTCTATTATTCATTATTTTGACCGCTTGCAAAAGGAACAAAAGGCCTGTTATTAGTAATTTGCCAATTGTTGGGAGACTTAATCTAGGTACTTACAGAGCTCTTTGCCTCATGCTTATTTTGTTGTATGAGGTTGTATGATCTGAGGGTATTCACGGCCCCCTCGTGCTCAACTCATGTAATCCCTTCTCAAGTGATTAGTGTGGAAGAAATGATTGACTCTGAATACCAGGCCTCTGAGCATATTGAAGAAGCCTTTTCTCCTCACGCAGGAGATTCTGGCTTTGAGGGTAAAGAAGACTTTTCCCTTTATTTGTGTACAGATTTCTTTCTTCTTCTAAGGGTACAATGAAGATGATTGCATTATTAACAAGGTCATTTGTGACCCACTGAGCACCTCACTGCTTGCTGGATGTGCTGTGTCATATATGGTCCATGCTATGGTATTACTTTTCAGAAGTCCCCAGATTTCCCTCTAAGGGATTGTAGTCCTATAGGGCAAGTACAGTGCAAGTGACCTAAGAGATAAGTTGCTACATGGGTGCAGAGGAGGAAGAAATCTCTTTCACAAGGCAACAGGACAGGTTCCATGAAAGAAATGCCATGTGCAAAGATGATGAGTATAATTTCAATATGCGGAAATTGTAAGGGACTTTAGGATGGGGTTTATAGATAACATAAAGAATGTGAGTAAAGTAGCAGAAGAATAGAACATATTTCTCCAGAAGCCTGGCTATCAGAAGCAACCTAATACAGAGAGTTCTAAAAGGATTTTAATTGCTCCTTTTTATGATCATGCATATTGCCATGGTTCATGTGATGGCGGGGCTTGTGGTCTGGGAACTGTTTGATAGCATCATGTTGACTGATGAATTCTTATAGGTCTTATGCAATGGCTTTGATCTTAATGTACTACCACAGTAATGTCACAGCCGTATTTCATGGTACATGCTAGCTGTGATTGTGCTTGGCCATTTGTCTGATACATAACAACCCTTCTGAAGCTCTGAATCATGATTATGCATATACTTATTTACATATAGTTTATAATGAAAATAAAAAAATGATAGACTACATACAGAATATTTGGGTCTGAATCAAATCTTTTATTTTAATTCATGTTATTTTGGAGTTAAGATTTCTATATTCTAGAAGTAGCTTTATTTTTGAACAGATTGGAGATAAAAAAAAGTATTCCAGTGTGAAAAAGCACAGGCTGAGTTGAAAAAGAAAACGACACAAAAAAACCCAGAAAGTTATCCTTTGGGACTGTATTAGAGAATATTTGTAGGGAAATACAGTAGGTATTTGGGTATCAGGATCAGATTAAATTTGCAATGAAAAATAAAACATAAAAAATTAACTTCAGAAAGGGAAGTTTATACAGAATATATAAGAAACAGCATGTATTGTCTTTCAGCTATCTTTCCTCTGGACTTGAATGTTTTCAAGACTAGCTTGTAGAATGAAATGAGTTTTATGAAGAATTTGAACAACTCAGCCTTTTTAAGGATACAAATTTGAGTTTAAGTGATCTGCTTTTCTCTTTTTTGGAGAGAGGGCGTGCAGGAGTAGGGGAGGGAGAGGAGGATGGATGGAGGGACTGAGGACCTGGTTTGTTACTATCTAATATGGAGCTTCCATTTTGGGCAGTTTCATGCCAATCCCCATCTCTCTTTCCAGCTCTCTGGCTTTGGGCAAGTTTCTTAAATTCCCTACAACTCTATTTCCTCATCTGCAAAATGGAGATAAAATGCCCGTGTGTTAGGGTTGTTGTGACATATTATTACAAATGTAATAATGTACATAAAGTACGTAACTCTGTGTCCAGTATATATTACCCACTCACTCTAGGTATTTATCACATACCCTTTTTGAGCAAGACACTTTGATTTATACCTCTTACTTAATCCTCATAATAGTCCTGTGAATATTATTGACTCTCAATTTACAGATTAAAATTTTGAAACTTAAGGGACTAAAGTGGTTTTTACAAGTTTAAACAAACCTAAGGGTAATAGCCAGGAGTTCAACTTAGATCTGACAGTTTCAAGCCTGCAAAAGCACCATTGCATTAAATTCAATCATTCCCTCCCCCTCTCTCTCTCCTCTCCTCTCCATTCCCTTTCCTTCTCTCTGTAGTTCTGATTTCTCCAAGTAGAGTCTTTAAAAAAACAATGTTCCTCATGATAACACGCAAATTATATGGAGTGAAACAATATTTTCATTCCAGTAAGTTGAAATAAATATGATGACATCATTGTATCTCCAAACACCATTAATTCCCTTCAAAAATATATCCCATTCTTTATTTTTTTATACTCAAGTAATACATACTAATTGTAGAGACGTTAGGAAATACAAATAAAAAATAAATACTCAATATCCAAAGACAATCATAGATAACATTTTAGTGCGTGTCTTCAATTCATACCTATCCATATACTATTTTTCCCTCTTATAACAGTATCATATTAGAGTTTGATTTATAATGGACTGTTTTTACTTAATGATCATTCAGAACTATCTTTCCAAATTGGTAAATGTACGTCTATGTAATCATGTCTATCAGCTACATAGCATTCCATCGTATAAAGGTACCTGTTTAAATAATCCTTGTTATTGGATACTTTTTTTTTTCCGGTTTTCTACTTTTATAAGCTGTAGACTCTTGCATATACATTTTTGTGCTATTGGCCAATTATATCCTTAGGATAATTCCCTAGAAGTGGGACTTATGGGTTGGTGTTTATACCCTTCTCTGGCTCTTAATGTATATTGCCAAATTCCTTCCCTTAAAGAAAGGATCAAATTATACTCCTCCTAGCAATGTATGAGAATGACCATTTTACACGCCCACACTAATGGTTATCAGGCCTTTTAATCTTTGAGAATTCCATTAGGCAAAAAAATAATGTGACTTTATTGCTTTTCTTTGCATTCCAGTGTCTATCCATTCTATAATAATCACATTTCTAAGACTACTATCTAAACAAAATGTAAATTCATTAGGTCAAAGACAAAATCTCTATATACTTAAATATTTATATCTGACATCTTTCTAAAGTAGAATAAATCCCTAAAGAGGCATTTGAGACACTACTTGGCAGAAAACCATGGATTAACAGTATACAACCTTATTAAGAACATCCTTGAATTTTATTTTAAACCTCAAGCTCATTGTTCTTAGAGCTCATTTGCTAAAGTAATCTCCTCCTGAAAATGACAAACCCTCCACTAGGAAGAATCTCAAATGAGAGGAAAGAAGGTTATGGAAGGTAAGCCTTGACATCACCTGACTTTTGTGACCAGGTGGGACTTCAGTCTCCTTCAGTCTTTGTCCCTCTGTGGTCAGTGCCAGAGTGGCCAGGGGTATAATGCCGATGTCTCCTCAGGCCTCAGTGGGAAAAAGGGAAAACTATGCAAAATATGCTTGATAGTTTTGTTTTGGGGAATACTGAACAGAATTGATAGACTGACCCTTCATGAATGTGTGTCCCCATTCAAAAAAAAGAAAGAGAAAACTTACTAAACAATACATAGCTACTGCTTTGTTTTAAACAAAATTCTTATATTGCCCCACAAAGAAGACACTGGAGTAGTATTGTCTTTCCATATACTCTACATCAGTTTGCCAAATGATTGTTTATGCTGTGCAGTTGGGTTACACCATTTACACACACACACGTACACACACACTCACATCTTACTAGGTGCTGAAAAATAATGGCCAGCTACCACTAAGAAGATAATGTCTTTAGGGTCCTTAAACAATTAACCTCAATTTGGAAACTGAGCAAGTCTAAGCTATGTTTTGCTAAACATGATTTTTCCACTTAATTTTACCCTTCCTCCATATTATTTAAACCATCATGTAATTTCAAATTTCATACCAAAAATTAATTTATAGTTGAATCAGCAGCACTTTATTTATTAAGAAGCACATATCATTTAAAGAGGCTTCCTTAGAATAGGAAGTTTCATTTAGCTAAATCTAAGGAAACAAAGAGAGTCAACTCTTTGTTTGATTATAGCCTGGGATCTCATATTATCCAAGCGCATTCCTTGACCAGACACATTTAATGATTGGTCAAACCAGGTTCAAGAGAAAAGTACTGCTCTGTTATTAAAAGGAAACTTAATGATTGCATCTCCATTGGGAACATTATAAAATCCATAATAACGTTTACTTTGTGCACTGACCACAGAGTACTTGATCTTGGCATTCCATGGTGCTTCTCATACTTCAAAGGTTGAAAGCACAGTGAAATTTCAGTCAGCAACCTTTGGTTCCATTTCCTGGGAATGAGATAGCTTAAGTCTGTGAATTACTCAAAAAGAATCAAAATGTGAGTGCAATGATAGATGTTGGTGTTTTTTGGGGTTTTTTTTCCAATGTATATAAAAAGGCACCTTTTCCAAATGCCCCATGTTTGTGTTCAAAATGAGCTAGAGGAACTCTACAGTATATTCACTGTGAAGGAATCAAGAATTATAAAACACTTAGAATTTATGAAGGAACAAAATATCACAAAACTGTGGAGTGATACCCCAGATTCACTGAATAATCTGAGAAAGGAATGGAAGGAATAATATGAGCCAACACTTATATTGTGCTTGTTATGTGCTAGATACTGTTTTTAGTGCTTAGTAGGTATTAATTCTTTCAACCCTCCAGATAGCCCTGTGAGATATTTTATTTGTCCAAGAGATCAGTAAGACACAGAGAGGTTAAATGTCTTGCCAGATATCACAGAGCTGGTAAATGGCAGGACTGTAATATGAATTTTCTTCTGATTTAAGGTGGTATGTCTAGATGGCCAGGTGAAAACCGAGCACTGCTGAGAAGCCCCGAGGAAAAGTGCAGCCTCCACACGAAGTTTTATTATTGGCTTCGGGGAAGTGGTAAGTTTGCAAATATCATCACACATTTAAATGCTTTAAGAACTAATGTGACAGCTTGACATTTGGGGAAGAAACTGTGCTGGTTTCTAAGGTCTGAGTCTACCACTAAATATCTGGGGAATCTGGGTTAAAACATGTCATTTTCTGGGGCTCAGTTTCTTCTGTGTAAAGCAAAAGGGATGGATGATGTGCAAAAAGAGATTCTACAGTTCTTTTATGAGATAGGCGCTTAAGCACATTGTGGTCTGGTGGGGAAATCTTTCTGTCCACAGAGACCTCACAGAGGACACAACAGTAGTGTTCTCTGCCATGAAGTGAATTCAGTGAAAGGACTTGATCGTATTCTGAGATACTTCACGGTCTTTGCCCTCTCTAAATTCTTCACCTATGAAACAGGTTAAAGCAGTAAGGATAGTGGCAATTGTAGGTTCAGAACATAGTGGAGCAAACCCTTATTGTTTCTCTTGGGGATAAGCTTCAGTGATGGGGTATTGATACTGGCAACAGACACATATTCTTATCTGAAATGCAGATCAAAAGATTCCACCCTTGAGAGCATTCCCTGACAATGGCCTTTCCAGCAGCATGAATCTGCCAATAGAGGCCAGTAGTTAATTTCAATCAGCCGGCTTTGCTGGTATTGCTGCTCCCATTTTAGATTTACAAAGCCATTCTTGATGAAGACAATAAAAGCCCCCTTTTCCTCTTGTGCTGCGTTATGCTCTGACACCTTATCAAAGCACACAGACAGAGGGTTGTTCTTAACCATATATAAAATGGAGCAAGCTCACAAATCATGCTTTGATATTGCACTGTGGAAACACCAGGGTTAAAAGGTAAATCTGTGGTGAAACAGTATTGATTAATTGATGTAAGAAAGGTCAGGCTGATCTCTATCTTGCTTGAAAGACTAGTTCTACATGGCAGGTCTGTTGAAATGGTTCCTATGTAAAAAGATTAAAAAAAAAAAGGAAACCTAATGCAAAGACAATGGGGAAATCTCATCAAACAATCACTCAGGAAGTTAAAGCACTAAAACAGGAACTGGAAGGTGGATGTTATTTAGATTTCTGTGTATTTTGAATAGGCTTTCTTGGAAGTACCTTCACCAGTGAAGCAGTTGTAGGAGAAGTAAAGGCAGTGATGTAAAGTCTTAGCCCTGCCCCAAGAAGACCAGAAAAGGGGGCTTCATACTTCTCTTTCCAACAAGGCTGAAATCTGCTGAAGGAGAAGACCTAACTTGTCTGACCTTCAGGTCCTGCCCAGGTTAAAGACTGTTGCATAGTGTTTCTCACAAGAAGCCTTCCGTATCGTATCTCCAGGGTCTGGTGGGAAGAGGAAGAGGAAGAGGGAATTATCCCCTCCATACCTTGAGATGCACAGACAGCTAAGAACAGCTTGTCCAACACACTTCTGGCCCAAGAGAGAGAATGAGGTTTCAGAGGTAAAATTTAGGATTCGGAGAAAACAAAGAAACAAAGGAGGAAGGACTAGTGGCTGGGGGGAGAAAGAAAAATATAGGGACCACGAGGACAGGATGCCAATCCTGAATTACAGCACCGTTGAATGAAAAGAAGGGCCAGGGGATGGTAGTGGGAGGGGTTGGAAATGGGAATGAATGCTGGAAGTTTTGTCTCATTATGCTCGAATCTGAAAAGACCTTCAGTAAGTGTCTGAACGTGAATAGGCTGGCCTATGATGTAGTCTTAAGCAAACCCAGAAGCCGCAGAGGCTCACTATAAATTTATTTTTGGCCCTGGGTGATACTCCTGCCTCTTACAGCTATGGCATTTGGAACATGTAGCCTTACCACAGCAATGAGGAGATGCCTGAGATTTTTTTTCCAGTGTTATTGAAAAATAATTGACCTACATCACTATATAAGTTTAAGGCATACAGCATGATGATTTGATTTACATATATTGTGAAATGATGACCACAATAGGTTCAGCTAACATCCATCTTCACATGAAATATTTTGAAGGACAAATCTGGAAGTAGATTACATCATCTTTCTTATATCCTACTGTCCTGGATACAGTCACAAAACCTTCAGCTAACTGCAAGGGAGACTGGGAAATATGCCATAAAATGTTACTTGTCTAGGTTTACCTTAGGACACCAAGGATTTAGGTTTTCATAAAGAAAAGTTTCCAAAGACTGCATTGTTAAATATTGGAAGGAGCTACCATGGGATGTTTAGAGAACTTTATTGCTGTTCTCTAAGATACTCAAGGTAGGAGATCGGACTCATTTTTCTATAAGTTCTATTCTTTATACAATTTTATGCTTCTATAACTATATAGGCTTTTTGTTTACAAGGGAAAACATGAAAAGTAAGCTAGATATTTGGAATTATTTTCTTATCAAACTGATTTAATTATCCATGGCTACTTCCTACAAGTAAGTAGGGAAATTTTATGTTAAGAAAGCAGAGACACACACACAAAAAAATGGAATCAGAAATTAAATGTGTTTTATTCACAGATTTACCCATTTTGTGGCTTAAGGCCAGCATTTTTAATAATAAACAGTTAAAGACATAAATCATAATTTGATACAAATCCATATGTAAAATATAAGATCTAACCTTAGCATCATAGTCACTGGAATTCTGATAGTCTGTATGTGACACATTTTGCATTTTTGTGTTATTTGCTTCAATATATGTTAATAGATGGTAATTATATGCTTTTCATTTGGACAGCCCTTATCCAAAAACGATTTAATATTCGCACATCTAATGGGTCGTGCACAGCTATCGATCATTTGGATCAGAGTTCAGTTTGAACTGCTGCTGGTTAGATTAGAAATTGTAATCATGGTAAAAGATAAATTACAAGGTCTCTGAAGATCAGTTCTGTTTTCAGATTAGATGTACTTTTAGATATGAAACATCAAATGGGGAGAGTAGAGAAGGTCTGTGATGGTGTCATTTTGTGGGTTTTCTAAGGAATATATCCAGAGATCCGTGGTACCCTTTCCCCCACTGTATCAGGAATGTGAAATTTATAGGGAATGACATTTTATTACAATAAAGATGGTGAAAAAATTCATAAATTATTTGTGAATTAGAAAAGGATGCTTATTTATGTTTTGTAAATATAAATTTTGGTATAATAAATCAAATGCTCTACAATCAAAGTTATGCAATTTTTAATATAGAGAGATTTGGTTTGGATTAGAGGAATCTAAATGAATATTAATTTAGATGAAGCAAACCTCTGGTGACTTCAATATTAAAAGGATTTTATCTGTGCTTTAAAATATTATTTTTGTCTAATTATAAAAGAAATACATTCTCATTGTAGAAAATTTGGAAAATTCAGAAAACTCTATTCAAGAAAACAAAGAACATTCACATTCATAAACCTGAATGTGTTGCTATTAACATCTTGAAACATCTCGTTCCAATCCTTTTCTTTGAAATTTTTTATGAAATATTTCAAACGTACACCAATATAGAAAATGATATAACAAAGCCACACACACATCTACCACCTAGATTTAAATATGTTACCTTTTTGCATTATTTACTTCAGATATCTCTTACTGATAAATACATATATTATAGATATGGATAGAGATACTCCACTTCGTTCTCCTCCCTCCTTTTTCCAGACTTAACTATTATTGTGACATTTCCATTTTGTAATTTTGCTATTATCATCCATAAACAATATATAAAATTGTTTTTACATTTAAAAGGTATATGTCTTAGCAGCAGCAGAAGCATCATGGTGAACACTTATGAAGTACTTACTGTCTTTCAGGCACTGTCCTGAGGCATAGTACATGAACTAACTGTAGAAGGTGGGTGCTATTATTATCATCCTCATTTTATAAACAAGGACACTGAGTTACAGAGAGGTTAATTAACTTGCTCAGGGTCATACCCCTACTCTTTTCTAACTTGCTTTTTTATGCAACACTGTGTTTTTAGATTTATCCGTGTTGATACATATGACCCTAGTTCATTTATTGTAACTGCTGTATAGTATTCTATTATATGAATGTCACAGTTGATTCCCCTACTGATAGAACTTTGAAAATCCTTTATGTATCCCTTATGCATATCTGTGAGAGTTTCTTTAGGGGAGTTACATAGAAGTTGAATTACTAGGTTATAAATAATGTACTTTTTAGATTCTATATAATTATAGAAAAATTTATATATTGATCTTATAGCCATCTCATTGCTTTGCTAAACTTTGTTATTAATTCTAGTTATCTGTGTTTTTTCTATGCTGACAGTTATATTTTCTGTGAATAGTGACAGTTTTCTCCTTCTGTTTCAATTTTACATATTTTCTTCTCTTTCCTTCTTCCTCCCTCCCCTCCCCTCCCCTCCCCTCCCATTCCTTCCTTCCTTCCTTCCTTCCTTCCTTCCTTCCTTCCTCTCTGTCTCTGTCTCTCTTTTCTTTCTTCTCTTACTAGACCTAGGCACCTAGTTCAATGTGGAGGAGGGGTGGTGACAGAGATAATAGTTGTCTGTTTCCTAATTTTAAAGAGAATGCCTTATTAAGTGTGTGTTTGTTGCTGGCTTGCAGTAAGTACTCCTTAGATTGAGGAAGCTTCCTCTGTTTTTAGCTTGTTAAGAGATTGGTTAGATTTTATTGAATGCTTCTCTGTGCCGTTTGAGAGGATTATATGGTTTTTCTCTTTTAATCTCTTCATGTGGAAATTATATTAGTACAATTTCTAAATTTTAATAATCTATGTATTCCTAGAACAATATTTAGTCATGATATATTACTTGTCATGACATTGTTGATATTGTTTTCTAACATTCCATTTAGGGTTTTTACATCTGTATTAAAAATAAGATCTGTCTATGATTTTCCTTCTATGAATTGTCTTATACATTGTTGATATCAAGGTTTTTAGCTTTATAAAATGAGTTGGAACTTTGTTATTTTTAAAAAATTTCTTCGGAACAGTGTGCGTAATGTTAAAATTATATGTCCCTTTAAGTTGTGGTAGAACTTGCCTATAAAACTGTTAGGCTAAGGTTTTGGGGGAGTTAATAGTGGAAATTTTTAATTACTGATTCAATTTTTAAATGGTTATAAAGTTATTAAGTTTTTCTATTTATTATTGAGTTTACCATGGTAAGTTATATAGTTTTCTAGTTAATTTGCTATTTTGTCTCAGTTTTCCAATTTATTGGCAGGAAATTTTTCATAGCATCCCCTTTTCGATTTGAAAAAGCTTTACCATCCTTTTCTTCCCTTTTTATTCCTAACGTTGATATGTCTTTTTTCTTTTATTCTTAATTAATTTTGCCAAAGGATTGTCTGTATTTTTTATTCTTAGATATGGCAATCCTCTAAGAACCTCTTTGTAGGATTAAAAAACCTCTTTAGATATGGTGAACAGAGGCTTGACTTAAGCCTCCAAAAGAGTCATAGCTGCTGTCCATTCACATTACTGAGGAAGTTCACAAACCCAGAGCCCTTAGAGTGAAGGAGGGGCTTCATACTACAAACATCTCAGGGTGGCAGATCTCCCAATCCACATACCCTCTGCAGTGTGACCTCCCCCATCTAGGGGACGCTCCCCCATCAAGAAATGGAGTTTATTTCTTGGTTCCCTTGAACCTGGGTGGGCTCTGTGAATGCTTTAACCAATAGAATATGCTAGAAGTGTCCTTGTGCCAGTTCTAGGTATACCTTTTAACTAGCCTAGCAGCTTCTTTCTGGCTTCTTGGAAGCTAGTGAAGGGGTGAGAAATGTGACTATCCTAAGACCACCATACTATGAAAACTAAAAAACAGAAAGAGAGAGGAAGACCAAGGAGTACCAAGGTGCCAGGCCTGTGAATGAAAAGCCATCGTGTATGTCCAACCCAGTCAAGCTTTTAGATGACTCCAGCCCTAGCTCTATCTGACTACAAAGCATGGTAGACTCTAAGCAAGAACTACCCATTGGAGCCCATTCAATTATAGAAATGTGAGCAATAATAATTATGTGTTCTTTTAAACTTCTTAGTTTAGGGGTTGTTTGTTACACAGCCATAGATACCTGGAATAAGTATCAATTGTGAGAATCTTCTCTCTCAGCCTTCCATCAAAAAATCTCCCATCTTTAACAGGATAAATATGCATATGATAAATAGATATACACAAATCGTTAAGAGATTATTGTATATCAGCTCCGAGGTAATACTGTTCTCCAAAGGACCCAGAATGACACTGTGGTACCGTTCTCAAAGTTGGACCATATGGACATTGGGTGATAAATGGAGTGTCCACCTCACAGTGGGCCCAGTGAGTCTGAAATTATCCCATACATATTTTCTGAGTTTCTTTTATATCAGAGTCAATATGTATTGTTTAAAGCTGATAAATCAACTAATAGATGTAAATATATTACCTAGTGCTATAAAAGTGTCTTATTTAAAGGTGTAAAGAATGTAATAACTAAGATCAAAGGGAAAAGAGGGCGGCTGCAAGGAAATAGAATGATAGGATTTTCTTCATCATTTACAACAGGAAGTAAGTAATAATTAAAGAAATAGAAGATTAAGCTAGTTATATGTTGTTAGGTTAAGAATAAGAGCTAATATTCACATAGTGCTTACCAGGCTCTGTTATAACTGCCTTGTGAAAATTAACTCATTTAATCTTTACAGTAGTCCTTTGATGTAGGTATTATTACTTGTCCTCATTTTATAGATGAGGAAACAGTCAGAGAAAGGTTAAATATAATTAGCCCAAAGTCACATAGAAAGGATACAAATAGTTGTAATGGTAGCCACTACAAGAAGCCAAAACAGACTACAAATCTCAAATCAGGTTGTTGGTTTCTGGGTGCAATAATTCTGGCAGTCAGACAGTTTCGTCTGGAGACTCTTGAGTCTGCATAGTCTCCAGCCTTACTCTTCCTTTCCTGATAATTTGAAGCCAACATCCGAGACGTAACACACAGATTACTGTTCATTTCTTATGGGAGAGGACATGTGTCTCTGCATTTTCAGACTGCTCCATGTTGTAGGATGGAGAATTCGTTAGGGCTGAAGAGCGGGAGTCCTGATGTCCATTTTGGGAGAGGAGACTGGAGAAATAACTCCTTTGGTGTGGGGGGCAGCAAAATAAAGCAATGGTGATATCAAACTATGTTGAATTTGTAGCCACACATCCATCACCGCCCTGTGGGGAATTTTTCTCTTTCCTCCTAGAGTTTTAAAAAAAACTTCATAGTTAGAGTGAAGTAAATTCTTTGATCCCTGTCCCTGACATTAAAACAGTAAAAAATAATATGCTCAGGTGCTAATCCATGAGTTGATCTTTTAGATGTCTCTCTAATTGAAGTAAGAAGGATATTAACCCTGGGAAAAGTGTCTTGGGCAGCAAAACATTCTTGGCTTTGCAGCTCACAGGATGAGTTGCACCAATCATAGCTTTTTTTTTTTTCCCTCAATATTGTTTAATGTAATGGAAGCCAAAGGAACCTACCAACTCAGTGTGCTTTTTCAACACATTAACTCAGCCAGTAGAATTAATTTCAAGTTCATTTCTGCATGGATCATTTACAGTGTTAATTTGTGAGTTTGCACGGTGACTGATTTTTTTTCTCCTTTTTTTGCATAACAAGTGTTGGTCACAAAGTGAGTTAATTAATTTTGCCAATTAATTGTTGCTATACTTCTCTTTCTCTTTTTTTTTTTTCTAAAGCAATGGCTGTTTTTTGTCATCACTTGTTGGACTAGATCAGGTGCTCCTCTGTGGTTTTTTAAACACCTCTGTGCACACAGCTACTTTGGCAAGTCAGGAATCAAACTGACAGCCTGTTGGAAAGGCATATCCTGTCAAAAGTCTAAAGAGACACAGAGTGACAGTTCCCAGGCTCAACTGCAAGGCCTGCCTCTCAGTCTTCTTTGGCTGGCTAGGAGCTTGGCTGATGCAGGGCTCCAGTGCCAGATAGCAGAGGGCCTGAAGTAACAAAAAACAAGGCCCAGCGAGGTAATTGGGACTGACAGCACATTTACTTATCCCACAGGCATCTCTGCAAGCTGCAGCCACATTTAATACAGCCTATGAGAGTCTGAGCACATGCACACTTTTTGCTCTCTCCCTGCTACTTTCATTATTCTTATTTTGTATTTTTGGTATAGGTTTCTTAATCCACTCTTTCTCTAGATTATCTAATGTAATCTGAAGAGTGGTATAGAAATTTTTTTTCCCTCTTGTGTTATAACTCATCATGAACCATCAGGGCAGGAAACACACCTGGAAATCCAAATTCAGTTAGATCTGAAGAAGTGAAAGTCCTACTGTGTATCTTTGGGGATCATTCACAATCCATGTTTTCAGCTGCTGTTATTGGTGTACCTGCTGCTAAATGAGAAGGGCAGACTTGAAACTTTGGTTCAGGTTCTTCAAACTTTGGAGTTAACTGGGGACTTATAATCTACTCAAAGGTGAAGATATCAGATCTCAAAAATAAAGGGCAAGAATGATCTTTCAGAGGGAGTGGTCTGGATAAAGAACAGTGCTATTTATACCAGTAGTAGCAAGTAGGTCACACAGGATTGACTCTCCATATACTCCCCCCAAACCCTTCTCTGTGGAGGTAGTTTAGAATTCAGTAAATTTCCAGAAAGACAGATGTATTAGTCCATTCTGGCTGCTGTAACAAAATACCACAGGCTGGGTAACTTATAAGCAACAGAAATTTATTTCTCACTTTGCTGGTGGCTGGGAAGTCCAAGATCAAGGCTTTGGCAGATTCGGTGTCTGGTGAGAGCCTGCTTCTTTAGACAGCTGCCTTTTTTTTTTTTTAAATTAATTAATTTATTTTTGGCTGTGTTGGGTCTTCGTTTCTGCGCGAGGGCCTTCCCTAGTTGTGGTGAGCAGGGGCCACTCTTCATCGCGGTGCGCGGGCTTCTCACTGTCGCGGCCTCTCTTGTTGTGGAGCACAGGCTCCAGATGCGCAGGCTCAGTAGTTGTGGCTCACGGTCCCAGTTGCCCCGTGGCATGTGAGATCTTCCCGGACCAGGGCTCAACCCGTGTCCCCTGCATTGGCAGGAGGATTCCCAACCACTGTGCCACCAGGGAAGCCCCAGACAGCTGTCTTTTTAATGTAACCTCACATGGGAGAGAGGGGAAGGATCTCTCTGGGGTTTCTTTTATAAGGATACTAATTTCATCCATTAAGGCTCTGCCTAATACCTAATACCATCACTTTGTGGGTTAGGATTTCAGCATATAAATTATGGGGTGACGTAAACGTTCAGCCCATTGCAACAGGTTTCCTGGATCACCCAGATTTGTTTTGGTAAGTTAAGGCTTATTTTTACCCATCAAAATATATGATGAGTCAGAATCCAGGACTGGGTCTTAAACAGAAATATGGAGCCCCAGGAATGTTGGAATCTGATTTTTTTAAAAGGAGAGTAGCCTAGAGTAGTGGGAGTCACAGATTCCTAGTTCTGTTGAGGACAAAATTAATGCCAGAAAAAATAAGCTATCTGCCACAAACATGGCTGCTGACCTTTAGAATGGTGAAGGAAAGTTTGGGGAATCTACTTGACATTTAGATGCCTATGCCAAAAGAGGGCCATCTAGACTTTTTCTTGCCTGAATCTGGAACTCTTGTAGCAATTTATTCAACAGCCATTTCCTTTACTTCTTCCTTGCCACAGTAAGTTTATTTGGTTTAGTAACCAGGTGGCTGTGGCCAGTAGGAGAGTCTGAGCCCTTTCCAGTTCTCAGGGAGTGAATCTTGATAAGTCTAAATTTTGTCATGGTAAGTCCAGCCACCTTGACGGTGATTAGCTTCAGAATGAGACGTGCAATGTAATTCTGGCCACTGAGGATACTTCAGTTGATAGAGCTTGAGAGAAAGATTTTTTTGATCCTTAGAATAGATGCAAAAGAAAGTTCAGTTGCTTATTGTCTCTGGTTGAAGTTGGGTGAGGAGGTGACACTGGATCTTCTGAATCTATCCTATAATTTTGAGAGGAGCTAGCCAAAGGACCTGGCAGCATGTTGAAGATGGCATAGGGCACAAACAGAAAGAAGCCGTTACCTTGTGGATTTCACTGAAGAGCCAAATAACCAGCTCCTTAACCGCTCTGCCTCCCAGCCTATTGTGACAGCAGATAAAAAATTTTTTGACTTTTACTGGGATTTTCTTTATCTTTTGATACAGTATCATTGTAGATAAGTTTTATGTTCCATTGTTAGAATCAAATCAGAAACCTACACATGTAATCACTGATCTGTTGTCTTGCTAATTAATCCTCTGGATACTGGTCTAGAGATATTCACTCATTTATGGATTCATTTAGTAAACGGTTATTGAGCCTTTGCCCTGGACCAAGCACTGGGGATGAAGCCACGGACCAAATCAGTATTGTTCCTACTTTCATGGAATTTATAATAGAGCAGGAAGTAGAGATGCTGAATGCGTATAGTTAGAACAAAATTGTAGATTCAATGATGCCTTTACCTGAAGATCAGCATCTACCTTTGCAGGATGTATGTATGCTTAGTCACATCTGGAGGCCATGACAACCTGGTCTCCCTGTGATCAGACTGCAGTGGTTACGGGGCTTCACAGATAGAGCTGCAGGATTATAAGGGGAGACTGGCCAGCAGGCACTCTGTGCTGTACACTTTTTCCTAGACATTTTAGTAAGTCACATCATGTTCCATCTTTGCCCTTTAGATTGGTTCATTGGTAGTAAAAAATGAAAATTAGAATATATTAATATAAGCATATAAATGTAGTTCCCAGTAAATAGTATGTAAGTACAGGAATATTTACCTCTCATTATTCCTATTTAGTATTTGGGAGAGATGGTGAGCCAGATTTTAAGGAGGTGGTATCCTTCACTAGTCAGACTTTTCTTTCTGAGATTTTCCCACTCATGGTCTCTTTTCTTTCATTCTGCAAATATTTATTCTTTACTTTGCCCTGGGGATGCAGTGAATAAATCAATGAATAAACATTGATTTCATTTCATCCTTGAAGAGCTTTGTTGTAAGTTTAGAGTACAGGCTTGGGAGACAAGCAGCAGGTCTTGAACACTGGCTGTGCCACTTATTAATTGTGAGACCTTCAGTAAGTTGCGAGATCTGTTTGACTTCAGACCCTTTGTATACAAAATTGTCAATAATTATAGTACCCATCACGTAGGCATTTATGGGGATTAAATGAGATAATGCAGGTAAATCATCTGGTTGAGTGTCTGACACAGGGTATTGTTCAGTAAATCATAACCACACTCAGAGATTAGGCATATGCATAAGCAACTCTAACACAAGCTAGAAAGCAGTAAGGCCATAAGAGCTAGAGGGAAAATGCTGCATGAACTCAGAGGAAGGAGTCTCTGGGAAGAGGAAAGGGAGCCACTTCAAGGAGGGGGTGCCATTTGACCTGCGTTAACTCGGTGCTGCCTTAAAATTTGGCCTGAAATTTCCCTCTGTTTTAATTAACCTTCAGTTAGAGTGCACTCTAGCTTTTCCAGGGGCAGACTCCATCTCAGTGAGGGCCGGATAACTTTCCTTTATTCTCTGATAGTATGACTGACTCCAAGCAGTTACTCCCTGAAAGCAGGAGCAGAGACAGGAATAAGACAGGGCAGTCCATTCCCACTGCTAGAAAAATATCACTTATTTGTCTCAGAGATTGCTCTACCGATAGTGCCAGAACGAAATCCTGTGATTTCAAAGAGCTGTATGACATTAAACAGATATTTTTGTTTTCCTGACCTTAATTCACTGCTATTTAAAAAGAGACAGTTGGACTTCACAATCTACAGAGGAGATCCAGTGGTGAGGGCTGAATTGGATACGGTTCATAACGTACTCAGCACAGTGCTTTGAATAGAGGGGACACTCAAAAGGCATCATTTAAATATTTATAATCATAGATCCTGTAAGTCTTACTTATTAGTTTGCTGTTGCTGCTATAACAAATTACCATAAACTTAGTGGCCTTAAACAACTCGAATTTAACATCCTGCATTTCTGAAGATCAGAAGTCCAACATGGGTCTCACCAGGCTGAAATCACTGTGTTGACAGGCTGCTGTGTTCCTTTTTGGAGATTCTAGAGGTGGATCTGTTTTCTGCTCATTCAAGTTATTGGCAGGATTCAGTCCCTTGTGGTTGTGGGAGTGAAATCCCTTTGTCCTGTTGGCTGTCAGTTGAGGGCTGTTCACAGCTTCCAGATGCCACCCGTATTGCTTGACTCTTGGCTCCCTTCCTGTGTCTTCAAAGCCAGCAGTGGTGGGTTGAGTCCTTCCCCTGCTGGGAATCTCTCTTCCTTCTGTCTCATCTTCAACTCAGCCTAGAAAAGTTCTGTTTATGAGTACTGATGAGATTAGATTGGAACCACCCAGGTAATCCAGGATTTTCTCTCTATCTCAAGGTGTGTACTCTTAATGATACTTACAAGGTCCCTTGGTCACAAAGGTAACATTCACAGGTTTTGAGTGATTAGGGAGTGGATATCTTTGTGGGGGGGCATTATTCTGGCTCCCACACTTATCTTTCACATTCAGGAAAATACGTGATAATCAGGCCTTTTAATTTTTTATCTTAGAGTTCTTATTCTCTGATTCATTTTCTATCCCCAACTCATCCAACATTTCAACAGATCTCTGTTTCCATGAAGCAATCTTGAGAGCCACTCCTTTTTTCATGCATGAATACTTTCTTTATTGTAATTTTTTCTCTCCTCTCCCTTCAAACCAATGATTTTCATACTTACCCAATCTGTTATTACAACCATCATTTTCATATCTGTTATGTTTAGCTTTTATCCCTATTTTTCTATCAATTGACTTTGTTACCATCCAAATTTTCTCTCTTTTCGTCAGTGTATGGCTTCTGCATCCTGGGTTCTTAGAGACAATGATTACTTTAAGGCTTTAGAGACGTGGGTTGAAAGGAAGAAGAGAAATGCAATAATTTGGGAAAATTTCTGTTTTCCAGCAATATATTTTATTACTGAAGTTTTCATTTTCATTTTTATTAGATTTTTAATTATAAAATTAATACCTGGGACTTCCCTGGTGGCGCAGTGGTTAAGAATCCGCCTGCCAATGCAGGGGACACGGGTTTGAGCCCTGGTCCGGGAAGATCCCACGTGCCACAGAGCAACTAAGCCCGTGTGCCACAACTACTGAAGCCCACACACTGCCAGAGCCTGTGCTCCTCAACAAGAGAAGCCACCGCAATGAGAAGCCTGCGCACCACAACGAAGAGTAGCCCCCGCTCTCTGAAACTAGAGGAAGCCCGCGTGCAGTAACGTAGACCCAACACAGCCAAAAGTAATGAAAAAATTAAAAAAAAACACCTGTTCATTCTAACAGTTGATACAATATTAAATGTATAATAAAATAGGTAATAACTAGGCCTTAACCCTAGTAATCCTATGCCTGGTTAATGAAAGTTAACAGCTTGTGTATCCCATGTATCTTTCCATCCCTTTCTCCATGCTTATATTACATATACAAACAAATAGAAACTTTTCATTTTCATTTTCTATAATGGGTTGAATTGTATCCCTTCAAAATCCGTATGTTGAAGTCCTAACCCATAGTACCTCAGAATGTGATCTTATTTGGAAATAGAGTCATTGCAGATGTAATTAGTTAAGATGAGGTCATTAGAGAGGGCCCTAATCCAGTATGACTGGTGTCCTTATAAAAAGGGGAAATTTGAACACAGAAACATGCATACAGGGAGAATGCCACGTGAAGGTCAAGGCAGAGAGTAGGGTGATGCTTCTACAAGCCAAGGAGCACCAAAGATTGCCAGGAAAGAACCAGAAGCTAGGGAAGAGGCCTAGAACAGATTTTCTCTCACACAGTTCACAGAAGGAACCAACCCTGCCAATACCTTGGTCTTGGACTTCCAGTCTCCAGAGCAATGAGACAATACATTTCTGTTGTTTAAGCTACTCTGTTTGTGATACTTGGTTACAGCAGCCCTAGCAAACTAATACATCTGCTTTATGAATGTGGGCTCATATTTTACAAGTAATTTCGTGATGTGCTTTGTTCACTTAACAACACATCATGAACATCTCTTTAGGTGGCATATTTTAAAACAAGGGTATTTTCATGCTCTAGACAGGAATGTCGAATGGGCCCGGAGCTGCTCAAGGCTCCTTTTCTCAATCAGGATTGGATCTGGTAAGCAGTATAAGTCATGAAATAGTTTCCTTTGTGGGAAGTGGACCAACCTGGGTGCTGGCATAGCAGGTGGGGACTCAGAGTAGCCCCTTACAATCTAACTCCTGCAGTCCCCTCATGCACCAGCACAGAACTGGACTCAAAAAGGAAAAAAAAAATTCCGTCATACTCGTTATGCATATGTGATACCACAACATAAGCACTGGCTGAACAGATAGGTCCCTGTTAAATTTTTAGGGAAAACAATATCAAACAAATAACAAAACACATGTGAAGACTTAAGTAGCTTTGATACTCTAGGAATTCCTCTGACTTTTTGCTACTTCAAGTAAAACCAACCCACCATGCTGAGAATGCAGGACTCCACTGGTGAAGATGCAGTAGTCTCTTTAGCTGAGGGATTCTTAACCTGGGGGAATTAAAACCTCATGTAAGTAAGTGGCTGAGGAATTTATCCTTATGTATGTTTTTAAGATGAGTGCGGGTGTGCAGGGAGTGGAGTGAGGATGGTTTGTATTCCCAGGGGAAACGGTAATGTCTATAGCCAGTTTCTACTAACCATAATTTCCATGGTGTCTAAATAATGATCAAATTTTGAGTGAATTCTAGGCCACAGCAAATAGAACACTGCTCCCAGGGCATTTTATATGCCTTCTAGGGCCAGCCTTCCAGAAATTTTAAAAGTGTGTATGGCAAGTAGCATGCCAGGAATTCTCTACATATTCATGCCATTCTTGGAGTGATTTATCCATGAAATGAAGCAGCAATGGAAAGCTAGGCAGATATTGCTTCCTTTTAAGGTCACTGGTTCATAGCAAAGCACACTGTGTATGGAGATTGAAATAGGAGGGTTTATTTAGGGAGAAGACATTATGCTTATTTTGCTAATCTATCAGGTAATATTTTGTTTTGCCCAAAAATGGTAGGAATTTTGTCCTACTGAGTTGTCAGCAAAATATGAGAATATCTAAGAATATTCTCACCTTGAGTTATATTTCTTAAGGTGATGTTTAATTATTTTGACATTTCTGTTTCCATTTCAGCTTTAAATTTATTTTATGTTTCAGACTTTTCTAAATCCCAAGTATAGCTTTAGGCCATAATAATCACTTCATTAACAGAATGGGCTCATTACTGGTCAATGTTTTGTTTAAGATATTAAAGGATATCTTTTACATAGTAGCATAGCAGCTCCTGTGATAATACATACTTGGCCACATGAGCAGAATAAAATGAAATTAGATGATTATATTTAATTAAATCAAGCTATAGGCCCACACCAAACAAACAAAACGTGATAACTTTATTTCTCTATTTTAATTTCCTTGGCGTCTTGTATGTGGGAGATAATTTATTATATGGGGCCTTCAGACTGATGCTTGTGGCTTCTGAACCATAGTTCTGGTTTCCTGTAGGGAAAGGGAGAAGGGTGATTACCTTTTAAGGAGAATAGTGCCAAGGGGCTAAGAGAGCACAGGTGCATCTACGCCTGAGCCAAACTAAATCTTTTTCAGCCTGAAGATTTTCAAAATCTGGGTTTATGTTGATTTTCTTTTGTATATCATCAACCTATAATCATGGGAAAACAAAAGATGCATAATAATTTGTGCAGTGGTAGTCCTTATTTGTCTCCAAAATTATATAACTGTATAATTTTTACTTCTTAGCTCACTTAGCCTATGGAGATGTTATTTCACGAACAGTGCTAAGGAAATTTAAGAGAAATTTTGGCATAAGGACAATTACAAGGAACCAGTTCAACTATTTTGCATGGTGCTTAGAATTTGAGAGTGGCACATGAGCCACAAATGCAACTTTGGGTTGATTAAAAATTTGCCAAACCCTGAAAGAAAAGAAAATTCTTTCCATAGATAACTATAGATACGAAGGCACGTATATGAGTGCAATAGTGTGAAAGAAACTTTTAAGGAAAGGAATTCTATTTTGCCTTAGAAGATAATGAGAGAACCCAGTGGTATAAATCTGTAGTCAGAAAATTTGAGACTGTCACATTATTCATCTTTCCATTTCCCAGAATATTTTATTCCCTTTACTTATTCCTTAAAAGTAGAATGAGGATGAAATAGGGACAAGTGCCAAGGAAGAGAGATACTTGGATTTCATCTTTTCCAAGATTACTTATAATATTCTCTGCTTTCTGCTTTATACTAAAATAATTAATTATAAAAAATAATATTTGGGAGAATGTAACATCCCAGTAAATAATAGCTTTCTCTTCCTAATCCATGAATATGAGTTAATATAAGCTAATGGCTATACAATATATATAAAATATATAATGGAAGTTTATTTTTCTTTTGTTTCATAGTCTGGTATGGTTCAACATGGGGCTCTGCTCCATGTGGTCACTCAGGAAACCAGACTCATTCCCTTGTGTGGCTCCACTATATTCTAGGACCTTGTTGTCCTCTGCATTCAGCTACACATGTGGGGAAAGGAAGAGAATGTGGAGAAAGCATATCCACTCTCAACTGCATTGCCCCAGTGGTGATGCATGTCACTTCTACCTACATTTCATTGTCTGGAATCAGTCCAGTGATGCTGTCTAACTACAGGGGGGCTGGGAAATATAGTCTGGTGGTGGAGCCAGAAGAAGAAGAAGAGAACTCTCTGCCATAATATGCAATAATTTTCAAATAAATATAAGGAAATATGATAGGTTCGATGCTAAAAGCAGTATAAAACATATTAATATTTACATTCGTATAGTGCTTATTGTCATGCATACCAAGTTTCTTTGTACCATAGATTCATTCATTTATTTATACAACAAATGTTTATTGAGTGCCTACTATGTGCCACTTTGCTAGACACTTCATAGTATGGTGGTGAGCCAGATAGCCGTAGTCCCTGAATTTACCAAGTTATCAGTTTAGTGGTAGAGACATATATGCTAATTAATGTTTCATTTCAAAATATCCAGAGGCAATTTTGCAGTACTTCTGGGTAGTACAATGCCACATAAAGAATGTTTATTGTTTCCTTTCAAGTCTGTCTTCGTCATGTCTCATAATAATTTCTTAGTTATTTAATTAATATGCGTTTATCTGTCAGGTATAATAATTTTCAGAGTATCTAGTGAATCCTAGTATCTATTCCCTAGAGATGGTTAGTGGAAATGGAGGGCTGTCTTTATTCAGATTTGGGTTTGAACCAATTCTATCATTTTATAACCCTTGATAAGTGTTTTTAAATGAAAATCCTTTTATTCCATTCCTTTTGTACTTTTACCATGAAGATATTTTTTAAAAATTCCTATTTTGCAACTTGGGCCTCTCCTCCAGCAGAACTACCTCGAGAGGTGAGCAGCTTGAATTGCTGGAACAGCCTAGTAGGAGTTCTGGCGGAGAGGTGGTGAGAACAGAGTCTGTCTGGGAATGGGCTGACTAGCCTCTCACCCCAGGACAGGCTCTCAGAAACCTCAGGTTGCTGACTCTGCCCCGGACACAACCAGCCACAACCCCCTTAGGTAAGATCTTCTCAAGGAATGCCCCAGCATGAGAAGGGATTCAGTGCATTTTTCCACAGCCTTTGATTATACTACATTTCACTGATTACACTATCAGAACAGGGAAGGCTATATTAGGCCAGTTAGAAACACAAGTTTGGGAATGTCCTAGTGGTTCAAGTATCTGGTGCCTTTTATTTTTGGAGGCACACAGATACGAAAAGGCATCCTTATGTAACTATGCCATGTGAGAAAGATTGCAGTTTCTCACAGACTCTTCCTGAATGTGTCCTGGCTCCCCAGGGCTGAGAGGGTTGGGGATGGCAGTGGGGGCAGCTGTAATCTTGAGTTCAAGATTAATTGAAGAGCCACTGGTCTCATTTGAGGCTACTTGATCTCCCTGGAGGCCCCAGCAACCTGGGGGCGAAATTGAAATCTATGGAGATTGCTAGAGAATGTTCTCTCCAGGACCAAAAAAGAATCTAAATTTACAGTAATTCTTTCAGAAGAAAAATAATCCCAAGGGCCTTTGATCTTTCCCTGTGTACAATTGTAACCCCTATGAAATTTAAAAAAATCTTGACTATTAAGAATTCAGTGACCCCAGACTTTGCTGATGTTCACAGCTGACACTGAGTTCAAGCAAAATAACCAAACCTTAGAAAAAAGAAGGCACAAATGACCTCAGCATGGAGCTGACCCCCCTTTTTCCAGAAAAGAAGCCAGAAATGATTGAAACTCTAGTCTAACTATTAACATTTCATTATGAGCTTTCCTCTCTGACATATGGGAAATATCATTTATGAGTAGATGCCAGTCCATAAGGAATGAAACAGACTGTCTGTGGAATATTAAAGGGATAAGACTATGTCTGGTATTAATTGACATATTTTTGAGATACATCTCAGCTCCAGAGAAATAATTTCTTTCTGTAGCTTCTAGAATTGCAGTCACTTTTATTATGCTATGGGTATATGGGTACACACACACACACACACACACACACACACACACTATTTATTTAAGTTATGGAAATGGAAAATTCAGTATTTGGGTGTTTGAAAGGTGCTTCCGGTGAAAAAGTTAAATTTCTTAGATATTTCTTAGGTAATTTGGGGAAAATCAATCACATGACAAATTGTTTCATACAGCTTGCCAACTTGCAACTACTTCTGTCAGAAATTAAATGATAAAACTTTTCAATTGGAATTTTTGTCTTGCTGAAAAGGATTCCCCATTTTCTATTTGTGAACAGCAGCCCTTTTTCAAATCTAAAGTAAAATTCAAAATAAAGCCCTTCTGAGGGTGAAGAGACTAAATATTATTTGGCATAAATATAGTTGCTGTTCTTGTTCAAACATAGAATATTAAAACAAATATTTGTCCAATATTTCTGGGCCCCTAAAGTTGTGAGTTTTTCTCAGGCTATAGATTATCACCATCATCAGCAGCAATTGGGGCATAAAGGAGAAAAAAATAGAGGGGGGCAAACAGATGGTTTGTTATTTTTTGTGTTAACTTTTTCTTTAGCAGAGTTGACTACTCTTTGACTTCTTGAGTGATTTCTCTTTTTTGGAGGCACACATTACATGACTCTAATCTTAGTTAGAAATTTTATTACTTAAGATAGTTTTTAGGAATTTGTTTGCTGTAACCATTCTTCTTAGTAGATGAGTACTGTACATGGTTTTTTAGAAGATACTTCATAGAAAAATAATTCTGATACGTTCTATGGTGTATGATGTATGTATGTGAAGTGTGTGTGTGTATGTGTGTATTGCATGTGTGTGCAGTTTCCATGGGCTAAACCCAGAAGTGGAACATATAATTTTTATTTACTCATGTTTAATGTCTGCCAGGGGGATAACCAAATCTTCTAAATTATGAACTCTTGTCTGTAAGTTAAAAACATTTATCAAAGATTGTAGAGCTTTTTATCAAATGCTCCAATATGTAGGCTTTTTGCTTAGCTGATTAGTCACCTGAAAATCTAGTCAGGAAGGTCATCTATCATAATCTCTGCAGGTGGGCCTGAATATGAGACTTGTCCCTCCATCTGGCACTCTCTTGCCCCCAGATTCAGGTAGGGTTATCCATTTTCAACAAGCTTCTTGAAGGAGGCAGTGGAGTAAGGTCTGGATTTAGAGCTGAAAACTTGGTTTTGAGAATTGCATCAACATTTTTATTATTTATATATTTTAAAAAGCATATTTACTTTTTGTCATTTAATAGCTTCTAATCTTTTTTTTTTAACCTTTTTTTTTTTTTTCTTTTGTGGTACGCGGGCCTCTCACCGTTGTGGCCTCTCCCGTTGCGGAGCACAGGCTCCGGACGCGCAGGCTCAGCGGCCATGGCTCACAGGCCCAGCCGCTCCACGGCATGTGGGGTCCTCCTGGACCGGGGCACGAACCCGTGTCCCCTGCATCGGCAGGCGGACTCTCAACCACTGTGCCCTTCTAATCTTTTTATAAATCATGGATAATGATAATCTACTGTACACAGTTTTATTAGGAGTATATAAAAAAAGGGGCAAACTACTTTCTTATAAAGTTCTCAAGAGATGCTAGGTGTTACTTTTTGTTTCAGAATTTAAAATCACATGTTCCACTTGCCCTGTTCTTCAGTTCCTTTTTATCCAGTGAACAGAGATATTGAATCTCTACTAAGTGTCAGATCCTGGGCAAGTACTAGGGTGGGGTGATCACACCTGGAGGTCCTACCTGGAGCTAATAGCTCAATGGGAAATCTGACTTTAAAGAAATACATTAACAACTGTGTAATCATGCCTGGTGATAAAAGCTGAGGTGGAAGAGTACTCATTTCTAGAAGAAAGTATAATGGAGATTGAATTTGGATTATAGGTCAGGCAGGGCCTGCTTGAAGAATTGACAGCCACTTGATGTTGGATTTTAAGGAAAAGCTGTGTAGGTGAAGAGGGGGTCAATATGTCTTCTCAGCAGGGAGTAGCTGTAGGGCTGGAGTAGGGCTGTTACTCTGGGGTGGGAAACAAGGCAAGTGTGCTGGAGGAGTTGAATGATGGCCAGTGTGACTGGAGGGTAGAGAACTGGGGATGGGGGTGGGATGAATGATGGAGGATAAGGCTGGAAAGGCAGGCATGGGCTACACCTTATAAAGATTTGTGTTTTATTGCGAATTTGGTTGGATGCCATTAAAGTGTTTGGAGCAGGTGAGTGGCATGAGTTGATTTATGTTTTAAAGAGTGTAGACCCAAAGTAATAAGCCATATCATGAGCCATGCCTTTAATAACTCTTGATGACTTATAAAAATATACTCATCATAAACATTCAAACAATTTACAAAAGTACATAAAGGAAGGCAAAATTCATTGTAGTCACATTAATTGGCTCAATCAGTTCCCTATTATGACTTTTAGCTGTTTCTGATTTTTTGCTAACATACTGAAGTGGTGGGCGCCCCTGTACGTAGATATATTTCATATATGTGATTATCTCATTAAAACAAATGTTGAAAAGGGAAAATGCTGGATTAAAGAATTTGTACATTTTATATTTTCATGCATATTGCCAGTCATTTAGAATTCACTTTAGAGAATCATGTGAAGAAGGATCAGAATTTTTTTTTTTTCTAAATGAATAGCCAGTTGTCTTATTCACTGCAAAAATAGGCTGGGATTTTAAAGCAACACAAACACTAAATTTACTCTTTGCAAACTTAAGGCTGGTTTCTCTCATTCCTTTGTTTTATCTGTGTACATGTCAGTTTCTCTTACTGGACCGTAAACTCCTTTTAGTGATAGAAATGGTTGTATTGGGCCACAGAAGCTTCTGTTCCAGCTGGCCTGTTTACTAGCTGCAGGACCAAAGACAATGGGCTATTACAGTAGCTGTAATTTGGCTTTAAAATACTCTAGTGTGGACGATAATATGTGTGAGTGAGTGAATGTAAATTAGTTTTAATTCATGCCTAGTTAATATTTGAAGTAACTTAATCCAGAGTACACATCAGAAGGCTGCTTAGTTAGCATTTGAAAGACTCTAATCAGGACTTCACTTTCTGAAGGCCATGGGTATAAACCTTCAACTACTGCTATCTCAATCTACACTAGAGGGTTTTCAATGAATGTAAGAACTGCTGGAAATTTTATTTCATTGGTGAAACATGTAGTGTGCCAGATATGTGGGTTAGTTGGGAAACTTGTGTAGACCCTTGGCATCTCCACCCTTGCTGCACAATTAGAGGCCCTGTGGCTCCAAATATCTTCTGTGTCTTCTGTTCAAACCTGGTGCACCTGATCCAAACAGAAACTCAGCTGAATTCTGCTTCTTGTGATTGTGTCACCACTTGCCCCATGTGGCTGTTTCTTTGGTGGGTGTAAGTTGCATGGAGCTGGGACAGGACCAAGCTTCCAAGGATAGGTTTACATTGCTGAATTTGGCCTGAGATTTGCTTTCTTTGTACCATACAGTACCCTGGAACAAGACTACGCGGGAGAAGCCCTGCTGTCTTCCAGATACCCACCAAAGGGAATTTGCTAGATGTGCGGGCCAGTTCACATCACTAGGAAGCCTCGGAAGTCACTTTTTCCCCCTCTTTTTACAAAAATGTTCAGCCAAGGGACTTTCAGTGATTCCTCCTAACTGCTGGGTCCCCTTGAGCAGCCTCTGGGCTGAACTGAGGTTGGTGACAAACTTTCCCCGTGCCCATACCTTTCTCAAGATAAAAAGCTCATACCCCAAATAGTGGCAGATAGTGCAAATATTACTACAGGTTTTCATGGGGAGATGAGGAGACTGTCAAATTACAGGCAAAGCTTAAGAAAACCTCCCTTTAGATTCTTTGTTCTCTCTCCCCAGTCTCATCTCTCCTCCCCCACCTTCTGGTTTTCCATGTACTGTTTCTTTTCTTTCCATTTCCCCACTTTTATAAAGCCTCTAGAATCTCATTTGCTTATAGTCCACACCCTTGCAGCAAAACAAAATTTTTGCTCATCTATGCTGCTGGCACTACTGAGGTCTCTGAGTTATACACAGGGAGGGCTGGATCCATTCCCTTTATAAACCCTCCAGCAAGAAGTCTCCAGCAAGAAGGATGGTGCATTCCTCACTCAGGGCATGTTTTCCCCAGAATCCTGCTTCATGGCTGCTTGGCCCTCCATGATGCACTCATGTTGCCTCTATCCATCTTAGGGTAGCTAATGTCTTTTAAACAATGTTGAAACAGAATAAGGCAAATACTGTAGGGGAGTGTCCCAGGGAAAGGAAGTGTTCCCCAGAGCACATTGAGTCTGCATTCCATTTCCTTCAGAGTGGTGTCAGCAAACAATACCGAGTGTGAAAAGACATTTTGGACCATGTTTACAGGGCCCTTGGATGCACTTCTCGTTTTAGAGGTATGAGCTTAAGTGTTGTTAAAATCTTACGATTAGCACATGGAGGCCATGGTGCTTCTGGCCTGTCCTAGTGTAGGTCTGTAAGGAAATGACCCAGCTTTGAATCTTCTCTTCTTGAAAACTGTGTGATGTGCTTTCAACACTTTAACCCCCCAAGCCTCAAACACTCACTATTCACAGAAAGATCTTATGCTTCTCATTAAGTGCTTTAAGGTTTGCACTTTGATTATAAATGCTACCTTTCTTGATCACTTCGGTTATTTTTGATCCTCTTAACCCTGTAAGGTGGATAGTATGTAATATGGAAAGGGAATATGGTCTAATGGTTAAGGGAAAAGGGTAATAGTCCTTATTCTGTTACTAGCCAGCTCTGTACCTTTTGGTAATTATAAACTTCTCTAGATCTTAGTTGCTCATCTGGTAAATGGGTATAATAACAACACTTACCTTATAGCATGTTAGTGAAATACAAATGAGATAACGTACATAAACTGTCTGGTGTGTAGTTTAATAAATATTAGTTATCATCCTCCCCATCTTCCAAGATTATAGAGTTTGAAAGTGGGGCAGCTGGGATTCAAACCCAGACTTAACCTTCCAAGCTTCTGAATGATCATGTTTTATAACAAAGATAACAGGTAACCAGAGTTAACATTCTATATTGAGCTCTAAAAGTACTTGCTAGAGGGACTTCCCTGTTGGTCCAGTGGTTAAAGACTTTGCCTTCTAATGCGGGGGGTGCAGGTTCGATCGCTGGTTGGGGAGATAAGATCCCACATGCCGCATGGCCAAAAAACAAAACATAAAACAGAAGCAATATTGTAACAAGTTCAATAAAGACTTTAAAAATGGTCCACATCAAAAAAAAATCTTAAAGAAAAAATACTTGCTAGGAACTATTCTAAGCACTATACATATTAACCTCTCTTATAGTCATGCCAACCCTATGGGATTGGTACAGTTATTACCATTATCCACATTTGAAGATGGAGAAACTGAGAGGTTAAGTGACTTGCTCAAGATTCCTGGTGACAGTAGTGAGCCTGCCATCTGACCCAAGAGTGCAGGCTCGTAACCACTATGCAGTGCTCTCAATCACTGTGTGCATATGACCTGACACTATTTTTCAGCAGTCCTTCCTAAGTATTTATGGCCTCAGTCAGTGTATTGAGGGTTCCAGTGCCTGAGCCAAGTAAGCACACCTGCAAAGCTGGCTGGGAGGGTGCGCCCGAGTTCTATTAGCAAACAGAACGAATTTATCCTCCTATTGCGAGAAGGAATGCTGGGAAATTCATGGAACATAAGTTCAGTCCAGAGGTGGTGACTGTCAGGGAAAGACAATTTTGAGTAAAGTTACTGAGTCAAGTAACCAGATTGCTCCCTGACTCAGCTGCTTCATGGCTGATGCCTGACTGGAGGCCATAAAAAACAATGATATTAATAGTTTTTATTTATCACAGCTCCATATGAATTATCTATCATGACAATCATTTGAAGTAGGTATTATGTTAATATCCATTTTTCAGATGAGAAATCTGAGGTACAAAAAACTTAAAAAATGTGCCTATGACCATCACAATGCTGGTAATGATGAAGTGATGGTATAAATCTCAACACACAGACTCCAGGGCCTACCCCACTTCTGTGGATATGACTTTGTCACAGTGAAGCCACACGGACTGGCAGGAGGCATTGGAGCAGCCATGCCATGAGGGATGCTGCTTTTCCTAGCAGGGGCCCCAGGGAATTTTCTGAGAGAAAATTCCCTGGAGGTTGGGAAGATTTGTATACTCTGAGGTCTTATCAGTAAGAGAAGTAACTAAATAGGGCTGAATAAAGTGATCCTGTTGGTCCTCTTCTGTCCCAAGAAGGTGTGGCTTGAGGAAACTCTCGGAGAACAATTGAGTCAGAGGCTCTGCAAGAAAGGTCACTGTTGTCTTCCTTGAGAAGGCCATGCCATTAGTAAATGAAGCACTTTAAAGAAGTGTTTTGTAATTGGTTTTGTAATTTGCTCTAGTTTGAGTGAAAACAGTTTTCTGAGAATAGAAGAGTCATAATGGAGGTTCTGATATCTTTTGTAAGTGGGAAATGGTAATAATTGAGTGATGTGGCTGGATAGTTATGTTTCTTTTCTCTGGGTCTTCATTCTGACTTAAGCGAGGGTTGTTTTTAATTATTAAGATAATGCCAGACCAAGTGGGCTAGCCCTAGCATGGTCCTTAATAATTCTATCAGAAAAACTTGGAATCATTTGCTCCTTGTGATTTCACGTCAAATAAACCTTTACCCACAGGTGTTTTAAATAATATAGTTTAGCTCCAAGACCTACATATAGTGTTTTCTTTATGCTAAATTAGTTTGCTTAAGAAAGGCCTCCAAGATAGGTAAAGTGAAAAGCATTGCTCCCAAGAATCAAACCAACACAGCCGTTTAAAACCTAATAAAAGTGTATTTGGCTAAGAGAATGAATAGGATCTCATTATTCCAGTGAAAGTATAGTTTGTGTTTTATTTCACTTAGCTCTGCCTTTCTATGAGTCATAAATAAGAAATGCCAAGTAATAAATACAGTATACAAAATGCGTTTTAATAATCCTAAAGTGTTTCATTACTGTGGCTATAATCTGGAAATGTAAATTATGGCTGATACTCTAGCCCTCATTTATCGACTTTAGAGGTTCTGGTTTTGCTGCTAAAATACTATAGGATCATGCTAACTGTTTACAGAATAAATTAACTTAGTATGGCTAAATGGAATTTCCCTTTTGAATATCTAAAAGATAATATCGAAATCTTCAAGGAATATATCATGATATCTAATGTTGTATGGTTTTGAATTTTTTTTTTTTGAAAATGAAAACAATCTGTACTTCAAGGTATTAAATTGTAAATTTACCCAAGAGAAACCGAACAGCTGTTTTCAATAATGCAGGTAAATTCCAGTCATGGGAAAATCTCTGTGACTGCCTGAGCTGTTGGAAAAGTCTTGTGCATTCAACAGGCCATGGGACTAACAGAAAAACCCCTTATACAACCTGTACCCAACCCATTGTTCTTGTTTTGTTTTGTTTTCTGTTCTGCATATTTACCTTCAATTCCAATGAGTCTGGAATTTAGGATATTTAGTGCTCCGGGAATAAACAATATAGCCCTGTGTGTTTGTACTACTGCCTTGCTGTTGATCTGCAATGCCCTTTCTAAAACTCCATGCAGCCATCCCCTCCTTCAAGTCCTAGACCAAAGGCCACCTTTTCCATGAAGTACTTTAGCTCAGTGGTTGACCCCTTCTCTGAAAGTCCTTTCTAAGTGGTTTACTTATATTTACATGTAACAGACATTACATCAATCTTTATTTTTGATTTATGAAATTTTATTTTTGATTTATGATTTATTTTTGATTTATCACACAATTCTGATCTTTCAAACTAGACTGTAATTTCTGTGAGGGCAAGGATCTTAAACTTATATACGTGTCCCAAATTGCTTAGCAAGTGCTTTATGTGCACTTGGGATTCAATGAATATTTGAATAAATTAACATTGAATATATAAATGAGTGGGTTTCTAACAAACTGGTCTAGTCCAGTAGATCATTTGTTCACACCTGAGCAGCTTCTTGTTTTGCTGCTATAAATGACCTAGGTTTCTGCCAGCTGTTAATGGAGTTAAATTAACATGAGAAATGGATTGTTGTACTTTTGAAAGGACATCATATAATTTTCTTGGAATTTGCTTAATAATGTTTGTGCCTTATGTTTTCAGTATATGTTTCACTCCTATCATTAAAAAGGTTATGAATGTATGTGTATGTGTATTTTTTTTCCAGAGCAGATTAGTAACTTTTATTATTCCTCATCCTCGTCCCACAGTACTCTGCTTTAACCCAAGAGGACTAGAGCCTCATTTTCCCTCTTACTGGGAAAAAAGTGGGGATGACTTTAAATCCATAGCTACATCCTCGGATCATGGTGGCCAATGCTTTTTCTAATAATACTGTCCTTCTCTCCTAGAATGCTCTTCATGATCCACATTGATCCAAGTCTACCATTTTATGAACCAGCTCAAAAGTTACCTCTGCCTAAATGCCTTACCTGACCAGTTCAACTCCAGCCTGTTTACCTGTTTACACAAAGTTCCTTCACTATTTATGTGTGATGTGTACTATATTATTTCAACATTCAGAAGTTTACTTATTCATTCAGCAAATATTTACTACATTCAAGCCCAGTGTTATGCAATGCGAAGTTGCAAAGATGCCTCAGACACATCATGTCTTCAAGAAATGTGTAGTATTTAGAAGGAAAGCATACACATATCTGGTAGTATTAGTGAGTACCACAGGTAGTAGTAATAAGTACCACAAAAAAGGGACAGACAGAATAATACAGGAGCTCAGAGGAAAGAGATCCATTTTAAGCTGAGGCTTCTTGGATTAGGTTGCCGTTTGAATGGGGCCTTAATGGGCAGATAGAATTTGAACACCTGTTAACTTATTGCTTTGTGATATTTCCATTGTAGACTACATAGCATATCTACATGAATAACATCGGCTTTTTCCTCACTGAAGACTTCAGTGAGGAATCAGCAAGGCTTTGCAGTGCTCTCAAAGAAAATATACTCCACAGAGCATGTCTGAGAAATGAAGATTATACCTGCAGTCACATAGGGAAGAAGAAGGTGGGTTTTACATCACACATTCAAAGAAAATCATTTTTTTTTTTTCCTTTGCGGTACGCGGGCCTCTCACTGCTGTGGCCTCTCCCATTGCGGAGCACAGGCTCCGGACGCGCAGGCTCAGCGGCCACGGCCCACGGGCCCAGCCGCCCTGTGGCACGCGGGATCCTCCCGGTCTGGGGCACGAACCCGCGCCCCCTGCATCAGCAGGTGGACCCCCAACCACCGCGCCACCAGGGAAGCCCCCAAAGAGCATCTTTTAACCCCTCCACTCCCCTACTCCATTTATCTGTTTCCCCTGTCTCTCTCCTCAGCCTGGAGATGGGAGGTCCCTTCTCCGAAAGTGCTCCCCTCTGATGTGAGAGCTTTGCCAGCTCTAGCCTCCCACCCTTGCATCTGCTGGGTGGTTTTCCCTGCTGCTTTCCCCTGTCTCCCCTTCTCATGAAGCACTGTTGATCTCCTTTGAATGCTCCCACCCACTACTTAATGCTAAACAAAGGCCATTATTATAAGGACAGGATTTTACTGCTCTCAGTGTTTAGCAACATACACCCTCCTCCAAGTTCAATGAGACATTATAAATGACAAAATTTTTGGTCATACTATAATTACTTTATGTGCCTGTTCCATCTCTCAGTTGCATTCTAACTCCCTTAGGGGTGGGCCACATCTTCTAATTCTTTGCCCTCTCTTCCTTCGTTCCTGCACCTGGTATGGTGCTGTCTGCACTGTAGGCTGAGCAGGAGAAGCAAAGCTTCTTCCCTCACCGGGCAGGGCCCTGGGCTCAGGCACCACCCTGCCAAGTGAAGCAGAAGCTGCAACTAAGTGGTGTTTCTGCCACTGACATAATAGCTGAGGCCTCAGTCCCCAGGAGTAGGGTTTGCTTCTGTTGACACAAGAGACTGCTGGAAGCAGAAGCTTTTTCTGGCATCTCGGAGAGTGGAACAAGGCTTGAGTGTGATGTGACCCTCTGCATCCCCTGGGAATTATCATGAAGGGACTAAAGACTAAGGAAGGTGAGATAAGGACACATTCTTCTCTGTCCCTACGGTGTCATCCAGTGTTAGCCACAGCTAACATTTATTATGGCAATTTGATCCTGCCAGATCCAAAAAGAAAGCATTGTGACAAATCTTATTCATTAATTCCAGTGGTCCACGCTGACACGTGGCATGCAAATAGTTCCACCATCACTGTCAAAATTTATTTCTATATGTTATATTTTATGGACATAATAAATGTACATATGGTTTGTTTCCCTCTTTATGGTCTAATTGCTATAAGTAGCCTGGAGCTCTTTTAACTGTATTGAACCATCATGTATTACAAGATTGTTTATTCCTGTCTTCTGAAGAAACACATGGAATTAAAAAAATTCTGGAAGTGAGAGTCCAGCGTTTGATGAAATGAATACTGTAAATATATACTAGGCACAACATTAGCAACATATAAAAGACATATATCTTGGACTCTAGCCACATAGGGAAAAGAAAATGTTTACCAGTTGATGATTACTCCTGGATTAAAACGTATTTGAATGTTAAGGATGAAATTAAAACCACTGAAACTAGTTTTACCACACAGCATTAGAGGAAACTATAGGAAATACTCTTTAAAAACTGTTTATTTTTACACTTTTTTAAGAATACAGATATGGGAGGGCCAAGGGCAGCTCTAGACCTTTAGCTCCCAGCAACAAACAAACAAACAAACAAAAGAAAAGTGAGCAAGGGGACAGTGGTTTGAGGGTAGAAGTATTTAGGAGTCTAGTTTTTCACAAAACAAGCAAAAACAAAACGAAAAACCCTACTCCTGGGGACTGAGGCCTCAGCTATTATGTCAGTTAGTTAAAAATCTGATTGAGCTGTGTGTCAGGCACATCTTAGATGCACAACAATGCAATACAGAGCCAAAGGGTTCTCAGTGGTCATAGAGCATAAGGGCCACCAAACACTAGACATATGATTCACAAAGCTAATTCTTGGCAAAGTGACAGCTAATATTTATGCCTTCCAGCTATTAACCTGGTGCTCTTTTGGTCCTTGTTTTCTAATATCCATTTGAGCATTTCTGGTATCCAGAAGCCATTTTTAGAATGATCATTTTTGGAATAAAAGTTGTGACTTTTGGAAAGTTTTGCTTCATTGTTGGTAAATTTTACCTGCCTATGAGAACTCAAGTATTGTCTTTCTGCCTGTAAAAGAACTATACTATGTTTTCTCCCTCTTTTATACAATTAGCATTCAGATATTTGTGTTGAAAGCAATGACAGGATTGAGGTATCATTAGGTAGACTTTGGCTTGGGGATTCAGAAATACCCAGATTCAGTCGGCGCTCCTCCTGTGTGTGGAGTCTCTGAGGAGATAAACATACAGGGAGAGAGAACAGAGAACTGCTTTATTATTAGCTTGGCTTTTTGCCAAACGCTATTGAAAGCCCCAATAATTTGGTCCAAAGGCCTAATGGGAACTTCATTGTCTCTCAAGCCCTAAATCCAAATCCTACAACTGGTGAACCAGAGGTGGAGGAGATGAGGGCACCAGAGTGTAAATAGGGAGGAGAATTGGCGTGGGGCAGTGCTAGGGAGCAATGGCGCTTTTTTTTTTTTTTTTTTTTTTAACCACTCAGACTGCTCTGGAAATACTGTGTTGCTAAGTTGTGTTATGTCGCTGTCTTTACTCCTTCTCTTTCCTCTTCCTGGAACGCACTCCTCACCTCTCTTTACCTGCCCAATGTGGGCATGTTCTTTAAGACCATGCTCAGGCATCATCTCTACTGAGAATTCTCCCCTGAACACTTGGACTGAAGTAACCGTTCTGTCTCCATCCTCAGTATTAGCCTTTTTGTACTAAAAGTTCAGAAATTTGTACATTATGTGAAATTTATCTACTTTTATGTTTGTAGATATACTTTCAGTTTCTTGAAAGCAGGGACCATATTTTATGCATCTGTATCTAGCATGGTATTTGGCACCCAGGAAGACTTTAATAAGTATTTAAAGGACCTAGTTGGTAAGTGAGATAAGCAATGAAAATACTCAAATTTGCAGTTTCTAATACCTTTTTCACATACTATTGTCAAGTTGGCTCCCATAAATTTATGGACTCTAAATGTAGATTTTTATATTTACTCTCCTCTTATTTTATCATTCAAGATTTTAAAAAAGAATTCTGTCATTATTCCTCCAGTTATGATCTAAGCAAGTTGAGAAGACATGCCTTCTTGACTTGATATAAGCTGTTGCTATAGAAATATTGATTAGTACAGGGTCAGGAAAAGATAGAGGCTAGTTATTTCTATGGGGGGCTTTCCTTATGTTAGTGTGACTCTATTTATGAACACTCTCTGCATCCACCTTTCTGTACTATCTCCTCATTCACATTTACAATTTCATTTATAAGGATTCCATTCATTCTTTTATTAATTCATTCAATAACCGTTTATTAAACACCTACTAAGCGCCAGGCGCTATTCTAGGACCTATGGCTACAGCAAGGAGCAAAAACAAGTCACTGCTTTCATGGAGTTATATTCTAGGAGCAGGGAGATGATAATGTGTTTATTAAATAAGAAAAATTAAGCAAGATAATTAGAATAAGAAAGGAGGGAGAGGTGAAAACCTGCTCTTTTATATGGCAGTCAGGGAAAACTTCTTTTAAGTAAAGATGTGAAGGAGATGAGGAACCAGCCATCTGAATCTCTCCAGGAAGCATTTTCTGCATAAGGGCCATGGGAAGGTAGTGTGTTGGTGTATTCAGGGACTCACAAAGAGGCTTGAAAGTTTGTAAAAATCCAGACAAACCGTATCTAGGATCTTCTTCATTTTTCACTTAGCAACTTTATCAAAGAAGAAATAAAATGAGTGGTTGGTGTGTGCTTATGGAGCCGATGCTGGCTCTCTCGGTTTTCTCTGGGGCTCTCCTTGTAGCTGGTGACTCTGCCATCTATCACCTAGTCCCCAGGCTGAAAGATTCAGCCTCAGTCCATCCCTTCTGGTGATCTCTTCCATCCGATAGTTGCGAAACTGGCCATGAAGCCTTCCATCTGTCCCCGGTTATGACTCTTGTAGCAGTAGCTTTTTTCATTTCTCACGTGGGGCACCACAGTGATTTCCTAACCAGTCCTCTACTTCGTGATAGAGTGGCTCATCTAAAATGAAGTCTGACTGTTTCACTTTTCTGCTGGAAACCCCTCAGTTGTTCCCCACTGTGGACAGGACACAGTGCAAGTTCCTTTTGCATTTCCTTCCAGGATGTCATCCAGCCTCGTGGCTGATCCCACCTGTATTGGGCTTGTCACATTCAGAACACTGAACAGCTTGTCACTCCCAGTACCTGCTACCTTTTTTTGTCCCCCACCTTCATGTCTTTCCTTAATGTTGTCCTTTGACTGGTATGTCATCTCAGCTGCCGTGAGAATTAAATGAGATAATTCATATAGAGCACGTGGGAGAGAGCTGGCACATCATCCATGCTCAGCGGTTGTTGGCTCTGAGGGAGTATTGCTCAGTGGTTAAAGGGGAAGATCCTGAAGCCCAAACTACCTGCATTTAGAATGTTATAGAAGCCACAACATCCTTGTCTTAGTTTCCTCTTCTGTCAAAAGGAGATAATCGTAGTGTCTACCTCATAGATTGTTATGAAGATTAAATGCAAAATGCTTAGAGTCATGCTCCAGAACAGTAAGTTCTCAATAGTATGTATTAGTTACTATTATGGTTAATCTTTGAGATTTGCATCAGGTATTGACTCCTCTACCTGTCTCTTTTTAAGCTGAATTATTGTTGGCTCTTCTTCATTGCTTACATAGCACCAACTTCTTTCATGCATTTATTCCTTCACTCACCCTGTAAACCTTTTCAGAGCTCCTATCAGAAGTCATGGCTCCTCAGAGAAGAGGAAACACAAATAAGACTAACTTCAAGGAAATCCCGGTCTAGCGGAGAAGACTAACCCACTGATGTGATACAAGCAATGTGACAAGTGCAGTGATGGAATGCATGCCCAGAAATGTAAACAATAACAAGACCTGATCATTACAAATGGGCACCAAAATTCCCACCCCTGCTTTATTGTGCTTGTCTTCTAGTCTGACAGTGGGAATTAAGGAAAGGTCCTTCATTTTCTGTTTGGGTGTACTTTTCCAAGCAACCCTTTTAGATTTTGACTCTCCTTTTAGTTTTACCAGTGGTCTTCACCTTTCTTTTCCTCATCAGGTTCATGCTATGTACTGAGGGGTCACAAACTCTACTATGTATGGGGGCCAGTAATGTACTGTAAATGAGGGAAGCAGGTGTGGTGGGGACAGAGGGGCATGTTTATGCAAGGTGTACAAGGACAAACAGTTGAACTCCTTTCAGCTAGCTGTTATCATGAGGAAAGACAGACAAATTATCCAATATTTTAAAATAACCCAGAAGTCCAGATTTTAGGTGAAAGCTCCTAGTTCTTAAAATGAATTTCATTCATTAAAACAAAACCAAAAGCACTATATGGGTCAAACAAAACAAGTTTATGAGCTGGGAATTGTCTTTAGGGTTTCAAGTTGGTAAGTTCAGATGAATATTTTCTTTTTCCTCCCAATTTTTATTATGAAAAATTTCAAACCTACAAAAACAGTTGAAAGACTTGTACAATGAACATGCATTATACAAGTACCTATTGATATATCTATATTCAACAACTGTCCACATTTAAATCTTTTTCTCTCTTCCTCCAAGACCTTTCTTGGGTATCAGTTTTTAATGAACCATTTGCAATGCGTTGCAGACATTCTGACACTTCACACCTAAGTAGTTCAGAATACATCTCTCAACAATAAGAAGTTCTTTTACTTAATGACAGTATATTAACATTAACATTAATTTGATTATACACTTTGTGTGTAATTCTTATAGCGAATGCTTACTTAACATGCACAATGGTCTTTCTCCTTCTCAACTGACGTGTTTCCTTGAACCAGGTGTACCCTTCTATTGCCACTAAGGTAAAAACCTCATTCCTCCTAATTTATGGGGAAGTAATATCTATTTGAGTCTTGACGTCATGATCTACCTCTATTTTTTTTTTTCCTCTTCCCAATTGTTTCCTCCAGAGAATCACTAGCTTCCTTGTCCATGATTAGTTTTTCTTTTAGTGACCTTTCCTTTCTTCCATAGTACTTGTTTTTACTATTTTATCTGAACTTGTTTTCTCCGTGTTCTTTTCAGATTTCACTGTAAAGCTTCTTGAACAGGTCCATTAAAATATTTTGCTTGTTTATGTGCTTGGTTTTTCTTTGTTTAAATGTCAACATCTTAAGGAAAGAAATACAACTTAGATGAATGTTTCAAAGGATGCATGTAAAGAGAAAACTCTTGGCTAATTTCATTGTGTCAGTACTGATTAGAGTGAGAATATTTGAGAAGGTCTAAATGGCCATAAAAACGTTACTATCAGTGAACAAATGGAAATGTATCCATTTCAGAAGAGGAGGCTTGACTCATTACTTGCACATCCCCATCCCCACATGTATTAGATGAAGTGCCTAAATAATGTCTTTCCCCGAACTGTTATAATTGTATGTCTATTGGTGCTTGAATAACAGGCTCTTCAGTTAGATTATAGAAGAATGCCGATGTTACCAGAAAGGACCTTGCTCATTGGGTTGTTATGCTGTGGACCACATATAGAGAGAGCTGAACGAAAAAGAATTAGAAGTTGACTGGTATCAGATAATGCTTATGAAAGCACTGGTACTATATCTAACACATGGCAAGCATTCCATAACTGTTAGTTTCTTCAGCTCCGAAAGGAAGTTTTTTTTTATTGCTTTGACAATGCAATAATAATTAATATTCATAATGAAGACTGAGGAGCTGCCTGATTCTTCTGAATCATTAAAAAAGCTTTAGTTATATTTTGTTATGTGTATTATATTGTAATTTTTGAAGACTAGAAATACTTGTTTAGGGAATTTTCGAATGTGTATTACTTTCACTATGTGATTTGTAAAAATGTGCTTTTCCCCATCCTGTATGGTCAGTATCCTCATTATTATCATCATCATCATTATCATAGCTTTTATGATGTGGTGTTTTACAGTTCTCAAAGACCTGGCCTGTATAAATATCTCATTTAATATTCATACTATCCTTTCAAGGTAAACAGGAGGAGTGAATTCTCTGAGACTTCATTTTCTTTCTAGTAAAATGGAAATATGCATACTTATGTGCACATTAAGGTAAACTGCAAGTGGCACCTGCCAGCCCTTTGATGGTCAGTTCTTATAGTACTGGTTGCATTAGTTTCCTGTAACTACTGTAACAAATTACCATAGACCAGGTGACTCAAAATAACAGAAATGTATTCTCTCATAGTTCTGGAAGCCAGAAGTCTGAAATCATGGTGTTGGTAGGTGTGCTTCTTCCAGAAGCTCTAAGGGAGATTCTGTTCCTTGCCTCTTCCAGTGTCTGGCGGTTTTCGGCATTCCTTGATTTATGGCTGCATCACTCCAATCTCTGCCTCTGTGGTCGCACTGCTTCCTCCTCTTCTATCTGCATCCTCTGTGTGTCTCTTATAAGAACAATTGCCATTGGATTTGGCCCATCCAAATAATCCAGGATGGTCTCCTCATCTGGAGATCCTTAACTTAGTTATATCTGCAAAGACCTTTTTTCCAAATAAGATTACATTCACAGCTTCCAGGGATTAGGACGTGGACATATATATTGGGGGTCCATTTTTCAGCCCGTCATACAGACGTTAGAGAATTAGCATTGAGATTATGTGCTTAACAGATCTCTGACTCATAATCGCACTCAGCAAATTTTGGGTTCTTCTCTTTAGCAATCCCTCTCCACTTCACAACTGTGCCCTTAATTTTTCTGACTTTATGTTTGTTCAGCTTTCTTGGTATGTATAAATGATTTTCCAGGGTCGCAAGTCAATGGAATGAGATCCTTGTTTTAATTTTTAGTCCAGTGTTCTTTCTAATAACCATACTATTTTTTTAAATCTTTTAAAAAAATTTATTTATTTTATTTTTGGCTGTGTTGGGTCTTCATTGCTGCGTGTGGGCTTTCTCTAGTTGCGGTGGGCAGGGGCTATTCTTCGTTGTGGTGTGTGGGCTTCTCATTGTGGTGGCTTCTCTTGTTGCGAAGCACGGGCTGTAGGTGCGTGGACTTCAGTAGTTGTGGCACGTGGGCTCAGTAGTCGTGGCTCGTGGGCTCTAGAGCGCAGGCTCAGTAGTTGTGGTGCATGGGCTTAGTTGCTCCAAGGCATGTGGAATCTTTCCGGACCAGGGCTCAAACCTGTGTCCCCTGCATTGGCAGGCAGATTCTTAACCACTGAGCCATCAGGGAAGGCCCTCTAATAACCATACTGTTAACACAATTTACTCTAAAAAACAAAATGGGACTCAACAATAAGAAAACAATAAACCCATTCAAAAAACGGGCCAGAGACCTTAACAAACACCTCACCAAAGAAAATATACAGATAGCAAATGAGCATATGAAGAGATCTTCCACATCATATGTCATCAGAGAAATGCCAATTTAAACAAGAGTGAGCTGTCACTGCATACCAATCAGAATGGCCAAAATCTGGAATACTGACAGCATCAAATGCTGATGAGGATGTGGAGCAATAGAAACTCTCACACATTGCTGGTGGGAATGCAAAATGATACAACCACTTTGGAAGACAGTTTGGTGGTTTCTTACAAAATTAAACATATTTTTGCCATACGATCCAGCAATTATGTTCCTTGGTATTTACCAAAAGGAGTTGAAAACTTGTGTCCACCCAGAAACCTGCACACATATTTAGAGTAGCTTTACTCATAATTGACCAAACCCTGAAGCAACCCAGATGTCCTTCAGTAGGTGAATGTATAAATAGACTGTGGTACATCCAGATAATGGAATATTATTCAGCATTAAAAAGAATTGAACTATCAAGTCATGAAAAGATGTGAAAGAACCTTAAATGCATATTATTACATAAACGAGGCCAATCTGAAAAGGCTACATACTGTATGATTCAAACTATATGATATTCTGGAAAAGCAAAACAGTGGAGACAATAAAAAAGATCAGTGGTTGACAGGGGTTGGGGGAGGAGGGAGATGAAGAGGTAGATCATAGAGGATTTTTAGGACAGTGAAAATACTCTACATAATATTATAATGGTGGATACATGTCATTATACATTTGCCCAAACCTACAGAATGTACAACACCAAGAGTAAACCATAATGTAAACTAGGGACTGGGGTGATTATGTTATGTCAATGTAGGTTCAGCCTTGGTAAAAACTGTACCACTCTGGTGACTGAGGTTGGTAAGTGGGGGAGGCTGTGCATGTGTGGATGCAGGGGGTGTATGTGAAATCTCTGCACCTTCCTCCCAATTTTGTTGTAAATCTAAAACTTCTCTAAAAAAATAAAGTCTTTTTTAAAAAGGGACATTGTATATATACAGAAAGTAATATTTCTTATCGGGATTGTGTATGTGGCTCTCCATGTTTGCCTATGGAAACAGTGAACAACTGGATGGGTGCAAGGTTATTGGCTAAGAGTAGCCAGAATGCTTGAGTTCAAGTCTCAGTTTTCTCACTTACTAGAATGGGACCTTGGACCATTTATTTTACCTCTCCATCTCTCGGTTTTCTCATCCATAAAATGGGAATAATAATAATAATAGCAACAGACTTCTGATTCTTAAATGAGGTATACACAAAAGTGGTTAGAATAGTGTCTGGTTTGGGGAAACATAAGTGCTAACTTCTATTATTATTTTATCATGATTACTATTATTATTGTTCTTGTTATATAACTATGTAATAGGAAATAAGCTGGTCTTTGAAAGTAAGGTTTTCTATGACTTGGTGCGGACCTTGCAAGGTAACCTTTTAAGGGAGGATGATTCACTTTAGGAAAAATTAAGAAACTGAAGAAACAAAGCCAGTGAGGGCTAAAATGGAATTCTGGGAATAAAAAATGGTACTTCATGTTTCTTTAAAGAGCTTAGTAACTGAGCTTGTTTTTACTGCTAAATAATAAACTGTCAAATTTAGCAACTGGCTGCTTGCCTTGATCAAGGATTTGGAAAAATGGGGGAAAGACAGCTGGTTGTTAAATAAAACTATTAACAAATGGTTTATTTTTCTCTTACATACACACATATGTGCTTATTACCTGACAGAAGCTCTGAGGTGATCCCCCTTCTTTTGATTCAGTGTAGAAATCAAACCAAAATGCTAGTATAATGGAGAGGGAAAGGATATCTGTTCCCCAATGGTGCTAAAATGGAAGGAGTAATAAGGCCACAGAATTCAAAGAATCTGAAGCATTTAGCAGACCTAGGAGGACCTGGTGAGAGGCTAATTCAGGATTTCCTTGCAGGGGGACCTTGTGTAACAGGAGTTATTTCATTGGCAAGATTCATGTTCATCTGAAGCCTGTTCAGAGGGCAGCTTGGAAACATGGGCAGCCAGGCTGTAAGGAAGCTTCCAGGGCATGGAAGGGATTCGCATTGCTCTGCGTGCTCTTGGAAAGTTTTGTGACTCCAGACTCTTGGCTGGGTTAGATAACTTGCCCACAGACCCACAGACAGCCAGGCCCATACTCTGCTCTCTTCTGAAAGCCAAAAAAGCTCTGAAAACAGGAAGTTTTTCATAATTCATTTGGGAGTAGAACCTGACCTTAACTGACATGGGGTCATTGACCGTCTTTACTTAGTGAGTGCATTAGTTTGCAAGGGCTGCCGTAACAAGGTACCATAGGATTTATTTATTTATTTATTTATTTATTTATTTATTTAATTAATTTATTTTTTTGCGGTACGCGGGCCTCTCACTGTTGTGGCCTCTCCCGTTGCGGAGCACAGGCTCTGGACGCGCAGGCTCAGCGGCCATAGCTCACGGGCCCAGCCGCTCCACGGCATGTGGGATCTTCCCGGACCGGGGCACGAACCCGTGTCCCCTGCATTGGCAGGCGGACTCTCAACCACTGCACCACCAGGGAAGCCCACCATAGGCTTTAACAACAGAAAAATTTTTCCTCACAATTCTAGAGGTTGGAAATCCAAGGTCAAGGTGTTGGAAGGGTTGGTTTCTTCTGAGGCCTCTCTTCTTGGCTAATGGATGGCTGTCTTATTCTCTGTCTTCACATGGTCTTCCCTCTGTGCCTTTTTGTGTCCTAATTTCCTCTTCTTATAAGGACACTAGTCATATGGGATTAGGACCCACCCTAATGACCACATTTTAGCTTAATTATCTCTCTAAAGACTCATCTCCAAATAGTCATATTCTGAAGTACTGGGGGTTAGAACTTAAAGATATGAATTTTGATGGGACAGAAACATTCAGCCCGTAATAGTATGAATATTAATGTGTCTCTTGAAGAGATATTACTATGTTTGATTATGGGGTGCTGACCCCACTGGGGGTGTGATGTTTTATGTTATATGTGCTCTATCACCTTCTAACATGCCCTGAATTCGGAACTTCAAAACACAGTTCGCCACAAAGGTTTCAGAAGAGGGGTTGTGGACCTATAATAGTTGTAGCTGATGTTCCAACCAAGGCCGGGTTTCTGCTCTTTGCCACAGGGCTAGGCCATAAAATGAGGGGATGAAGTCACCGGTCTCCAAGGTCCTCCCAACCTCTATAATTTCATTGAATTTATGACAATAAGAAGAGGTGGTTTTTAAATAAATCTTCTCTCTGAAAAATTCCTAGCATGTTTCAAGACCACTTCTTCTAATTGTGCCTGTCCCATTGGGTGATTCTTAAGGCAGGGCTGTATCATGTGGCCATAGAAACAGGCTTGGCTGTTTAGGTGGGGACTCTTCTGGAGTCCTGAGTGTCTGGAACATCTTCTAGAAGTACGGAGTTGCGAAGAGGTGGCCTTTCTTGCTTTGTGAGGAGGGGTGTGACTGGATAAGGGCCAGAATGTGGTCTCCTTGAACGTAGAACAAATGTAGACAGCTGGACAGGGCTTCATTTTAGGGGTTGAATGAGGAAGACAAAAGCTAAGAAATCTCACTGGACAAGAAATAGGTTGATTTGTAAAGCTTATGGGGTATGGAGTCCTGGTTTCCCCCTTTTCGTTCTTGCTGAAGGAGAGCTCCTTGCTCTTGAACAGCAGTCCTCAGGAGATATGAGGGGCAAAAATTCCCTGCTGTTTCCAAGTCAACAGAGAATTCAAAATAATACATAAAAAGCTCTTAGCATTCATTTTAGCAAACTTTAAAAAGCCGGTTAATGCCATGTGAGGTCTGAAGTTTTTAGATTTTTGAGTGAAAAAGCTTTGCCTTTTAAAATAGTAATTGCTGATAACAGGGTATTAGACTTTTAAAGTATGTTTTGATACCAAATATTTTATTAAAAATAAAATCCAAGAAGGAATACCTAAGAGAATGGTGCTGACTTGTGTTTGATGTCTTATAGCAAACTGAGATAAAAGACATGTTTCCTCCAGTTTTTAAAGGATTTCTGTTTTGCAAGAGTTCTGCTGGCTTTGTTATGTTAGGAATTTTTAGGTACTCCCCAAACACATGGTCAGATAGCTTACAGGAGGGTCACATGTGAAGGACTTTGAGTCTTGGAATAAAATTTGGTGCTATCCAGACTGATGTCTTGCCTTCTCTGGGTTTGAGTTCCCTAGTCGTTGGGCATCACCTAGCAATTGAAAACAAGATGACCAGATCTCCAGAATCAAGGCTAAAGTCCATGGAGGGTCAGAGGAAATAAACTTATCTGGTTTCAAGAGTAGGCATGTCCACTTGAGCTGGATGAAAACCATGAATAGAGCATCAAAGTTTGTTTTGGATGATTTGTTGTGGGTGATGACCAGAGCTTGATTGAGGTTAGTTTACTTGGAACCAGCCCACAAGCAATGTAAAGGGTGTGTGTGTGATTGAGGACATAAGTGAGTGGATAGTCCCCTTAGTTGCTCCTGAAGATGTTCTTAAGAAATGGTCAGTTCAGAGGAATCTGCCATGTGAGCAAAGCCCAGAACCAAGAGTTAGCTGCAGCATATACTACATTAGCTCTCAAGAATCTACCCTGTTTCTAGTAAGGAAACTCTTGCTGGGCCACACTTCTGTACTCTATTTCACAGAGTCATCAATCCAGCAATGGACCTAGTCACCACACCTTTGTGGTCAGGCCAGTTCTCCATGCTGCTTCTCTGATATGGCAGCACCATGACAGTGAGGCCAAGATGAAGCAAACCTTTGGCAAGTGTGAATCATGTTCAAAGATGACCTCAGGTATCCTCAGGCCTCCATGTCTGACCTCATGGATGCCTCCAGCAAATACCTGCCCTTCCAAGTTCTGCTGTGTTTAGAGCTGAGTTTGATTCATTCCTCTAGGGTAACCAAATTCAAACGTTTACAGAAGGGCAGTGGCTCATGGAGCTTCTTTCCTGCTTTCCTGCTGTCCCTTTTCACACCACACTGTGTCTGATGTTGGATTGATTCACCCATGTACCAAGGAAGACACTTATTGGACTGTGGGCCTTTATACCAGTCTGCCTCTTAACCCAGGGGAGTTTAAATTCTCTACTCAGTGACTCCAGAGGTAGCATTCTGCATCCCTGTGGGTGGAGCCAAAGTCTGTGATACTGAACAGCCACAATGCAATTAAGCAAACAAGATATACATATGAAAACTAACATTAGAGTGCCTTGTGGAATAAATAGAAGACACATGAGTGGCAGACAATAAATGACAGGAGGTTTCAGAGGGGAAGAGAGAGTGGAGAGCTGGAGTTGCCAAGGGGACACTTTGGAAGTGCCAAGTTCTGAAGTGAGTATTGAAAATGAGTGGGAAGGAAGCCCAAGTCAGGGAAGGAGCTCCTTTTGATGGACAGAACAGCATGGACCAAGGTGGGAAGTTGAACTGAATAGTGCTTCCTGGAGACCTGTCATTGATCAGTCAGACTGTGAAAGTCTATTCTGTGGTCAGTCCCCCTTCAGACACAGTGAGATGCTATTGGTTTACCTTCTGAAGTATTTTCAAGCAGTTTTCCTTCTCCAAAATTCTTATAATCAGAAACATACCATCAGCAGATCTGGGCCATAACTACCTCCTCTGGTCTCTGGATCAGTCAAAATTCTTGCCTGCAAAGCAGAATGGACCCAACTGACTCTTGTGTTGTTTGCACAACTTCTGCTATAGCCTCTGATCCACGCTGTGCCCTGAGAGGTGCCTTTGGAAAGCAGCCATCCTGGGGGGGAGGGGTGCCTGACCCCCACCTCAGAGAGCCCTGAGGGAGGGAGTGGGGGAGAGGGAAATTTACTCTAATTTCATTCTTTCATACAGCATTCTTTATATGCAATAACTTTTTCTATGACATAGCTTATTTGCCCTAAAGAGCACATTTTTTTAGTTATGTAAGTGGGTAATGGATTTATTTGAAGGAATTGGTAGTTCAGAGTGATAAATACAGTAACACTTTTTCTGATTCCCCAGAGTCTAATTGTGTGGGGGCAGCGATGTCTGTTTGTGAAGAATAACTTTGTAGTTTCCCTTGGGAAGAAATGCATCCCCAAAGGGGCCGATTCAACTAAGCTATATTATCATTTTAAAGTTAGAGTAAACATCTTTGGCTTCTGTGTCCTAAAAAGCTTCTTTCAAGTGTACCATATATCTAAATAGCCTCTTGAATTTACTGTTTATTCAGCTGAAAATCAAAATGTTATTGGCAGCTGAATAAACGCAAAATTAATGAAACATGATATTTCCTTATTGATGGAAGCTTTATCTAATTGGAGTATGTACCACGGCCCTCATACTTAAAGGGATATTATAGAAAATGCTCCAGATCACATGTACAGAGAACATGGAAAGTTTCCTGTACGGTCAAAAATCCTGGTCACAGTGTATATCTAGACACTTTAAAAGAGTTACTCACTATGTTTTCAGTTGTTTCCCAGTGTCCTCTGGAGCTTTGCCTCTGAAGTAACTACACAGTTAGTGTTCGTGCCTGAGCTGTCTTGGTGAAGCAAAGGTCAGTGTTTAGTGTGGAAGCTTCTGCTGGGACAATTCAGCAGCCAACTGGGTATATCCTTCTGAGCTGTATGAGAGGAGGGGCGGGGCAATGTTCCCTTGGATTAGTTTGGATACCAAGAGCTGGTATACCTCAAGGACCAGCTCTTGGTATCCAAAGGAATGAGGAATTTTCCCATGCCCATTACCCATATTTCTAAGGAGGTTGAAGTACAGACTTGACCCTGTGTGCACTTACCTCCCCCAGTATTATGTGTTCAGAAACAGTGTCTGGTCACCAGCTTTTGTGCTTTGGGCCTCAGTGGCCTCCCTATCCAGAGTGGACCTCAATGCTAAGAATTCCAGCAACACTCTTGCTGTCAGCCTTGATCTCCGTGACCCACAGACCCTCTGCCATTCCCACCACCTACAAAGAACAGTGGGAAACAGCAGCACACACATCTAATAGTCCTGCCTTCTCACTTTGGGTTTTTGCCCTTCTTGTTCACAGGCTGCTGGTAAGCCACAGAGTAAGTCACAAAACTGACCTCAGAGCTTTAAATGAAATATATGTAGCTCTTCTGCCATGGAGCCTTCCACACTGCTTGACAGTGCCTTTGCCCTCTCTCTTTAGTTCCCTCTCATATGCTGCTGAGTCCTGATTCTAAGCTGTCTCAACTTTCTGCATGTTCTCTGAGCCTGGCCTTCATCCTCTGACTCTAGAGGTATCTCAAGCCTACTTTACTGTTGTGAGTGAGGCAAGCATCTCTTCAGTATTTCTCTGCATCTTCACCCACTTTCCACTGTTGTCTTCTAATCTCAGGGAAAGAGGCATCCTTCTGCTTTGTCACTGGTCTCCTTGATCTCATGGCCTCCTGCTTCCCCTGGGATCTTGTCTTGCTGGTTATTCCCTTTATATTACTTCAGTATGTTCTTCAGAGATATCTCCAGACATCTCCCTCCATTTGACAAAAATGCTTAAGTTGCCATCAAGGAAAAACAAACACACAAACTGAAAAAACAAGTAGTCAAAATAACAACCCCCCACCCCCACCCAGGACCCCTTGACCGTGATACCACCTCTTCACTTTTCTTTGCTGACAAACATCTTAATTTGCATCTGCCACCTTCACCTCCTTGGAACTCACACACTTCTTGGAATCTGGCTTCCAACCTCAATACTAGGCTCAAACTGTTCTCTTCTTGGTCACCAACATCTCATAGTCTGTAACTCAAAAGACTTCATTTTAGTTCTTAACATCTTGACTCTCTCTGCAGTATGAGGCTTCTTGGCCATTCACATGGAGACGGGCTGAATGTTTGTGTCCTTCCAAAACCCAAATGTTGAAGCCCTAATCCCCGGTTTTATAGTATTTGGACACAGAGCCTTTGGGAGATAATTAGGTCATGAAGGTGGAGCCCTCATGAATGGGATTAGTGCCCTCAAGAAAAGACATGAGAAAGATGATCTCTCCTTCCACCATGTGAGAATACAGCAAGAAGGCAGCCATCTGCAAACTAGGAAGAGAGCCCTCCCCAAGAACCCAACCATACCAGCACCCTGATCTTAGACTTCCAGCCTCTAGAAATGGGAGAAAGACTGTTTGTTGTTTAAGCCACCTAGTCTATAGCATTTTGTTATAGCAACCCAAACAGACTAGGACACACACCTCAAAACTTCAGTTGAACTTTGTGATGCTGAGTGCTTCTATGCTCCTCTGATTCTTTATTACTGCTTTTAAGACTTGCCCTTTGGTCCTCTTCCTTCTTTCTAAATGAAGATGCTCCTTTTTCTTATTTCCCATTTCTCTCCCTAAATATAGTCTTTCTCTAAGTGATTGCATCTGCTCACATGAATTAAAATAGCACTTCTTAGAAAATACCTCCAGACCCTAAATCACAGCAGTGACCTGTCTTAGACTTGCATTTTCAGTTGTTTGCTGCATATTTTCACCTGAAAGGTGACCCTTGATTCAAACTCAAACTCAAGGTGATCAAAACTGAACTGACTATTTTTCCTCTTTATTACTACTTTATTATTTTTTATTTTTAAATAAATTTATATATTTATTTTATTTATGTATTTTTGGCTGCATTGAATCTGTTGCTGCACATGGGCTTTCTCTAGTTTCAGTGAGCGGGGGTGACTCTTGGTTGCGGTGAGCGGGCTTCTCATTGTGGTGGCTTCTCTTGCTGCAGAGCATGGGCTCTAGGTGTGCGGGCTTCAGTAGTTGTGGTGCATGGGCTCAGTAGTTGTGGCTCTCGGGCTCTAGAGCACAGGCTCAGTAGTTGTGGCACACAGGCTTAGTTGCTCCGTGGCATGTGGGATCTTCCCGGACTAGGGATCGAACCCATGTCTCCTGCGTTGGCAGGTGGATTCTTAACCACTGTGCCACCAGGAAGCCCCTTACTACTACTTCAGTTCATTCTTGCTTCACCAATTATGAAGAATACAATACCTTCCTAACTGGTTGCTCTAATTTTCAGTTCTCCGTTTCATAATTTATACATGTGTGGATAAATTTAGTAATGACAGATTATTTTTCAAACTTTGGCCCCGTTTAAAAACTTGCAGTAGCAGCTATTGCCTACTGAATTAAACCTAGCCAGAACCTTGCCTTTAAGTCACTCTACAGTGTGGATACACCACACCTTTTCAGACTTATTCTTCTAAAACACTCTACAAATTTCCCATGCTGCAGATAAAACTAACTCATGGTTTCATGAATATGCTTTATGCATTCTTGTCTCCATTTCAATAAACTGACATGCAAAAATGGTAAATAATAGATTACTTTAAAAATGAATACTAGTGAATTCACCCTAATGAGTTGAATTCATGAACCCAGAGACGACATCTATCCCTAAACTGTCTCTGAATATAGCTAAGAAAAAAGTTGAGTGGGGAGGTATATATCTGTTATTATAAGTTCTTTGTCTTTGATCACTACCATTTAAAAAAAATATATGTCTTCTCTCCCAAAGAAGACTGTAAGTTCCTTGTGGACATCACATGACTTATTCTTCTTTACATCGTCTCAAATATGAAGAACACATAATAAATATTCCACATGTATTTGTTGAAGGGATATATGGATGGTTAAAAGATCGATACCATCCTTTAGGATAAAATAACTATTATTTATCATGCAGGCCTGGTTTCCCATTCCCAAATGAAAGCTTTATGGTAAACATCTGAAATCCTAGACAAATGGAAATTAAGCTGCTCCCAAATTTATCTGGAGATTACAAGGCACTTTGTGATGCTTTTCCCATTTTATCTCCCAGCTTAATTTTCATCTGGAAAGCAATGCTCCATGAATGGCTCTAGCAAGTTGCAGATGCCAGCTGGGGGAATTTTGCCATTTATAGCATAAGCCATTAAGCTTTTCCACAAACTTTCCAGGGTTTTTTTGAGGCTGGTGATAACTGCAAGGGTAATACACATTCTCTATGCCAAAAGGTGTGAATTAATGAGGTAGAGGAAATGTTTATCTCTTGCAAATGACCAGGGAAGTTTTGCCAAATCTCTTCAGGTTGTCTCTTTTCTCTTGGCATTTTCTTGGAAAGAGTACATCCTGGTAGTGAGAATCGCATGTGATTAAAGAGACCTTTATGAACTGATGCAGACGTTACATGGCCATAATTAGGGGTTTGGGGGATACTGGAAGTTGACATAGTCTTTGAGACACATCCAGAATATATAGGAAAATGTGATTAATGAACAATGTACAACCTCTAAACTAGGTCTGCACATCCAATGCAAAGTCATATGGTATGTGTGTGCATGTGTGGTTATCTATATGTGAAATGGTCATTAAAATGCTGAAAATAAGGAAACATTCTAGAGAAAAGTCTATCCTAGTAAAAACTGACAAAGATTGATATCTTTAAAGTAAAATTCCTGGGTAACTGAGGATGTGAACATCACTCTGGGTGCTTTTTACCTAGTTATCCACATAACTAGATAATAGACTCTGCTTGGGGTCCATATAAAAATTTCCTTATGCTTACTCTGTTTTCAACTCAGCACATTTATGGCAAAGTGGAAATACTTTTTGCCCTTATTTCCTAGGCTGAATAATCCCTTATTCAGTTCAGCAAATTGACCTCTGGCCTAAAAGGCAAGTGGAACTCTTTAGGTAGTTTTGTTTTGTGGTCTGTATGGTCCCACTACTCCCAGGTAGCTAGAACACACTCTTTTATCCACTTTGGGACTTGATTTTGCTTTTATCTGCTTTTTTTTGCCCAGTGTCAGATCTTCCCTTATCCCACTCTTTACTGTTCCTGTTCTTTCTTCTGCTTCCTTTGTTTTCAACTGTACAATTCTAGACGCCTGGAAGTTAATGTGGCTTGTTAAATATTCTCTGCACAGAGCCTGGAGAAAAGTGCTATATATGTCAGGCAAATAAAGATAAGGAATCAAATTCCGCTCTGTGCTTTTGCCTCTTTCTGGTAATAAGTTATGTTATAATGCACTAAATGATCAACTGGCAGCCTGGTGGGGTGAATGCACTTCTCTGAGTGCCTCATGAACACCCTGGGAGTGACTTAGGTATGGGGAAGAATAAAAACCAATAATACATGTCAGCTCTTATCCACTTGAGAATTCATGTCCTGAGAAATTTCAGTGGAAAAATCTAATTTCTCATCCACAATAGTGTTTGATTTGCATTCAGAGAGGGATACTTTTTGGTCTGGCTGCTTAGGGAAGGAGTTCAGAGCTCAGAGCTTAAGTTTTCTTCATTTCTCATTTATAGTGAATGCTCACCAACTTCATGACACTGCCTGGAAGGAGAGCTGAATCAAAAGTAAAACCAGTCTGGCTGGCACCTCTGAGAGCTTCTGTAGCCCCAAATCACCAAAAGTGTCCCTTAACTGGAACCCAGCTAAGGAGTCCCCTCAAATAGCTAATATCCTGATCTTCCAACCTATGTATATAAAAAAGCCCATTGCCTGTCGTTAGAGAATGACAGCTATAAATGATAGTATTGATAATCCCAAAGAGATGTAAAGTACAATTTCTTCCCATAAATTGTTTACAAATTTTGTTGAAAAATATTGTGCTCATTTAAAAACAGTGTCACAGTCTATAACAAATTTCAGGGATTAAGCACAGAGAAAGACTAGGGAAAGTAAGATCTGCATGGGCTGCAGCTATCAGAGGGAAACCCCATGGGGGTGGTAGACTTGAGCTTGGCCTTGAAATAAAGAATTGCTGTAGGTATACTGGGCCGGTGGGGTGTAGTGGAAAGAGGAGAGATTTGGGGAAGAATTTGGCCTGGTTTGAATTCTGCTTGGCTACTTACTGGCTGTGTGACCTCAGACTACTTGCTAAACCTGTCTGCATCTCAGTTTTCTCCTGAGAAAATTGCCGCAGAGTTGCCTAACAGGTGCTGTGTAAGTCATAGATGTAACTGGGTGGAAGACCATGGAAGAGAGCCTGTTAGGCAACTGAAAGAGTGGAGCAAAGGTGTGGGGCACAGGGAAGTGAGGCTACTGATTGGCTAGTGTAAAAGGTAACCTGGAGAGGAGTACAAAATAAGGTTAGATTATGGGAGAAAATGGAGAATGTAGGTTATACGTTCTTGAGTTTTTCTAGTTGACCAGAATTCAGTTAACCGGAGCACGCAGTTCTCTTGGTATGAGGGAATTTTTTTTTTTTTTTTTTGCGGTACGCGGGCCTCTCACTGTTGTGGCTTCTCCCGTTGCAGAGCATAGGCTCCGGACGCGCAAGCTCCGGACGCACAGGCTCAGCGGCCATGGCTCACGGGCCCAGCCACTCCGCGGCATGTGGGATCTTCCCGGACTGGGGCATGAACCCATGTCCCGTGCATCGGCAGGCAGACTCCCAACCGCTGTGCCACCAGGGAAGCCCGGTGTGAGGGAATTTATCGTATGAATTGGCATGTTCCTGATTGTGCTTCAGCTTTGATGGTCTTCTGAGACCTGTGTGTGCTCCTATTATGCTGCATTTCAACTGCTTTTCCCATGACTGTCTCCCACTCTAGATCCGTGTGTTTCTTGAAGAGGACTCAGACTGTGCCTGTTTTATACACTGTTGTATTTGAGCACTTAGCATAGGACCTGGTTATTTATTAAGCACAGAGTAGGTGCTTAATGAATATGGATGGATGAGAAGAAGGAAGGAAAGAAGAAAGAAAAAGTGAAGGGAGAGAAATAGGGAGACAAAGAAGAGATAACTAATCAAGAAGCTGGAAGTGAGGAGATTCTGGTAGATGAGGACAATTACTTTGAAAGCTGGTTGGTAAACAGGGAGTGAGAACTGACCTTTTGCAGATTCCTGACTTTGGGTTTTATTTTGAATGGTCCAGGAATTTAACTTTCAGATGCCTAATTGATTCAGTCACTCTGCAACTACAGACAGAAATGCATTTTCCTTAAAAGCCCTGCTCCTCTCTTTTCTGCAGCCATTTTCAATTGCTTAAGTGCAACTGCAAAAAGAAGGGAAGTCAACAATTCAAATAGTCATTTCTTGAAAAAAGCAAGCAACCAGGGAGGACCTCTTTCAGAAATAAATGTTTTACTACACCCCCACCCATCAATTATACTATTTATTAATGATTCTAAAATGTACTTTTTTTCATATTTTAACATCTCTGAAATCAGGATGCATTTTATAACCCATGGTATATTATAGTTATAAATGGCTGTGGTTTTCTTTTCTTGGTCATAAATAGAATAGTCGTGCATCTTTTAATCAGTATCTAAGATAAAATGAAGAAACTGAGACCTCAGCTAATTTAGGAGTTTTCTGAATGTTGCCCTGTAATTTGATAACAGAGTTAGGATGAGAACCCCGATCTTCCTTCTCCCCATGTGTGATGGCTCTGTGCTCCTGATTATGCTCCCGTATATCTCTTAATAATCTCACATGTCAAAATTACATATATCAGTACATCATGGTAAAATCGCTTTTCTCTCTCAGCTACAATAAGCCAACTCCATTCCAGGATTGGGAAACGATCACTTAGGAAACCCTAAGAGTAAGAGTTTCTAATGATCAGTGTGGGATGCAGGAGCATTCACTGTTGATCTGAGTTCTGTGAAAGGTAAGCAGAAGATGTTTGCCACCAAATTGATTCAAAGAGACTCAGTTCCACCCCTGTGAATGGAGGGGATGCAGCAGGGACACCATGGCAACGAGCATTTCCATCATTGTTCTCCTGCCTCTTCTCAGCCCTGAGGGCCTGTATAATGAGACCTTGACTCGCCTGGACTGGATCCAATTGTAATGTATTTTATTGTTCAGTGACTGTTTGGATTTTAATGCCATCTGTCCTGGATGGCCTTGCCTGACAATCTGGAAGCCTGAGGGAAGTCAGTCTCTTTGTATTATGCATGATTTGAGGGTCCCACAGTCAGTCATCCCTGCTCCAAATGATGAATGGGCAGATACAAGTCTCTGTAGGGAAGATTCGGAACCCTGAGGTTTTGGTCATGCTGTTCACTGAGAGTATCTTGCTGCAGAACACTCACTCGGTTACATTTAGCTGTTTCCTGCATGTATATGTTGTCTTGGTCTCACAAAGAATAGTTTATTTCTCATTCTAGAATTTTCCACACTCAAAGAACACTGGCTCTCGTGTACTTGTCATTTTCTCTCTGTGCCACTTTGTGGAATTTACTATCTTAAATATGTTGGATGAGGTTAAAAAAAAAATCCTAGAATTTGCCTGGAATTGGTCATTAGGTGGTTGCGATATTTCCATGGAGCTCTATACAACTCTTGGCCCATGGGGCCATGAAAATATCACAATAGTTGTTTCTATATGTTACAGTATGAGAGAAATCTATGAATCTTTCTCTCTGACTGTATTTTCACCACTGGAATTCTTTAATTCTCTGGAGAATTTAGTAATTCTCCCAGGATTAGACTTATGGTTCTATAAGAATTAAAGAGGCCTCAGAGTGAAACCTACCTTATCAGCACCTGGATCTTGGACTTCCCAACCTCCAGAACTGTGAGAAATAAATTTCTGTTTTTTAGCCAAAAAAAAAAAGAATTAAATTATCCATTAAGCAATCAACTAGTTTCAAAAGGAAAAAAAAAAAAGGCAAGTTGAATTAGGAGTAGGATTTAGAGACATTTAAATAAATAACATAAAATGTTGAGACAAAATAAATGAATAAAATATTGAGACCTAAGCCAATGATAAAAAACTTCTGATCATTCGTTATGGCTGTCATCACCTGCACATGTTTACTGAGTATTCACTTCTCCTAAATAATTATAATAGCTAACATTTGAACATATGCTAGAGGTAAGTTTTGTGAATTAATTCTCTGAGTCAGAATTTAGAGAACCTGAGTAACTGAGTATATGGACATAGAAATTATAGTAAATTCCCATTGAATTATTTTTTTCTTTCTAGGTTTGATTCCCACCTCCCTTCTCCTCCCACCATCCCCCCCAGAAATCTCTCATCAAATTCTCTCCTCATTAGAATGGAAGGAATGAAGTTTTGACAGGATTCTGTTTCTCTGATCATGGTCCAGAGATTGATAGAAGACTCAAGTTGGGTCTATCAGAGTCCCTTCCTTAGGAAATTTGGAATTGGGATTTAAAAATCCAGTCTTTTTTGGGTGGCTGCACCTGCAACATGTAAACTAGGTGCCTGCTGGCCACCTTGTTTTCCCTTGTGGTTATCTGAAGGAGAGAGAGAGAGAGAGAGAGCTGGAGATGAATAAAAGGTGTATGTTAACGGGGGCAGAGATGAGGGGTGGAAGGCCTTTCTGATGAGGCCCTGTCCCGAAGCACAGCTTACTTCCTGTTCTTGTAGCCTCACAGTGACTTCCATCTTGTTTTCTCTTATTCAATTTTGAGTGGGTTTCTGTTATCAGTAACCAGAAAGTCCAAAGTATCATAAGGATAGATGTTTAATGTGAATTGATATCATAAGACTGTTTGATACAACAACCCGAGTCCGAACTCAGTTTTGAATTTTGCTCTAAGCATTATAGTTTAGAAAAGCTTTGAGGAGTAGGTGGGCTGCTTCATTAAATGAAGAAGAAAGACTTCTAAACGTACTTTCTGTATTTATCCTACTTTTAATATTTTGGATTCTCCACTTTAAAACTTTTACTGAGCACCCACTGCTTGAAAACCATTGGAGGGAGCAATAAAAAAAAGATCCTTTGTGCTCATACACTCCTTGTCCTTGAGGATCACTTAATCTAGTTGAGAGAGAAAAATGCATAGAGGAAAAATTCTTAAGTATACTACCAAAGCATCAACTGTATCAATACAAATTAAACAGAGCAAACTAATTGCATAAATGCCGAGGGGTGACAGAGTAAGGAGCAGGTTCAAGGGAATGATCTCTAAGGTCTGTTTCAGCTACAAAATGCCATGAGGTTGCATATGACTGATAATTACATAAGGCAGCACTTAGCAGTAACCCTCAGCCTTGGGGAGCTTGAAGAAATCAGGCCAAAGACAAGCCAAGATCTGAATAAAACTTGAATATTGGGAGTGCACGCTGTTCTGGGTTCCAGCAGACAAGGGGACTCCTGATAGGGATTTGGAACTTCCTGTCTCTGCCTGAGAGAGAGGAAGGCAAGAGAGGAAAGACAGCATGTCCTTTTCACGAAGCTTTGACTGGGAGAGAAAGGGGAGGCCTTTCACATCACACTCTCTTTATGATTTTATGACTGTTTCCTAGGTTTGCCAAGACAGGGTTCATCTGCTGGCCTTCTAGATATTTCAATTTGAGTTTTAAGTCAGCATATGTACATATTTTAATTATCTTATTTCCTGTCCTTCATTCAGAGTAGTCCTTCTGAAGATCCTTGTTTTAAACAAATACTATATAGAGAGATTCCTTGACACTGTGTATTAAGAGATTTTGATGTGAGCTATAGCAGCATAAACAACTACATTTTGGGCATTATCAGACTCAATGATTATGAGATGCTTATTTACCATTTTTGCTCCCTTGTGAGCTCCTTGGCCACAAGGAACATAGCCATTAATAGTAAAATCTTGTTCTTCCCTGTTTTTAGCACAGTGGCTGACACCACATGAGCACTTTATAGAAGCAGAATAGCTGAGTAGTTAGGAGTGTGGACTCTGAAGTCAGAGATTTGGTTTTTAAGTATTGACTCTATGAACTTGGATATGGACCTTTGAGCAGGTGAATGTCACTGTCCGTTAAATGGGGTAATAACAGTATGTACCTTATGTGGTTATTAGGTGTAAAAATGATAAAATAAAGCACTTAGCACAGCGCCTGGCATGTAGTAAGCGCTTGATAAATGGTTGCTGTTTATTTTATATAGTAATGTCTGCTTATTTAATAAACAGATGAATACATGAATGGTTTGATAGCATTCCATGAGAGAGAGGTCTTACAGTAAGTACTTTGACCCAGAAGAAGGTATTGAAATAATCAGAAAATTATAAAAACCTCACTGTAATGAAAGAATACAAGATTGGTTTCATCCTCTATCCCACAGAAGATCACATTTTCACCAGTGTTATTAGAAAGGATGGGAAGAGGGCTCCACATCATGAATTCACTTAGGTTTTTATGTAGCTGGGAACACGGGCATGCCTACGGGCATATGGGTTACAATGTGGAGCTGGATCTTATGGCTGCTGGAAGCATCCCTGAAGCCTAGAGATATCCCCAGTTCTCCTCTGGATGTAGTGACAAGCAGATCTGTGGATACAAGATGGTACTGGCAGAGGCTGAGCTGTCAAGCAAATAATGATAAGTCTTTTGTCATTTAAACCCTCATTCATTTGGAGGGTGGGGGAGGGAGAATTGCCTTTTGTGCTAAAGCTGCAATGCCAAGGCAGTATATGAGCCAGAATCTGTGGATCTTATCACTAAACTTCCTTAGCTCTTGCAACATAAAGTGAGGACCTTCTTTGATAGTGGAACTCTCTTTTTTTACAGCTTCATTTGCAGCAGCAATGGAACTAAGATTAAATTCCATCTCTGAGGCCAAGAAAAGATAATTGAATAAAAGAGACTATCAGAACAGCTATTTAGCTGCAGATAGTCAAACTCACCATAATAGTAGGGGGTAAAGGAAACCAGAAAGAAGTTTGGTTAATCTATTAGTTTGCTAGGGCTGCCTTAACAAAGTAACACAAAGCAGGTGGCTTAAAGCAACAGAGACTTATCATTTCACAGTTCTGAAAGCTCGGAGCCTGAAATCAAGGTGTCTGAGAACAAGGAGAAACGAGGTGGCTTATGCTCAAAAGACATGAATTCCCTGACGGTTTCAAGGAAGCTTTGTCACAGGTGTTAACATTATCAATCCTCAGGCTCCAGTAGGTCTGGGGGCTACTTGCTCATGGTCATCAAGTAGTTAACTTCTTCCATTTGGTGGGAGTTTCAGCTTCTGTAAAACAACTCAGGAATTGTGCATCAGATTCTGTTATCTAGGTACTTGTTGGGGGGGGGGGGGCGGTGGCGACGAAGTAGTAACGCAGAACTAAGATTCTGTGACTGCCATATGACTGATTTGTTGTTTAAATTCTTACCAGTTCTCTGGGCTCAACTGCTAGATTTGTCACTATATGTTCACATCTTTTCAGTCATTAATTCTTGAGCCAGGCTTTTGTGACTCTGGGGAGGCCTGGGAGACTACAGCTTTTCTACAAAGAAGAGGTAAGCAGAGGACATGGGGCGGGGGAGGGGTCTGTCCCAGGAAGGCCCCATAGGGTCCTGCTCAGTTATGCTCTCTGTGTCCAAATTTCCCCTTTTTATATGAATACTAATCATATTGGATCAGGACCCACCCTCATGCCCTCGTATTAAATTGGTTACCTCTGTAAAGACCCTCTTTCTAAATAAAGTCACATTCCGTGGTACTTTCTATGGTTAGTACATTCTGTGGTTAGGACTTCAACATATCTTTTGGGGGGACATAATTCAACCCATAACAGTTCATAAAACAAAGCTTACGTCTTCACATGTTTTGAAGGGGTCATGCTAACTGCATTAAGTACATTTTATTTAAGCTCAGGAATTTTTCTAAGTGTTGCAGAATGACCAACTATAAAAGAGGTCAGCTTGAACTCTGGAATACTAGGATGTGAGGGAAAGAAATGTCCTCAGCAAAGAAACACAAGTGTTTGCCTTAACAGCAGGGAGGACAGGAAGGATATTGCTAACAAGTGAGTTAGCCTTTCTTCGAGGCCTTGATGCCAGCACCAAGGGACCATTTGCAAGCTCCACAGCTGCTCTGACCACACAGACCGCCTTCCAGAATCAGGCTGTGGGGAGCGGCTGGGCTTCTCTGTGAGGGCAGCTGGGCCCTGCTGGACTCTGCCCCAGGATCGCCCACCACTTCACATTTCATTCTTTTCCAGGATGGTGGATGCTGAGGGTCTTCTGTCCCTGTCCGAGGATCATTTTATATGCAAATATACCACTCTCATAGGATGGTTGGGAGAGTAGCATGAGCTACTGCATGTAAAGCCATTAGTACAGGCTCTCCCAAATAGAAATGCTCAGCAACAATTTGAGGTGAATTTTTAAATGTAATCAACTACGAGAATAATCAAATTAGATTGAATTTCAAAAGTCAAAGAATTGTTTTTAGTCAACACTTAGGAAAAATGATCAAAACAATGGTGTTTAAGAATGGCTGTTTAGGGTAGGCTAAGGGATCTTATATCCCAAGTAGATTCATATCTTTTGAAAACTAGAAATCATTGCATAACTATGACTCATTGCCTGTGTTGCAAATATGAAAACTTGCAAAATGAATGTAAGGAGGGGGTTTAAGGAAACAGGTGTTGATTGATATTCATTGAATTTTAAAACTGAAAGTCACCATTATTGATTTCATTAAGTACAGTAAACTTAATGAGGAGGAAAACAGTACTTTCCATTTTATAAAGAAATGTGGAAAGTGGAAGTTTCTCAGAAACAAAAGTTAAAATCAGAATGATTTATTCTTAGCTACTATGTTAAAATTGGTTTTCATACCATGCTTTCTGTATTTCGTTTTTTTAAGGCTTTATGGATTAAGGGTTTTTTTGTTTTCAGGTAGAAAGTGTTGAATCTTTAGCACTATTTAGAGACAACTATAATTTTGTAATATTTGAACTAATATATATGAATTAAATTTATTTAAAATGCTGACTTACCTCCATATAGATTGTTAAAAAAATGTCAGTAAGATAACAGGAAATGAGAAATGAAGACAGAAAAATGAGAACAAGAAAGATAAATATATAGGGAATGGGCTCAGGGAAATTCTCTCATTTTAAGCTTCCTGGATAAATGCTCTACAGTTTCCTGGCCCCAGGGAATGTGCTTTTATCTCTGCAGTTCTATGTTTTCTGTCATTTGACTTATCATTTGTTCAGTAGATTATAAAGCATTGTTTCCTTGGTCTACAGCACTGAGGCTCTTGCCTTCCCCCCACCCTAGGAATTCTGCCTATAAATCACTGCATACAGTCCCTCTGAGCTGGAGGCTAACTTCATGTCTATAGTTGCCTGATCTTTTATCAGAGGATGGAAACCTCAGTAACATGTCCTCCTGCTCTTCAAAGAACCAAGTTGAGGTAAAAATTTTAACTCCTCAGACCATAACTAAAGAAAGAGTTCTTTGCTCTCTCTAGCTACTGTCAGTGTCAGTGCTGCTTATCAACAAATGTGTACTTGGCAGTGGAAGGACGGAGGTTTGGATTATGCACCGAGGGCTATTGCAAGGCAGTGTAAATGTGGGGCCTCTTGGTAGTTGAAGTCTTTAAAGCCAATTGTAACATCCTTTGTCTTTGCCCCTTCTGCTGGAATCCCTGTCCTAAACTCACTTTCAGTTCTTCCTCCTGTTACACTCTAAGTTCCAGTCAACGTAGCAGACCACGATTCCTCTGTCATGCCTTGGCTTACAGTGTTGACCATTACAGTGGGCTTCTCAAGCCTAAGGCTTTGTCATGTCAGCTTTGCACTTAAGGTGTGCGCCTGCAGCTTGGGGGACAGCCTAGTACCGGTGTCTCAGTGAGAGGAATAACTGAGGTTGCTGAACTAGTTACACAAATTTTATTTTTGCCTCTTGTTGGCTCTTCATTTATTTTGAGGCAGCCCTGCCCCTGGGTGAAAACTTAGGCAGTCCCTTGATTTTTCTGGTCACTCTTGGTGACCAGGCATAAAACACATACTCAGATAAGTAAGTATAATATTCAATCTCATATAATTATCAAAACTTCCAACTAGATTTTAAGTTGAGGTGACTCTTTTTTCTCCAGTTTTGGGATTGTGCAGGTTGTAGGTGGAAAGTCTATGATTGAGGAAGCGTGGAGTGTTCAGCTGGTTTTCTAAACTCTCCTCTTCTTCCCCGTCTGTATTCCTGTGTAGTTTGGGAGGTGCAGGAGGTGAGAAGGAAGAGGGAGCACTGTTTACCAGTGTGCACTTCTGTGCAGGGTGTCCGTGTTCCATGGGCTTGGCAGGTGTTGAAAGTGGACCCTGATTCTTAGGGGTTCCCTGAAGGCTCTTCACAACCCCTCCCCCACCAGCCACTAAGCATCTCTTGCCTGCGGCTCTGAGGGAGGCTTGATGGATCTCTTCTCAGGCTGGACTCTAGCTCCTTCATCAGGCACTTAGTGGTAGCGCCAGAATTCTTATGTTACATTCTTCCCTTACGTTCTTTCATACCTTTCTTCCTTTTATTTACATATTATATAAATGGAATTAGAAAAAAAATATTCAGCATAAACTATAGGAAAATAAGTCAGATCTTGGGCACTGTCCAGAAAGTTTCTTAGTACGTTTATTTCTCTTGAGTTCTCATAGAAACAGATGGTGTCATTGCCCTAAAGACTCTAGACTCAAGTATGTGGAAAGTACATATTGCATCACCAGTGACTCTTGCAGCGCTTTTTTTTTTTTTTTTTTTTTTTTTTTTTTTGCGGTATGCGGGCCTCTCACTGTTGTGCTCCATTGCTCCATTGCGGAGCACAGGCTCCGGACGCGCAGGCTCAGCGGCCATGGCTCACGGACCCAGCCGCTCCGCGGCATGTGGGATCTTCCCGGACCGGGGCACGAACCCATGTACCCTGCATCGGCAGGCGGACTCTCAACCACTGCGCCACCAGGGAAGCCCTGCAGCGCTTTTGATTCTATTAAGTTAATGTGGATTAAAGCACAGGCATCTCAATGAATTGTGCCATTTAAGGCAGTTGAAATCTTTAACTACAAAAAACAAGCAAACAAACATGAACCAGTGTCCATATGAACATAGTCTTTAGTAGCTCTTAGTGATGATCAGCCCGTGAGTGAGGTGTCATCAATTCCATCTGATAGACAATGAAATCAGATCCAGAAAAGCTAATGACTTGGGTGAGGTCACCGAGCAATATTTTGGGACAGAACCAGAATGCACAATCAGATCTTTCAGATTTGAAATTCCATAGCATTTATACTATACCCTGCAGTGTCCTGAAATATATTAAAATAATAGAAGCCTTTAAGATTGTCAAATCTGGTCAATAATCCCAAACATTCAGGTAAATATACAGAGGGAGGGGGCTAAAAACACCTTTGAGTGGGAGGCGGATGTGATTGTGGCCGTATGAAGTCACCAATTCATTGCACTTGGCTGAGTAGCTATAGGAGGACCATTCTTTGGTCAAAGAGCTGGGATACCTGCTTAAACCTCTAATGAAGCTCTCGTTAACTTTCTGCAGGCAAAAGTAGAGAACAGGGTATGTGAACTGGCATTGTCATTGGGAAGCTTTAAGAAAATAATGTCAGAAATGTGTTGGGTGTAGAAGGAGATAGATGTAGCAAGTAAGAACGTCCTTTTGGGGAATTTTCAAAATAAAATACAACAGGAAAAAATGTTCAAAGAGAGGTTGGTCTCTCTATATATATTTTGTATTTTAGATTTTTACAAGACTTAACTATGTTTATAGGCAGGGGAAGAAGGCACCTAAGATTTTTTTTTTTTTTTGCTGTGCCACATGGCTTCTGGGATCCTAGCTCCCCAACAAGAGATTGAATCCAGGCCCAAGGCAGTGAAAGCACCAAGTCCTAACCACTGGACAACCAGGGAATTCCCACCTATGATGTATTTAGCTAGGAAGGAAGATCATGACATGAACTTGTCATAGCCTAGAGGCTATTGGATACAGATGACAGGGCTGGCCATGAATATAAAAGACAAATATTTTTTTGAATCATGGGTAGAAAGGCAAGCAAGTGAGAGAAATAGGGTGAGATGAAGAAGTTGAAAATTTAAAGTTTTCTGTATAATTAAGGTGACCACAAAATTTATCATCTAAACCATCACTTTGAGAGTGACAGGGGTGCCCTCTGGAAGAGATGTCACGGTAACAAGCACACGCCAAGGCTAAAGGAGATGTATGGCCATCCTCTGAGGGCTTCAATCTTGTTATTAAAATTAATGCATCTCCCTTTCTTTTTGTTCCCCAAACATCCCTTACTCTATGACGTTTACCTCCTACCTGTTTGGTGTTTATTCTTCTATTTATTCGTTAAAAATATTTTTTGGGCTTCCCTGGTGGCGCAGTGGTTGAGAGGCCGCCTGCCGATGCAGGGGACACGGGTTCGTGCCCCGGTGCAGGAAGATCCCACATGCCGTGGAGCGGCTGGGCCCGTGAGCCATGGCTGCTGAGCCTGCGCGTCCGGAGCCTGTGCTCTGCAATGGGAGAGGCCACGACAGTGAGAGGCCCGCGTACTGCAAAAAATATATATATTTTTTTCAAAAACTTTTTATATACCACACAATATTCATAGCACCCAGCAAAAAAATTTTTTGATCACATACCCTATTAGACTTTTTAAACATGGATCTTCAATAAAAATAAATTTATTTGTTCATAAATTACATATACATGCCACTGAGTTAATATTATCATGTCCATTTACTCCAAAAGAGAAGAGTTTACGGTTGAGGTAATGATGTAACACACAATATTTAAAATTCATTAATGACAAAATCATTTTGTTCCACATGAAGTACTAAACTTATTAGTACTAAACCTTATTAATACAAATATTTTATACTAAATATTACAAGTATTACAACCTATTACAAACATTCTGTTATTTTTGAAATTATTTATTTAAAATTTGAAACAGTGATTCACAAATTGGCTTCTAAGTAGACATACCTGGTTTTAATAATATGCATAACTAGAAAAAACATCCTCAAAAGCACAGTATATGCAAAAATGTAACATACTCTAAGGCAGTATTTATAATGTTAGATATCAATCCATACCTCAAATAGGCTTGATAATTTTTTTTTTGGCCTGACTTTGAGTCAGAACCTATTGTGTCATCACAATGTAAGTGACTTATCCAGACCCTATAAAGGATAGCACATTATAATACAGTAAAAGCTAATGAATGAGTGAGGAGGCCACGGTCATCCCACTGTCATCTTCCACAGCCCCTCTTCCCTCGGATACTTGGTGAACCGTGTATGGTATGTCGCTACTTGATCTGGACTAAAATGGTCCTACTGACAAGCATAAGTGCAAAAGAAATAGGAATAGGAATTTTAATGTCTTTCCTAGCAGGGTGACTTGCTCATACTTGGGGGTACAGGCATGGACTTTGATGTCATATTGACCTTGATTCAAATTTTTGCACTAACACTTAGAAGTTATGTGATCTTGGACAAGTTACTTTTATCCCTCTGCAACTATTTGCTGTAAAATGGTGATAGTAATACTTGACTCAGGTTTGTTTGTTTGTCTGAGAATCAACTAAAACAGTGGCCATGAAAGAAATCCAGCCAAGAACCTAATACAAGGCAAGGTGCTCATTGACCCCTAGGCTGCCTCTCTCCCTCTCTGCTTTTCTTCTCCCATCTTGCTTTCTGGCCCCAAATGATCACTCCACCTCCCATGCTTTGCTCTTATGTTTGAAAAATGAAAGAAAACAAGAAATTTAGTATATATATGTGTGTGTGTGTGTGTGTATATATATATATTTTAACGTCTTTATTAAGTATAAGTGCTTTACAATGCTGTGTTAGTTTCTGCTTCAGAACAAAGTGAATCAGCTATACATATATTCCCACATCTCCTCCCTCTTGAGTCTCCCTCTCACCCTCCCTATCCCACTCCTCTAGGTGGTCACAAAGCACTGAGCTGATCTCCCTGTGCTTTGTGGCTGCTTCCCACTAGCTATCTATATTACATTTGGTAATGTTTTTATGTCCATGCCACTCTCTCACTTCGTCCCAGCTTACCCTTCCCCCTCCCCGTGTCCTCAAGTCCACTCTCTACGTCTGTGTATTTATTCCTGTCCTGCCCCTACATTCTTCAGAACCATTTTTTTTTTAGATTCCATATATATGTGTTAGTATACAGTATTTGTTTTCTCTTTCTGACTTACTTCACTCTGTATGACAGACACCTCACTACAAATAACTCAATTTCTTTTCTTTTTATGGCTGAGTAATATTCCATTGCATATGTGTGCCACATCTTCTTTATCTCTTCATCTGTTGATGGACACTTAGGTTGCATCCAAAAGCATTTAAGAGAGGAGACTAAAAATGTAGTTTTGGGGCTTCCCTGGTGGCGCAGTGGTTGAGAGTCCGCCTGCCGATGCAGGGGACGCGGGTTCGTGCCCCAGTCCGGGAAGATCCCACATGCCGCGGAGCGGCTGCAATCATGAGCCATGGCCGCTGAGCCTGCACGTCCGGAGCCTGTGCTCCGCAACGGGAGAGGCCACAACAGTGAGAGGCCCGAGTACCGCAAAAAATAAAAAAAAAAATGTAGTTTTGGCGCCGAATGATGAAGCCTTCAGTTTCACTATTATTTTCACAAATTTATTCTACATAATTCATTTAAAGGGCAAAAGTAACTTATTTTTGCTGCATTGTACATGTTAATGAAATGCCCTGGAAGCATCAGCATCTCCTTATCTTTCCCTCCCTTGGAAAAAGCTTATATAAAATGAACACTCTGACATTGAAATGAGTAATTAATATGCAGCTTATTTAGTCAAGTATGAATCAGCATTTCGCTGATGTCTTGTGAGGATAGGATTATAATTGGCAGGATTTCTGCCTTAAAGTTGATAATTCTGAATTCTAGAAAGAGCAAATGCATTACCTAGTACTGTGAACTTGTCTTATAAAGCATACAGCCTTCCAAGGGACAAATAAAACTTATAAAAGAGACAAATTAATAAAAACTTATTAAATATATACTAGCTTTGAAATATTTAGGTCATTATAAATTTGTGGCAACTCTTGAATTATTCAAAACAATAATTTTAAAAAGCCAACTTAGGAATTCTCTTCTGTGATATGCTATAAGATTAGTGGATTCTTCAGGATTCACCCACCATTTTCTCATTGACCTCACAATAATTATAATTCAAAGTGCTGGTTGACTTTTCTAGTTACCTGATTTGTTAGGACTTCTGCAGTTCTTAGAGAAAGCTCATTCAGCCACACCTAGTTTGGAATCCATGTCTCTTTCATGAACATAGCTTGTTCTCACCCTTGGAAACAAATTTAATTTTTGAGCCATTTATGGTCCCTCACTCTAACATGCCTTCCTCTCATTTACCCATCAAATCATTTACCTCTTTGTTTAGAAACTCTGCTCCAACTTCCGCAAAGTTCTTCCTGATTAATCCTCTGTGACCCTAATGTCTGCTAGGAAGGATTTAGCAAGTGTGTTTTTTGGAACACAATGCTTCTGTGATGCTCTGGGTAAAAGGTTTCATAAATAAAGAACTGAGGGAAATGTTGCTTCTGTTATCACTTTCTGGGAGACTTGCAGCACGTTTTAAAAGTTCTGCTGTAAGAAGCTTATCTTGATTAACTTATTTGATCACACATTTATATCCCTAGGAGCTGTTGTTCTGTAGAATGGGCTCTAGGATACATCTGGTAATAAATTGGTATTAGGATTAAGTTTGCTGATATCATTTTCAGAGTATTTAGACATTTCTCCCCAACTTGATATAAAGTGCTTCAGTTGTGTTGTCCCATCTCCCCAAGCACCCACATGTACACTGCTGCAAGTGGGCTTTTAATTCACATGGACTGAATGAAGAATAGAAAGTTCTTGTGACAGATCTGAAAATTGCCATTCCTATCTGGATTTGAAAAGACTCCTCCTATCTTTATTAATATGATCTGGTGACTGCGCGTTATGCTGACCCTGTCTGTCCCTTCTTTAATTCTCTAGTCGCCACCTTAGTTACAAATGCTGCTAAGCATGCTCAACTTCAAAGGCTTGTCATGGGCCTTTTATTTTTGCTCTTCTTGCTACAGCCTGGCCTTTCCCGGGTGTGCAAGTCACAGCTGGTAGTGATAGGGACCAGACGATACCCCAGCAACACATGAAAGGTTTTCACCAGGATGTGGTTTGATGGTTTTGCTTGGGTATTTCGTTGTTGTTATTTTTTCCTTTGGAATGTGAGTTGTGGCTAAGAATTATTTCCCTGATTACATTTTTGCTATCTCTCTGCATTTGGAGAGTTGAAAAATATACAGAGACATAAATAACATGCTTGTGAACTACCTCAAGCTAACTAATAGGCTCTTGTAGGGTGACTTTTAGCTGTGACCTTTTGTCTATTCAATGCTTTTATTATGTCCAAAGTATCATGCTGACATCTTGGTCATACCACTTTTACCAAGGCATCATTATTCTAGATCTTTAAAAAACGTAAATGTTTATAGACATAATTCAGTGAACATTACAGGAAAAATGCCCACCCTCACACTGGTGTTCGTATCATAATGTGGTGGAGTGTGCATGAGTTTATGGTCACTAGCTGCAGTGCACTGTGCACCATTCATAGGCTGTTAATATTTAAAATATTTATTGTGTTTTTCTCATTGTAAAATTGTTGAATAGTCCTTGTAGAGAATTTGAACAATATAGAAAAGCAAAAGGAAGAAACTAAAAATCATCCATAATCTCACCATCATATACATCTCACTCTTCATTTCACAGCTGTGGAAAAGCAATGGTGTATCTAAAACTGACACTCAAGTCGTTAATTTCAGCATCATAACTAGACAGTCTGCCTGTTAGTAATATTTGCCAGACTCAGAACCTGGTAACGATTTCATACTCAGTGGTCCTAAACCTTGCAGCTGTCTAGTCCTGAGATGTCGATTTTTTTTTTCTTTCTGTATTTGTACTTTCTTTAGGTTATCTTCACCAGTCCCTGGACTTAGTATGTATCTCTCCAACCCTGGCCACTCCCTGGAATCTTAACTCATGGACCAAACTGCCATCTTAGCATCTCCATTTAGATGTCTAACAGGCTCTCAAACTTAACAAGGCCAAAGCTGAAACCCTGATGTTCCTCTCTCCAGATTTTTTTCCCAGGCAGTTTTCCACATCTTAATAAGGAGCATCACATCCACCCAGGGACTCAGGTCAGAGTCCGAGAAGTTGTTTCTGATTTCTCTCCTTCCCCCTCCCTTTCCCCTCATATAGAAAGAGAAAGATGTGGGGTAATGCCAGATTTCTCTGGGCCAGGCCATTATTGAAGAATGTAATTTATAGGGGTCAGTTCTCCCCCTGCTAGAAGGAAATGGAATCCTGTCAACTCCCATGCTGGGGGTAGGCATGACTTTGGCATAACAAATGTATTCCATATTGGAAGAAAGGCAGAACCCTTATGGATGACCCAGCAATATGTAGCAGACTTCAACAACTGCTGTTTTTGGCAGCAAAAATCAACCCCATGGGCTGAAATTTTCAAGTGGGGGCCTTCGGAGTAGCTGCCAATAAAGAGTGTTCAGCAAGCTGAGCAAAAAGCAAAGTTCCCCGTGAGCCAAGAAACTAGAGAACCTGGGTCAAAAGAGGTCAGAACCCAGAACAGTGGGTTGTCTTCTCGGGGTGATAGGTTAATCCATTTCCCTTCTTCTTCCACAGGAAACTTGCTGGAATAAGCTGTTGGGTGGGGGCGGCAGGGGAGGCGGCTGAGAAAAAAGTGGGAAGACGGGAAGGTAGGGAGACACTGGCGCAGTGCTCTTCCAGGGGACAGTTGCTCTGGGAGGAACACTTTGTGTTGTGCAGACTGCCCTGCACACTGCGGGACATGAACATCTCTTATCTTGAATGCTGGAAGTAAATGAGAGTAAAGGCCGGAAGTGTCTATTAGTCATTGTGATAACTGAAAATGTCTCTACGTAGTTCTGTGGATCTGGAGCAGTCCCAGCTTCCTTGGAGTCTCTTGAGAGTCTCTTGGAGTCTCTTTTCTTAGGAAGGAAAGAAATCTTAAGAGAGATTTGAAGGAAAGATATGTGTGTGTGTTTGTGCATTTGTGTGTATGTGTATGAGAGAGATTGATTGATTGATTGATTGGTGAGAGAGCGATTTTTCCCATCTGGGGTGGTCAGACTTAGGATGTGGAGACTCTTGGGATCAAGAGCAACCTCTGCTTCAGGATCCTCAGGGATCCTAAGACAGGGCAGAGTGTCCATCAGCAGGGTCCTAGGGGAGAACTCCTCCATCCTCAGCTGTCAGGGAGTTCTGGGGTCCAGCCAAGATTAGATTTGTTTTGTCATATGCATCTAAAATCCTGTTGGAGTAGGATTCTGTTACAAACACTTAAATAGCCAGAGTGTGTGACACACAGGAACATCTGTGATGTCATTTTCTCTGTGATGCATTCCACCAGCCTGAGTAATGCTACCTAAATAACATATGTTCTAGCTCTCTGCAGCCAGTGCTTGGGACTAGGAATCACTTTGCTGATCACACTCATGTGGAAAGATGGGTACAAGGGATAATCTTAGACAGCTTAGACTCAAACCTGTCGTGAATATTTAATTTTATAAATACACCAACATGTAGCATCCCCTTAGGCTGGTTACTTCACTTCTCTGAACCTCAGTTTTCCTATCTGTAAAACAGGGCTATTGATACTTACTTTAAAATGCTGTAGGAAAGAATGGATAAAATAATTATGTAAATTATCTAGTACAGATTTTGTGACTCTATAAACCTTAATTCCCCAACTAGCCAGATAGTCCTGGAGTAAAGAAACTACTTTTGACCTTATATAGTTTTATAAAACTTTATCTTCTTCAGGTACTTTCCAGCCTTCCTCTTGACCTTCCCATGATTTTGCACAGCCACCACTAGACAACTCAGAAGAATTACTCTTACCCTTATCCAGGTAGATTACACATCACACTACAATTTAACCTGGAGCATCAAACAATATGGGGACGTGAGCGGGAGAAGGGGTTCTGTAATTTTTATAGAGCCGAAGAAAGGAGGCAGTATACATGTTAATCTGGGCATCAGGTGCCAATTTTGTTCTAACAAATTGGTGGAAACAAAGAGGAAGGGAAAAAAAATTGCACTCTGAACTGATTTGGGCAGCACCAGCCTCTATACTCCTCATTGCATGATTAAGCATTTGTGTTCTGTCCTGTAACCTAAGCTTGCTGCCAGATACCTTTAAATATCTGTGAAAAACTCAAATAATTGGAGAGATTCCTTAGGAGGCATGCAGAAGTTACAGAAGTCAAGGATGTCAGTAACAATGTAAACATTAAGATGATAAAAATGAGGTTGGGATACATATAGTCAGATGTCAAAATGGAACTGGCTGTTAATTGTGCTTCCTTTTGCTGCTCTTCTCTCTTTCCCGTGTCCTTTCTTATTTAGACAGTCTCATCTCTTTCCCCCAACCCCTGTCTCTTTGGTTTCTTTATCTTCTTCCAGAAACACAGCCCCTATACTCCCCCTACCCCCAGATATATCTTGAACACTACTAATATCCCCATATCACAGAATGGGTATTGAAAAGTATCTTTATAATAAAGTTCATATAGAACATGAAGCTAAAAAAATAATTACAAGAACTACTGAAGCAAAAAATGTACTAAGGTCCCAATGTTCTCACTTACTAATTAACCCAGACAAAGGCACACTTTCCAAAACAGCCTTCATTTCATGTAAAAGTGCCAAAATTAATGAACTATTCAACTAATCTACCTCAGCTGGAGTCTCAAAAATATGGTACCTAGGTCTTAGCAGAAGTACTTTTTCTTTTTAATAAAGCAGAAAAACTGGGAAATGAGCCAATGGCTTCTGCCTCTCCTCCGATATCTTCTGTCTTGGCCCCGAGGTTAAATATACTCATTGCAGACACAGGCACAGACATAGATGACCTCATAGGGGCTGAAAAAGAAATCAGAAACAGCAAGGGAGGCAAAAAAATAAACAATGGATCATTGCTGAGATTTGTGTCATATTTGAGCAAAGTAATAATAGCTGAGCATTAATTGGATACTCATCATATATGTGTGAGCCCCTGTGCTGAGTGCTTTTCAGGCATTATTTATCTATTTCTCATGCAGCTCTAAAAGGTAGGTAATGATGATAATAGCAAACATCCAAGTGGCATGTATTATGTGTTACGTAGAGTTCTAAGCACTTTGTAAATGTCAACTCATGAGATCTTTGTAATAATCATGTGAGATAAGTACTGTTAGCATTCCTGTTTTACATATAAAGAAATTGAGGCACAGAGAATTTCAGCAACGTGTCCAAGATCATAGTTAATAAGTAGTGGACCTAGAATTTTAACCTAGGAAGAGTTGGTATCAAATAGTGCAGGGACCACTAAGTGATAGTATTATTAGCCTAATTTCTCTGAGGTTAAAAGGATGATTGGCATTTTATACCCAAAGTTTTTGTATACTTGGTACCCAAAATTTATGTCTTCTGAGTTGCCAAGATTAATATTGTTGAAGAGAGAGGAAAGACCAAGGTGACCCCAACTAGGGCAGGAATGGGGGGTAATATGTGGAGAAGATGGGTGAAGATGTGCCTTGTGAAGGCAAAGAAGGTGACAGAAAACCAGGAAACATGCATCCTATTTAAGGACGCACACTCTAGCTGATTTGAGGTGGAAAATGCACTTTGTATGGCTTGACAGTGTCTTCAGCCTTGGTCCCTGAGAGATTGCTTGGTAGCTGCACTGTGTCCAAATAGCCTCATCTTTTATCTAGACTGGATACCTAAGTGCTGCTCTTGTCCTTCTAGCATTCTTTCTCCACCTAACAGCCAAGAGGAAGCTTTTAAAAGTGTAAATCAAATTATGAGGCTTCCCTGTTGGAAATCATCCAAAACCTTCCATCCCACTTGGAATAAAATGCTGACTCCTCACCTTGGGGTTCAGGGCCCTATATGACCCACCCTTTGCCTAGCTAGGTGGGACATTTTAGTCTTGAAAAGGGTGTTACAAAATGGGTATACATTACTTGGCTAAAATGTTTTCCTTAATTTAATATTATGCACTATGCAACATGATGGGGAAATTTGCATTCATGTGCTTAGTAGTTTTCAAAGATTTAACTGAAAAAAAATCACACAGTTTTTTTTCTCAGATAGTTATTTAATTCCAATGTGTGCCCCGTGTACTGCCCCATAACTAGAAAGCTCATAGTTGTAAAATCATAACTTGGTTTCAATGTACTAAGCCAAAAATACATTTCAAGTCCTTCCTTGAAAAGCAGTGATGCACCCTGCATATTAAATATCTTTCAGAGTAGCCTCTGAAGAAATGTGAAGGGAATCAGAATATGCCACCCCCAAATTTGCCACTTTGGCATAGGAATTCTTTTGAGCCAAAGGCAATTGAGAATCAACAGATCAGAAAGAGTTCTCTGCTTTCCTTTTATTTACCTAAAATGAAGGCATAAATTTCCCTTTGAGGAAGGAACTCCCCTTCCCTCCCTCCCCCACCCAAGTACCAGGGAGAGAAGAGCAGACTCATCCCGGAAGATTGGGAATTAACACCAAGAGAAGTTTGCAGAAACAGACCTTACTAGTATAGAGCTTCTCTTCCATTAATTCCCCCATATATTTCCTAGTTACTTCCTCACAATGTATTGACCCCTGAAGCCCAAATAAGGGTCTAAGCTGTGAGTCTAACTGCGTCTTTGATTTTCTGTGAGCTCCATGCATGTAAATATTAATGAAAGTTGTGTACCTTTTCTCCTGTTAATTTTTTTTTTTTTTCTCTTTTTTTTTCTCTCCTGTTAATTTGAGGGGCCCCAATCACTACCTAAGAAGGTAAAGGAAAAGTTTTTCTTTCCCAGCAAATGCATTTATAATTGTAACATCAAAACATTCATTTTTAAATGAAACCAAGAGACATGTGGTATCACACTACAAAGGAAGTGCTGGACTATAGTCAGAGCTAACAAAGGGGTGTCAGAAAAACTTAACCTTTCATTCACATCCACGGCATAACTGGAGGAGTTTTCAGAGAAGTAGTTAGAGCTGTTGATGAACTCGGATCCTTTCCCCTTCCTCTAAAAAGAGGTAAGGAGTGGGAGTACATGAGTACTTCCTTCTTTCTCTCCATTCAAGAGAGATTTAAAGGTGTCAAATAAAAGCGAATTCAGACTTAAGTAGGGAGAGACCTTATTTGGAAATGTTTGCAATAGGGAGAATGTTCTGACCTCAGGATGTGTGAGGGTCTCAAAATTCAATAGAAAAAGGATCTTCTTTTATAGGGGTTAGTAAACAGGACTAGCAGGAACTCTATGGGGAGCAGGGCAAGTGGTGAGGGTAAGCAAATAGCATGATCAGGGAAGTTTAACAGGAAATGTTTCTCTATGTGATTAGCTGATTCTCAGAATGATGCTGTTAGGGGAGTGTTTTGCTTTAGTGCTTGCTCAGACTTGAGGGCAAGCCAGAGTTTAGGGGCATATAGGGAAGAGAGAAACCTGACCAAAGTCTGGTCAAGCCATAGTTTAGTGGGTAAGTGATGGGCAATTGCAAGCCCTTTGTCAAAAGGAATCATTAGAAGAGCTTAATGCATTTTGGCAGAGAGACTGTGGACTGGGCTCTGCTTTCTGTGAGAAATAGGTAAAGTGAGAGGCTGGCTTCATTGTCCTACACTTTGGAAAATAACCGCACTTACAGACTTAGTTGGGAGAAATGTGTGAGTTTTCCCTCGGCTTATTGCAAAAGAAGTCTTAACTCCGAGGACCATCAGGAAGAGCAAATGGACTTCGGTCGAGAGAAGCTGATGGTATTGCTGGATTCTTAAAGTTTGAAACAGAAGGGTAGAAATGTGTTAGTCTTTAGCAAAGGAATAGCAGGTTGGAGATCCTCAGAGATTGGGGTTTACAAAGAGCTCATAAAGGAACTTCATAGAGAACAAATTAGTTTTCAACACTTACCAAGTTCTGAAAGCTCAGATGCCAGATCAATACAACAATACCAATTAGGTATGCACTTCGCTGTGCCCCTTTGCGTTCCTTCTACTCCTCTTTTTCTCTAGATATCATAAATCAGTGAGCATAATGTATAAGGAAGAGGAGAAACCTGGCTACTGAAAGGTTTTAAATTAAAATTGACTCCAAAGAACCAAACAGGGAAGGCAATGGCTTGGAGCAAGGAAGGCATGTATTCCAAACTTCGGGAATATTCAACCCGCAAGGTAGATTACCTAACTGTGTAAATGTTACTTATATAAAAGTGCTATCAAACTAAAGGATAAATTTCAACATGTGTGCAGCATTTTTATTTAATAAAAGTTTGTAATTTGTTTTTAAAAGTTTATTAGCAGTGAGGTGGATGGAGCTTGAGTCTGTCATACGGAGTGAAGCAAGTCAGAAAGAGAAAAACAAATACCGTATGCTAACACATGTATATGGAGTCTTAAAAAAAAAAAAAAAGGTACTGTTGAACCTAGTGGCAGGGCAGGAGTAAAGCTGTACACATAGAGAATGGACTTGAGGACATGGGGTCGGGGAGGGGCAAGCTGGGGTGAAGTGAGAGTGGCATGGACATATATACACTACCGAATGTAAAATAGATAGCTAGTGGGAAGCAGCAGCATAGCCCAAGGAGATCAGCTCGGTGCTTTGTGTCCACCTAGAGGGGTGGGATAGGGCGGGTGGGAGGGAAGCTGAAGAAGGAGGGGATACGGGGATATATGTATACATATGGCTGATTCACTTTGTTGTACAACAGAAACTAACAAGCATTGTGAAGCAATTATACTCCAATGAAGATGTATTTTAAAAAAAAGTCATTGTCAAAAATAATGTGTCCTTTAATCACTTCTAAGGCCTTGCCACCTGTTTATCTCCCTATACTATAATGGAGACAATGATTTCCCTTTTGTTTGGAGAATATTTTTGTTAACAGTTGGTTAATAAATAGTTCAGACTGTTTAGAAAACTGTTGAGAAGCGTGGAAGCCAAAGCAATCAAATGGCTGTGTCATCTGTTAGGATCCTCAAACCTTTTTGAATGCCTTTGGCTGGAGTCCCAATTAACAGAGTATGATGACTAATCGCATCAATTCTCTTTCCGCCACACCAAGTACTCCTAGGATTGCATCTCATAGAAGCTTCCTGTAGCTCCTGTCTACAATATTTTGAAGTCTCAATATTGATTTCTTCCTGAGGGGTTCCCTTGAGATATCGTACTTACCTCATCCAGTGCCAACACCCAGCTCACTTGAGGACAATCGATGATCTATTCTGGTCCTGATCAAATGCTTGGTGTTTCTGTGATTATGCAGCCTCCCGCACTGGGAGCAATCAGGCAGAGAATTATCAGGACATTGACAGATTAGCCTCATCAGTTACCTGCTGTGACCGCCAGCATTCTGTATGTTAATAAGGAAAAAATAGCCTGCTGATTGTCATTTAAATTACATGAGGATATATTTGTCTTTTGGAACTCCAAGGCATTTAAATGTGATGTAAGATCAAAATTCATTAAAGATAAAGAAGAGATGTTCCAGCAAACATTGCCCAAGAGGCTGACTATAACACTTGCACAGTGGAGAAGAAAAATACATTTTGTGCTTAATCGTTTTCAATATGGAACACAATTTAATCCAATCAGTATTTATTGAGCACTTACTATGGGCAAAACACTGTGTTAGGCCCTGCAGAAAAGAAAAAAAAAAGAGAAGTGTGGACCACAAATCTCAAGAGTCAATCATTGAAATCAACATGAAAATAAACATAGTCCAAGGCAGACTGTAACATAGGATGCAAAAAAAACCCACAGAACGTCCAACCTGAAAAGACCACATTATGCTGGAGTAATTAGGAAAGTTCTTGTGGAGAGGGAAAATATCTGAGTGAGTAAGCTTTTTAGAAGATAAAAATTGGAAGAAAGGAATTACAAGTAGAAATACGTGCAACACAAAGGCATGAGAATAGGTGTGGCAGATGCTTGAAGGTGCTCCTATCACATCCTACCGGAACATACTTTTCCAGCACACACTGTGGCTTCTCACTGCCAGTTCTGAAAGTCTCCTGAGAGCTTTCTTTGGCCATGGGGCATGGTTGGTGAGTGTGCAGGGCAGGCCAGAAGGACCTGGCTGGGGGTGGGAATGTCCTAAAAAAAAGGGAGATGCAACTTTGAGCTTGGTGTGTAAGATGGTTGCAGTTTAGGTGAAAGCTGCAGATGACATTTGTGAAGCAAAGAGCAACATGACCAAAGGTGGAAGAAAGAATAAGAAAGATTTGTGTAGGTGACAGTGCGCATATTGGGTCGGCAGGAGCAGGAATCATTGAAAGTAGATTTGGAAAAGGGAAATGGACTCAGATCTGGTAGGGCTTTCTGACAGGGGGAGGCAATGTCCTCCAAACATTGTTCCAAGCTACCTACCATCTTCTCACTTATCCGATGCAGCGGAATCCCAACCAGTCTCCTGGAATCCATTTGTACTACTTACAACAGGGGAAGTGATATTATAAAAAAATTACTGAACTAAGCATGTCACTTCCCTGCTAAAACCCCTTCCTAGCTTTGCTTTGCTATTAGGAGAAAGACAAAACCTTTAAGATGGCCTATGAGGCTCCTGAGATCAGGTTTCTGCCGACCTCCACAGCTCCATCTCACCCCTTCACACTCTATTCAGCTCTCCCCCTTTCACACTCTTCCCTCATGCTCTTTGTTCAGCCACACTCGCCTTGATTCAGTTCCTCGCATCAACCAGAAGCCTTGGCTTTTGTTATTTCCTCTGCCCAGAAGGCTCTTCCCCTTCACTTCTCTGACCTAATTAACCAATCTCTATCTTCCATACTGCAGCTCACATAAGACCTTCTAGGGGAAGCTTTCGCTTACTTCCTACACGAAATCTCCTGTTATATGCTCACAAAAAACCCTGTGCCTTTCTCTCATAAGTCAGAATCTCAGTCTGTGGTTACCTGTTTATTTATTTGACTATTTTAATTCCATCCTCTCCTACCGGACTGTGAGCACCCAGAGGGAAAAAACACGTCTCTGCTCACCATTATATCTTCTGAACTTAGCACAGTGCCTGCCAGAGTTAACAAAGATCTCTTGGATGAATGCATGGTTGAATGAATGGGTTAGTGAATGAATAATAAGAAATCTATTAAAATTTTTGACCATTTGATATCTACTTTCTCATTATTATAAAGCTTGAGAAATGTTAGTTGCTTGTTTTATTTAAGAGCTTCCTATGTCTTTCTTCAGCCAGTTAGCTTATTTTTAGAACTAATATTCATGAGTTGAAAAACCACTTGTACAGCTACCCTTATCTTTTATTCCTGAGTCTTGCTTGTTTTAAAAACGAAGAGAGAAAAGTAAACACTCCAATTTTGTGGTTCAGTTCACATTTCAGTTTTTCTCTTCTCTGTTTTATTCTGAACATTGTAAATGGTTTGAAAAACCAAGCTTTTGCATTTATATTGCTCTTTTCATCTACAGATTTGTAAGAGCTTTAAAAACATGTATTAATACTTACAATAGCATTCCAAACTACAAAAATTTAGCCACATTAAAGCTCCTTTAAGATATAGATGCTGTTAACAGGTTCACAGTACGGCAGCAACAATTTCAAGTACAAATTGGGGTTTTGATTAAACCCTCTAAATTGACTAATGGTGAATTCCTCCTAGAGGCACCCAGCATTCTAAATCCAACAATAATGATGTCTCTTCAAAGAATACATGGATTTAGAAAGCTCTAGTTTGAAAACTCAAGGATTTGAAACATTTGCAAATAAAAAAGGGCAGGATAATATTTACTCTTCTATTTCTAACTTCTTGAGAAGTGTTATTGCATTTTTAGCCCTACATTTTTTCCTAATATATACAAATAAAACTATAAATTTTCCTTCAAGCACAGGTTTTTGTTATACCCTGTGAATTTTGATATGCCATATTTCAGTTATTTTTCACTTCAAAACATTTTCTAATTTCCATTGGAACTTCTTTCTTTGACCCATGGATTCTTTACAAATATATTGCTTAGTTTCCAAACATTTGACCATTTTCTAGTTACCTTTTTATGTTATTATTGATTTCAGTTTTAATTCTACTGTGATAAGAGAACATTCTCTGTATGATTTCAGTCCTTTGCAGTTTAAGACTAGCTGCATGATCTATATGTACATTTTTGTAAATGTTCTGTGGGCATTAAAATGAATGTTCTTAAAAGTGTGTATTATTATATATATGTCAGTTAGATAAAGTTTATTAGTTGTGTTATTCAGATATTTTATATCCTTCCTAATTTATTTTAGTCTATTTTAACAGTTACTGAGAAATGCTTACTAAAATCTCCAACCATACTTGTGAATTTGCCAAATTTTATTAATTCTGCCAGTTTTTACTTAACGTATTTTGTTACGCTATTGGTGCATACACGTTAAGAATTATATCTTCTGGGAAGGTTGGCACTTTCAACATCATATATTCTCTCTATCACCTTTCTTTAGCCTCTCTTTTCTTGTGATTTTAACATAGCTACATTAGGGTTTCTTTTTTGGTGGGAAAGTAATTTTATGTGTTTTTTTATTTCCATCCTTTTACTTTCAACTTGTCTCCTTATATTAAATGTATTTCTTCTAAGCAACATATAGTTTTTTGTTATCTGTTCTTATAGTCTTTGCCTTTTAATTAGAATATGTGCTTCATTTACATTTAATGTATTTGTTGATATATTTGAGTTTTCTCTTTGTCACACCTAATATTCATTCCTGGTTTCTCCTTTCTAGTTATCTTTTGGGTCAATGTAGTATTTTCCCATTTCTTTATCTCTGTTGCCTTGTTAACACATTCTTTCATCATTCATTTAGTGGTGACATTAGGGATTATAATATGCATCCTTAACTTTTGTTAGCATCATCTGTAATTTAGTCATTTTAAACTTCCTGACAGTGTAAAAAATATTAAAACACTTGAACTCCATTTAAGTCCTTCCTTCTTTTTATGCTATTCTAATTTACATTTCAATTGTACATATATAGTTTAGGTATAACATGTCATTTTTACTGTATTATAAAATTAATATTTACTTAGATTTTCCTCAAGTATTTACCCTTTTCAGTGTCTTTGTTTCCTTCTATTCCATGTCTCCAACTGAGATATCTTTTTTCTTACTTAAAGGACCTTCCTTAGTATTTCTTTTACTGTAGGTCTTCTGGTGGTAGAAAATATTTTTTGATAGAAAATATATTTATTTTGCCTTTACTTTTTTCTGTGCATTTTAAAAGATTTTTATTTTGAAATAATTATAAATTCATGAGAAGTTACCAAAATAGCATAGAGAGGTGCCATGTAATCTTTATCCAGTTTCCTCCAGTGGTTACATTTTGCATAATTGTGATAGACAGAATTTTAGTGATGTCTCCTCAAGATTCCCATCTCCTGATTATTCAAACACTACTCCAGGTACTGCTGTGAAGGAAATAGGCAGATGTCATAAAGTTTATGGATCTTAAAATAGGGACATTAGACTTCCGGGAAGATGGCAGAAGAGTAAGACGCGGAGATCACCTTCCTCTCCACAGATACACCAGAAATACATCTACGCGTGGAACAACTCCTACAAAACACCTACTGAACGCTGGCAGAAGACCTCAGACCTCCCAAAAGGCAAGGAACCCCCCACGTACCTGGTTAGGGCAAAAGAAAAAACTAAACAGAGACAAAAGGATAGGGACGGGTCCTGCACCAGCGGGAGAGAGCTGTGAAGGAGGAAAAGTGTCCACACACTAGGAAGCCCCTTCGCGGGTGGAGACTTCGGGAGGCGGAGTGGGGGAGCTTGGGAGCCGCGGAGGAGAGCACAGCAACAGGGGTGCGGAGGGCAAAGCGGACAGATTCCAGCGCAGAGGATCGGGCCGACCGGCACTCACCAGCCGAGAGGCTTGTCTGCTCGCCCGCCGGGGCGGGCGGGACTGGGAGCTGAGGCTCCGGCTTTTGTCGGAGCGCCGGGAGAGGACTGAGGTTGGCGGCGTGAACACAGCCTGCAGGGCGTTGGTGCGCCGCGGCTGGCCGGGAGAGAGTCCGGGGAGGGGTCTGGACCTGCCGAAGAGGCAAGAGACTTTTACGTCCCTCTTTGTTTCCTGGTGCACGAGGAGAGGGGATTAAGAACGCTGCTTGAGAGAGCTCCAGGGACGGGCGCGAGCCGCGGCTAAGAGTGCGGAGCCCAGAGACGGACATGGGACGCTAAGGCCGCTGTTGCCGCCGCCAGGAGGCCTGTGTGCGAACACAGGTCACTAGCCACACGCCCTTCCGGGGAGCCTGTGCAGCCCGCCACTGCCAGGGTCCCGGGATCCAGGGACGGCTCCCCGGGAGAGTGCACGGCGCGCCTCAGGCTGCAGCGTCACGCCGGGCTCTGTCGCTGCAGGCCCCGCCCCGCACTCCGTGACCCTCCCTACCCCCCGGCCTGGGTGAGCCAGAGCCTCCGAATCAGCGGCTCCTTTAACCTCGTCCTGTCTGAGCAAATAACAGACGCCCTCCGGCGACCTACACGCACAGGCGGGGCCAAATCCAAAGCTGAGCCCCTGGGAACTGTCAGAACAAGGAAGAGAAAGGGAAATCTCTCCCAGCAGCCTCAGAAGCAGCGGATTAAAGCTCCACAATCAACTTGATATACCCTGCATCTGTGGAATACCTGAATAGACAACGAATCATCCCAAATTAAGGAGCCCTGTGGATGAAAGGCTCTTGGTGCTGCAGCCAGGACTCAGTGCTGTGCCTCTGAGGTGGGAGAGCCAACTTCAGGACACTGGTCCACAAGAGGCCTCCCAGCTGCACATAATATCAAACAGCAAAAATCTCCGAGAGATCTCCATCTCAACGCCAGCACCCAGCTTCACTCAACGACCAGCAAGCTACAGTGCTGGACATCCTATGCCAAACAACTAGCAAGACAGGAACACAACCCCACCCATTAGCAGAGAGGCTGCCCAAAATCACAGTAAGTCTACAGACACCCCAAAACACACCACCAGACGTGGACCTGCCCACCAGAAAGACAAGATCCAGCCTCATACACCAGAACACAGGCACTAGTACCCTCCACCAGGAAGCCTACACAACCCACTGAACCAACCTTAGCCACTGGGGACAGACACAAAAAACAACAGGAACCACGAACCTTCAGCCTGCAAAAAAGGAGACCCCAAACACAGTAAGATAAGCAAAATGAAAAGACAGAAAAACACACAGCAGATGAAGGAGCAAGATAAAAACCCACCAGACCTAACAAATGAAGAGGAAATAGGCAGTCTACCTGAAAAAGAATTCAGAATAATGATAGTAAGGTTGATCCGAAATCTTGGAGATAGAATGGACAATAGAATGGACAAATTGCAAGAATCAGTTAACAAGGACCTAGAAGAACTAAAGATGAAGCAAGCAACGATGAACAACACAATAAATGAAATTAAAAGTACTCTAGATGGGATCAATAGCAGAATAACTGAGGCAGAAGAACGGATAAGTGACCTGGAAGATAAAATAGTGGAAATAACTACTGCAGAGCAGAATAAAGAAAAAAGAATGAAAAGAACTGAGGACAGTCTCAGAGACCTCTGGGACAACATTAAACGCACCAACATTCGAATTATAGGGGTTCCAGAAGAAGAAGAGAAAAAGAAAGGGACTGAGAAAATATTTGAAGAGATTATAGTTGAAAACTTCCCTAATATGGGAAAAGAAATCGTTAATCAAGTCCAGGAAGCACAGAGAGTCCCATACAGGATAAATCCAAGGAGAAATACGCCAAGACACATATTAATCAAACTGTCAAAAATTAAATACAAAGAAAACATATTAAAAGCAGCAAGGGAAAAACAACAGATAACACACAAGGGAATCCCCATAAGGTTAACAGCTGATCTTTCAGCAGAAACTCTGCAAGCCAGAAGGGAATGGCAGGACATATTGAAAGTGTTGAAGGAGAAAAACCTGCAACCAAGATTACTCTACCCAGCAAGGATCTCATTCAGATTTGATGGAGAAATTAAAACCTTTACAGACAAGCAAAAGCTGAGAGAGTTCAGCACCACCAAACCAGCTCTACAACAACTGCTAAAGGAACTTCTCTAGGCAAGAAACACAAAAGAAGGAAAGGACCTACAATAACGAACCCAAAACAATTAAGAAAATGGGAATAGGAACATACATATCGATAATTACCTTAAATGTAAATGGACTAAATGCTCCCACCAAAAGACACAGATTGGCTGAATGGATACAAAAACAAGACCCATATATTTGCTGTCTACAAGAGACCCACTTCAGACCTAGAGACACATACAGACTGAAAGTAAGGGGATGGAAAAAGGTATTTCATGCAAATGGAAACCAAAAGAAAGCTGGAGTAGCAATTCTCATATCAGACAAAATAGACTTTAAAACAAAGACTATTAGAAGAGACAAAGAAGGACACTACATAATGATCAAGGGATCGATCCAAGAGGAAGATATAACAATTGTAAATATTTATGCACCCAACATAGGTGCACCTCAATACATAAGGCAAATACTGACAACCATAAAAAGGGAAATCGACAGTAACACATTCATAGTAGGGGACTTTAACACCCCACTTTCACCAATGGACAGATCATCCAAAATGAAAATAAATAAGGAAACACAAGCTTTAAATGATACATTAAACGAGATGGAGTTAATTGATATTTATAGGACATTCCATCCAAAAACAACAGAATACACATTTTTCTCAAGTGCTCATGGAACATTCTCCAGGATAGATCATATCTTGGGTCACAAATCAAGCCTTGGTAAATTTAAGAAAATTGAAATTGTATCAAGTATCTTTTCAGACCACAACGCCATGAGACTAGATATCAATTACAGGAAAAGATCTGTAAAAAATACAAACACATGGAGGCTAAACAATACACTACTTAATAATGAAGTGATCACTGAAGAAATCAAAGAGGAAATCAAAAAATACCTAGAAACAAATGACAATGGAGACACAACGACCCAAAACCTGTGGGATGCAGCAAAAGCAGTTCTAAGGGGGAAGTTTATAGCAATACAAGCCCACCTTAAGAAGCAGGAAACATCTCGAATAAACAACCTAACCTTGCACCTCAAGCAATTAGAGAAAGAAGAACAAAAAAACCCCAAAGCTAGCAGAAGGAAAGAAATCATAAAAATCAGATCAGAAATAAATGAAAAAGAAATGAAGGAAACAATAGCAAAGATCAATAAAACTAAAAGCTGGTTCTTTGAGAAGATAAACAAAATAGATAAACCACTAGCCAGACTCATTAAGAAAAAAAGGGAGAAGACTCAAATCAATAGAATTAGAAATGAAAAAGGAGAGGTAACAACTGACACTGCAGAAATAAAAGAGATCATGAGAGATTACTACAAGCAACTCTATGCCAATAAAATGGACAATCTGGAAGAAATGGACAAATTCTTAGAAATGCACAACCTGCCAAGACTGAATCAGGAAGAAATAGAAAATATGAACAGACCAGTCACAAGCACTGAAATTGAAACTGTGATTAAAAATCTTCCAACAAAGAAAAGCCCAGGACCAGATGGCTTCACAGGCGAATTCTATCAAACATTTAGAGAAGAGCTAACACCTATCCTTCTCAAACTCTTCCAAAATATAGCAGAGGGAGGAACACTCCCAAACTCCTTCTACGAGGCCACCATCACCTTGATACCAAAACCAGACAAGGATGTCACAAAGAAAGAAAACTACAGGCCAATATCACTGATGAACATAGATGCAAAAATCCTCAACAAAATACTAGCAAATAGAATCCAACAGCACATTAAAAGGATCATACACCATGATCAAGTGGGGTTTATTCCAGGAATGCAAGGATTCTTCAATATACGCAAATCTATCAATGTGATAAGCCATATTAACAAACTGAAGGAGAAAAACCATATGATCATCTCAATAGATGCAGAGAAAGCTTTTGACAAAATTCAACACCCATTTATGATAAAAACCCTGCAGAAAGTAGGCATAGAGGGAACTTTCCTCAACATAATAAAGGCCATATATGACAAGCCCACAGCAAACATCATCCTCAATGGTGAAAAACTGAAAGCATTTCCACTAAGATCAGGAACAAGACAAGGTTGCCCACTCTCACCACTCTTATTCAACATAGTTTTGGAAGTTTTAGCCACAGCAATCAGAGAAGAAAAGGAAATAAAAGGAATCCAAATCGGAAAAGAAGAAGTAAAGCTGTCACTGTTTGCAGATGACATGATCCTATACATAGAGAACCCTAAAGATGCTACCAGAAAACTACTAGAGCTAATCAATGAATTTGGTAAAGTGGCAGGATACAAAATTAATGCACAGAAATCTCTGGCATTCCTATATACTAATGATGAAAAATCTGAAAGTGAAATCAAGAAAACACTCCCATTTACCATTGCAACAAAAAGAATAAAATATCTAGGAATAAACCTACCTAAGGAGACAAAAGATCTGTATGCAGAAAATTATAAGACACTGATGAAAGAAATTAAAGATGATACAAATAGATGGAGAGATATACCATGTTCTTGGATTGGAAGAATCAACATTGTGAAAATGACTCTACTACCGAAAGCAATCTATAGATTCAATGCAATCCCTATCAAACTACCACTGGCATTTTTCACAGAACTAGAACAAAAAATTTTGCAATTTGTATGGAAACACAAAAGACCCCGAATAGCCAAAGCAATCTTGAGAACGAAAGAAGGAACTGGAGGAATCAGGCTCCCAGACTTCAGACTATACTACAAAGCTACAGTTATCAAAACGGTATGGTACTGGCACAAAAACAGAAAGATAGATCAATGGAACAGGATAGAAAGCCCAGAGATAAACCCACGCACATATGGTCACCTTATCTTTGACAAAGGAGGCAGAAATGTACCGTGGAGAAAGGACAGCCTATTCAATAAGTGGTGCTGGGAAAACTGGACAGCTACATGTAAAAGTATGAAGTTAGATCACTCCCTAACACCATACACAAAAATAAGCTCAAAATGGATTAAAGACCTAAATGTAAGGCCAGAAACTATCAAACTCTTAGAGGAAAACATAGGCAGAACACTCTATGACATAAATCACAGCAAGATTCTTTCTGACCCACCTCCTAGAGTAATGGAAATAAAAACAAGAGTAAACAAATGGGACCTAATGAAACTTAAAAGCTTTTGCGCAGCAAAGGAAACCATAAAGAAGACCAAAAGACAACCCTCAGAATGGGAGAAAATATTTGCAAATGAAGCAACTGACAAAGGATTGATCTCCAAAATTTATAAGCAGCTCATGCAGCTTAATAACAAAAAAACAAACAACCCAATCCAAAAATGGGCAGAAGACCTAAATAGACATTTCTCCAAAGAAGATATACAGAGTGCCAACAAACACATGAAAGAATGCTCAACATCACTAATCATGAGAGAAATGCAAATCAAAACTACAATGAGATATCATCTCACACCAGTCAGAATGGCCATCATCAAAAAATCTAGAAACAATAAATGCTGGAGAGGGTGTGGAGAAAAGGGAACCCTCTTACACTGTTGGTGGGAATGTAAATTGATACAGCCACTGTGGAGAACAGTATGGAGGTTCCTTAAAAAGCTACAAATAGAACTACCATATGACCCAGCAATCCCACTACTGGGCATATACCCTGAGAAAACCATAATTCAAAAAGAGTCATGTACCAAAATGTTCATTGCAGCTCTATTTACAATAGCCCAGAGATGGAAACAACCTAAGTGTCCATCATCGGATGAATGGATAAAGAAGATGTGGCACATATACACAATGGAATATTACTCAGCCATAAAAAGAGACGAAATTGAGCTATTTGTAATGAGGTGGATAGACCTAGAGTCTGTCATACAGAGTGAAGTAAGTCAGAAAGAGAGAGACAAATACCGTATGCTAACACATATATATGGAATTTAAAAAAAAAAAAAAATGTCATGAAAAACCTAGGGGTGAAACAGGAATAAAGACTCAGACTTACTAGAGAATGGACTTGAGGCTATGGGGAGGGGGAAGTGTAAACGGTGACAAAGCGATAAAGAGGCATGGACATATATACACTACCAAACGTAAGGTAGATAGCTAGTGGGAAGCAGCCGCATAGCACAGGGAGATCAGCTCGGTGCTTTGTGACCGCCTGGAGGGGTGGGATAGGGAGGGTGGGAGGGAGGGAGACGCAAGCGGGAAGAGATATGGGAATATATGTATATATATAACTGATTCATTTTGTTGTGAAGCTGAAACTAACATACCATTGTAAAGCAATTATACTCCAATAAAGATGTTAAAAAAAAAAAAAAAAAATAGGGACATTAATCCTAGATTGTCAAGGTGGGCATAATCTAATCACTTGAGCCCTTGAAAGCAGAGGAATTTCTCCAATTGGAATCAGAGAGATGTGGTGGAAGAGGAAAATAGAGGATAAATGAAGCAGAGGGAGAAGTCAGAGAGATTCAGAGAGTGAGAAGCACGTGACCTGCCACTGCTGGCTTTGAAGATGAAGAAAGGAATCCATGAGCCAAGAAATGAAGGCAACCTCTGGAAATTAAGAATGACCCCAGCCAGCAGGGAAGCAGAGGTTTTTGTCTTACATCCACAAGGAACTGAATTCTTCCAATAACCTGATTGAGCTTGGAAGTGGATTTAACCCAGAACCTCTCGAAGGAGTGCAACCCTGCCAGCACCTTGATTTTGGCTCCATGAAACCAGGAACAAAGAATCAGCTGAGCCACACTGTGCCCAGACTTGTGACCCAGAACTCTGAGATAATAAATTTTCATTGCTTAAGGCTACTACATTTAGGGAATTTGTTACTGAAACAATAAACAAGTACGATATCTATTGTACAGAATTAAATCTAGGAAATTGATATTTCTGTGCGTGTAGTTCTGTGACATTTTATCACATATGTAGATTCATGGAACCACCAGTGCAATAAAGATACAGAACTATTCCATCACTACAAAGATCTTCCTCATGTTACTCCTTTATAGTCACATCACAACCCCTTCCCCCATCCCTTCCTAATCCTTGGCAACTACTAATATGTTCCTCACCTCTATAGTTTTTTAAGTTTTGATAATTTGCCATTGTTGTTGTTTTCTCCAGTCTATTTCTCTTTGTTGTTCAGATTGGGGAACTTCTGTCGTCTTATTTTCAAGTTCACTGATTGTTTCTCTGTCATTTCCATTCTGCTATTGAGCTCATCTAGTACATTTTTCAGTTTGATTTTGATTCTTCTTAACATCTTCTATTTCTTTGCAGAGGCTTTCTATTTCTTTGCCAAGGTGTTATATTTTTTCATTTGTTTCAAGGATGTTTGTAATTACTTACTGAAGCATTTTTATGGTGGCTGCTTTGGGAAGAGGGGGTGGGATGAATTAGGAAATTGGGATTGACATATATACATTACTATGTATAAAACATAACTAATGAGAACCTACTGTATAGCACAGAGAACTCTACTCAATGCTCTGTGATGACCTAAATGGGAAGGAAATCTGAAAAACGGGATATATGTAGATGTATAACTGATTCACTTTGCTATACAGCAGAAACTAACACAACATTGTAAAGCAACTATACTCCAATAAAAATTAATTTTAAAAAAATGCTGGTCAGATAATTCCAGCATCTGTGTCCTCTTGGCGTTGGTGTCTGTTGATTGCAGTTTCTCATTCAAATTGAGATTTTTCAGGTTCTTGTTATGCCAAATGATTTTTAAGTATACCTGTACCTTTTGGGTATTGTGTTGTGAGACTCTGGATCTTAGTTAAATCTTCTGTATTTTAGCTGGCCTCCTTTAACACTGGGCAGGTGGGGAGAGGAGAATGCCACCTTGTTTCTATCAGGTGGGAGTGGAAGCCCAGTTCCCCATTCAACCTCTTTTGACCCTCTGTCAGGGGAAGGGTTGCTTGTTATTAGAGGGCAGGGTTGGAAGTTCTGACTCTTCACTGGGCTTTCATGATACCAGGCGGGCTGGGAAGGGCAGAGATACTTTATTACTGCTTACCATTGGCTTCCACTGACACTGACACTGACACTGTGGAGGGGTGGGGGATACCAGAGGGAGAGTTGGCCTCATTACAAGTGGGCGGTAGTAGAATTCCTGATTCTCTACTAGGCTTCCTTTGACACCAGCCCATTGGGAAGGGTACCTCATTAGTGATTGGTGTGGGCAAAGTGCAGATCCTACACCCCACCCATGGTTTCTGTTGATACCACAGTTGGAAGGGAGCTTGTTACCAGTTGGTGGGAATGAAAAGCCCTGCTTACGACTTGGCCTTCTCAGAGATCAAAGTAATGGCAGTTGGAGTCACTCCTAGTTACAGCCATATGAGGTGAAAGTCTAGGCTCCCCAGTTAGCCTGTGTTGGTGGGATGGGTTTGGGATTCAGGTTTTCTTGTGGTCTTTGGTTTGAGTAGGGTGATTATTGTATAAAAGTTTTCTGGATCCACCAGAGGGCAGACAGCGAAGGAAGAACTACAGTTCTGCAGCCTGTGGAATGACAATTCCACATTCACAGAAAGATAGACAAAATGAAAAGGCAGAAGACAATGTACCAGATGAAGGAACAAGATAAAACCCCAGAAAAACAACTAAATAAAGTGGAGATAGGCAACCTTCCAGAAAAAGAATTCAAATAATGATAGTGAAGTTGATCCAGGACCTTGGAGAAAGAATGGAGGCAAATATCGAGAAGATGCAAGAAATGTTTAACAAAGACCTAGAAGAATTAAAGAACAAACACGTAGGGAGAGGACCTTCAAGATGGCAGAGGAGTAAGACATGGAGACCACTGTCCTCCCCACAAATACATCAAAAATACATCTACATGTGGAACAACTCCTACAGAACACCTACTGAATGCTGGCAGAAGACCTCAGACTTCCCAAAAGGTAAGAAACTTCCCACGTACCTGAGTAGGGTAAAATAAAGAAGAAAAAACAGACAAAAGCATAGAGATGGGACCTGCATCTCGGGGAGGGAGCTGTGAAGAAGGAAGTTTCCACACACTAGAAAGCCCCTTCACTGGCAGAGATGGGGAGAGGGCGGGGGGGAAGCTTTGGAGCCACGGAGGAGAGCACAGCAACAGGGGTGCAGAGAGCAAAGTGGAGAGATTCCCATACAGAGGATTGGTGCCGACCAGCACTCACCACCCTGAGAGGCTTGTCTGCTCACTCACTGGGGCGGGTGGGGGCTAGGAGCTGAGTCTCGGGCTTTGGAGGTCAGATCCCAGGGAGATGACTGGGGTTGGCTGCATGAACACAGCCTGAAGGGGGCTAGTGCACCACAGCTAGCCGGAAGGGAGTCGGGGGGAAAAAGTCTGGAACTGCCTAAGAGTCAAGAGACCATTGTTTCGGGGTGCACGAGGAGAGGAGATTCAGAGCCCCCCAGATGAGCTCCAGAGATGGGCAGGAGCTGCAGTTATCAGCGCAGAAGCCAGAGACAGGCATGAAACACGAAGGCTGCTGCTGCAGCCACCAAGAATCCTGTGTGCAAGCACAGGTCACTATCCACACCTCCCCTCCTGGGAGCCTGTGCAGCCTGCCATGGCCACGATCCCATGATCCAGAGACAACTTCCCTGGGAGAACACACAGCGTGCCTCAGGCTGTTGCAACATCACACTGGCCTCAGCTGCCACAGGCTTGTCCTGCATTCTGTACTCCTCCCTCTCCCCAGCCTGAGTGAGCCAGAGCCCCCGAAGCAGCTGCTCCTTTAACCCCCTCCTGTCTGGGTGACCTGCATGCAGAGGCAGGGCCAAATCCAAAGCTGAACCCCAGGAGCTATATGAACAAAGAAGAGAAAGGGAAATTCCTCCCAGCAACCTCAGGAACAGCAGATTAAGTCTCCACAGTCAACATGATATACCCGGCATCTGTGGAATACCTGAACAGACAACAAATCATCCCAAAATTGAGGTGGTGGACTTTGGGAACAACTGTAGACTTGGGGTTTGCTGTCGGCGACTGACAAGTTTCTGATTTTTATGTTTATCTTAGTTTAGTTTTTAGCACTTGTTATCATTGGTGGATTTGTTTATTGGTTTGGTTGCTCTCTTCTTTTTCTTTATTTTTATTACTTTTTAAATATTTTTATTTTAATAATTAAAAATTTTTAAAAATTTTAATAGCTTTATTTTATTTTTCTTTCTTTCGTTTTTTTCCTTCCCTTTTCTTGTGAGCCGTGTGGCTGACAGTGTCTTGGTGCTCCGACCGGGTATCAGGCCTGAGCCTCTGAGGTGGGAGAGCCGAGTTCAGGACATTGAACCACCAGAGACCTCCCGGCCCCATGTAATATCAATTGGCGAGAGCGCTCCCAGAGAGCTCTGTCTCAATGCTAAGACCCAGCTCCACTCAACGACCAGCAAGCTCCAGTGCTGGACACCCCATGCCAAACAACCAGCAAGACAGGAACACAACCCCACCCATTAGCAGAGAGGCTGTCTAAAATCATAATAAGTTCACAGACAGCCCAGAACACACCACTGGATGTGGTCCAGCCCAACAGAAAGGCAAGATCCAGCCTCATCCACTGCACCAGACCCCTCCACCAGGAAGCCTACACAACCCACTGAACTAACCTTAGCCATTGGGGGCAAACACCAAACACAATGGGAACTACAAACCTGCAGCCTGCAAAAAGGAGACCCCCCAAACACAGTAAGTTAAGCAAAATGAGAAGACAGAGAAATACGCAGCAGATGAAGTATCAAGGTAAAAACCCACCAGACCAAACAAATGAAGAGGAAATAGTCTACCTGAAAAAGAGTTCAGAGTAATGATAGCAGAGATGATCCAATATCTTAGAAACAGAATGGAGAAAATACAAGAAATGTTTAAAAAGGACCTAGAAGAACTAAAGAGCAAATAAACAATGATGAGCAACACAATAAATGAAATTAAAAATGCTCTAGACGTACTCAATAGCAGAATAACTGAGGTAGAAGAACGGGTAAGTGACTTGGAAGATAAAAGAGTGGAAATGACTACTGCAGAGCAGAATAAAGAAAAAAAAATGAAAAGAATTGAGGACACTCTCAGAAACCTCTGGGACAACATAAAATGCACCAACATTCGAATTATAAGGGTCCCAGAAGAAGAAGAGAAAAAGAAAGGGACTGAGAAAATATTTGAAGAGATTATAGTTGAAAACTTCCCTAATATGGGAAAGGAAATAGTCAAGTCCAGGAAGCGCAGAGAGTCCAATACAGGATAAATCCAAGGAGAAACATGCCAAGATACATAGTAATCGAACTATCAAAAATTAAATACAAAGAAAAAATATTGAAAGCAGCAAGGGAAAAACAACAAATAACATACAAGGGAATCCCCATAAGGTTAACAGCTGATCTTTCAGCAGAAACTCTGCAAGCCAGAAGGGAATGGCAGGACATATTTAAAGTTATGGAAGGGAAAAACCTACAACCAAGATTACTCTACAGAGCAAGGATCTCATTCAGATTCAACAGAGGAATTAAACCTTTACAGACAAGCAAAAGCTAGGAGAATTCAACATCATGAAACCAGCCATACAACAAATGCTAAAGGAACTTCCCTAGGCAGAAAACACAAGAGAAGGAAAAGACCTACAAAAACAATTAGGAAAATGGTAATAGTAACACACATTTCGATAACTACCTTAAATGTAAATGTATTAAATGCTTCAACCAAAAGATATAGACTGGCTGAATGGCTACAAAAATAAGACCATATATATGCTGTCTACAAGAGCCCCACTTCAGACCTCTAGGGACACATACAGACTGAAAGTGAGGGGATGGAAAAAGATATTCCATGCCAATGGAAATCAAAAGAAAGCTGGAGTAGCAATTCTCATATCAGACAAAATAGACTTTAAAATAAAGATGATTACAAGAGACAAAGAAGGACACTACTTAATGATCAAGGGATCAATCCAAGAAGAAGATATAACAATTGTAAATATTTATGTACCCAACATAGGAGCACCTCAATACATAAGGCAAATGCTAACAGCCAAAAAAGAGAAATCGACAATAACACAATAATAGTACGGGATATTAATATCCTACTTTCACCAATAGATAGATCAACCAAAATGAAAATAAATAAGGAAACACAAGCTTTAAATGGAACATTAAACAAGATGGATTTAATTGATATTTATAGGATATTCCATCCAAAAACAACAGAATACACTTTCTTCTCAAGTGCTCATGGAACATTCCCCAGGATAGATCATATCTTGGGTCACAAATCAAGCCTGGGTAAATTTAAGATAATTGAAATCATATAATTGGATAAAGAAGATGTGGTACATATATACAATGGAATATTACTCAGACATGAAAAGTAATGAAATTGGGTCATTTGCAGAGACGTGGATAGATCTACAGACTGTCATACAGAGTGAAGTAAGTCAGAAAGAGAAAAACAAATATTGTATATTAACGCATATATGTGGAATCTAGAAAAATGGTACAGATGAACTGGTTTGCAGGGCAGAAATAGAGACACAGATGTAGAGAACAAATGTATGGACACCAAGGGGGGAAAGCATGGGGGGGGGTGGGATGAATTGGGAGATTGGGATTGACATATATACAATAATATGTATAAAATAGATAACTAAGAAGAACCTGCTGTATAAAAAATAAATAAAATTAAATTTAAAAAAATTCTGTATTGCTAGTCATTTCCTGGTCATTTTGCCAGAAAGAACAGGATTTTCTTGAGACTTTGTTTCCTGTGCCCATTGGTGTTCTAGGTTGCCTCTTTAGATTGTTCATTTGTATTTTTCCCCCTGAAATAGTTACTGATTCAGATCTTGAATGTTTGTAACACAGATTGCCAGAAATGGAAGATAAAAAGCTTTATACCATTTCATTATGGAACGCTAGGACAAAGATTTTCAAAGTTAGAACTATCTTAGTTATCTCAAAGCCGAAGTTTTACTAGGATCAAATGCTTCTATTTTACATTCATAGTGGATAAAATCTTTCTCTTTGAAAGCCACAGGTCATTAAGATGTGTTCATGTTAAATATTTGTTCACTTAACACTTTCTATCATTTAAACACGTAATACTATATAAAGCAAAATAGCAGTTTTCTTGATATATATCAGAAATCATGAGGGGAATAAAGCAATCTGGCAACAAAAACCTTCTTAGTCAGTATTTAGAGGCAAATAAAATTCTATTCTTTTTTCATTTAATGTTTATAAAAGTATTCTAGTATCCTATAAGTGACAATGGAGAACATATGAGGGCAGAAAGATATGGCATATCTTTCTGCATAAAGATCCTTAGGGCTAAATATTCTCAAGTATGGATTGCATGTTTTTCAGGTATTTGTTTGTAGTTGCTTTTCAGGTAGGGAAAGTTCTGGAATAGGTACATAATCTCAGCATTTTCCAAATAACCAGGTAATCCAGGATTTGTTCAAACAAGAGACAGCTCATAATTACCTCAGAGATTGTTACTCTTTGAAGTAGGAAAAAGGGCAGTAGATGCCAGATTCAGCCATTAAGTGCCCTTCTCCTCTTAACATTCTCCTAGTGTTATCCCCATATAGGGTCACAGTTGTCTGTAAAAAATGTTGTTAAGTTTTTACAGATTCATGATTAGATGTGTGGGCTTTGGAATCGGACAGAACTTGTTTTAAAACTGAGCTCTGCCACTTAGTAGATACTGGACTTGAACAACTTCTTTAGCCTTTCAAAACTTATTTCTTCATCTAAAATAGGCAATACATGTTGTAATAATTAGAGTATGAAAGTGTTACACTTAGCACACTATGTGATCTGCGCACTTTAACTTTTTATTTATGATTATAAGGAAAGAAAGAGAAACAACTATCTCATTTAGAGCATATCTTTCTTTGAAACCTCATAAATATCAAGTTAAAGAAAATGACCCTTCAGAATGGTGTCTGGGAATTTTTACCGACAGTGAGCCTTCTGCCCTGGGAGACTCATATGTTAGCACTATGCCTCTGAGCACCATGCACTTTGAGTTGGTGTAGCACATGATTCTGAAAAGATAAAAAAAAGGACAGATGGCAAGAATGTAGATACCCTTGAATGGCAGATAGGAGCCTTATCCATCTGACAAATTTTAATGCAGTGCATAGTGTGGTGGTTAAAAATGTGGAAGCGGGAGACAGACTACCTGAGTTTGAATCCCCCTACCAATAGCCAGCTGTAAAACTTCAGATTTTTACTTCACCTCTTTGTATCCCACTTTCAAGTTATACAAAATAGTGACTGTAATAGACTCTCTTACAGTTGTAATATAAAAATATTAGTGGATATAAAGTATGTAGAACATTGAATGGTATTTAGTAAGCATTCAATTAATATTAGTTGCTCTTTGACCACAAGGAATAGCACAGTACAGCAAGGCTTACTCTGTTCTATTCCTGCCAGGTAATTTATTTAAGTTTTAACTAGGGGAGAGATGAAAGAATGAGATTTACTACAGTCTTTATATTTTGTGCTATGTAAAGATAGTTTTTTCATACTTGCTACTTGGTAGTATCTTTGATAGAGAACAGGAGGAACATGCCTTCCAATGTCCCAATGGTAAAGAAAAGTTTTATACTTGGATGTCATCCCTGTCAATTATTTTGGTTTTCTTAACCAAAGAAGCTATAACCTCATGGGGAGAGTGGGCTGAATGTACGTAGAGTTGACTGTGGATGCACCTGTTTCGTTCACCCCTTTAAGATGGGAGGTGGGGTTGGTGTTAAGTGCTGCCTAGTATTTTTAATAGTGTGAGGAAAGAGGCCTTCCTAGAAGAAGACTGAGAAACTAATGTGTGAACATCTGATTATTACTTAATATCTTTAGTGAAAAATGAATGACCATTTCTAACTGTAACTGCGTCTTTGCGTTCTGGGTCTTTTATTCCTTGCCTTTTGAAAGAACTGTTCATCCATGTGGAGTCTGGCAAGGAGAAGATATTTCTCCCTTACTTTTGGATAAAAAAATCCACATAAAACAACATTCTGGTAGCTTTACACAACAAATATTTTCGCTACATCTGTATTTTTACCTATTCTTATTGGTATGTGAATAGACTCTAAAGAGAGCACTCAAGTTTTAGACTTGTTTTTTCCCAAGTTGAATATAATTGCATTAAAAAACCAACTTTACTGAGGTGTACTTTTCATACAAATAAATATACCTTTTGATATGTGAAGTTCAATGGGTTTTAACAAATGTATACACTTTTATAACTACCACCACAATCTATCTATCTATCTAAATATCTAAAACGTCTCTATCAACCCCCCCAAATTTCCTATTTTGCAATTAATAGCCACCCTGTCCTCCCAACACCTAGTCCCAGGCAGCCATTGATCTCTTTCAATACAGATCTGGGTTTTTTCTTTGCTAAAATTTTATGTAAATGATAGCTCATTTGTACTCTTTTGTGTCTGGCTTATTTCACTCAGTATACCAATTTAATGGTACAAATCAGTAGTTTATGCTCCCCCTCCCTCTCTGTGTGTGTTTTTTTTTTTTTTTGCTACATAGTATTCCATTATGTGAATGTACTATAATGTGTGTATTCGTTTACCTGTTGAAATATGGGTTGTTTTCAGATTGGAGATATTTTGAATAAAGCCACTATGAACATTTGTTTATAAATCCTTTTGCTCTCGCATTTTTCCCACTGACATTTACATAAATTTTATTATGTGGATGAAACACTTCAAAGAAATGCAAGAGGAGATATACATGATATAGTTACAACTTCCTTGCTTTCATTATTTAAAACATTTTTCTCTGTTTCTGAAGATGGTGTAATGTTATCCTTTAGGTATCGGTAATGTGGCAGTATGCAGTTTGTTGGGTAGTTACTGTGTTATCAGTGACCCAGGACACATGGGAATGGCTAAGTATTTTGGGGTTGTTTCTGCTTCTTTTTTACACTTCTCTCTCCTCTGTGACATGGTTGGTAATGTCATGCCTGAGAGGAGATGGGTGTGTGGAGGGTATTCAGTACTTCCTTGAAGATTTTAATATTTTTCACCAGGAGATTTTCTCCTCCTCTTCTGTTTTGTATTCAGCTTTAGTTTTTTTTTACAAGCTCTATTCCCTGACCCACCCCCCCACCCCCCTGCCAAGAAGAACCAGCTTTATCACAGTAGAGTCACACATTTCAAGCCTTCCTTGATTTTACCTGCACCTGTGAAATACGTGAGGTCAGCCTATAGTCCACATAAGAAATGACTTAATTCCAAGAATCAGGATGAATGATTTACTTGCTCTCCAGATTATGGTAAAAGTCCAATCTTTCTCACACCGTGGTTTCCATTCATTTAATTCCTTTGTGCTTTTACAATCACTTGAATTCTTTATTTTAGGTTCTGACTATCATGAATATCACCCTGAAATGCCTTCCTACTAAGTAATCCAGACCTCAGATACAGCAGTGTTCTTAGAAACTGCTCGAAGCTCCAATAATATAAAGCCTGAGAATCTAAGACCAGTAGATTCAGCAGCATCCAGACCTTCAACCCCGCTTGTTGTGAAAGACTCAGTGTTCAGAGGAGAAGTGTATCCCAGTGAGGTAGTAATTACTGAGCTCAACAGCCTATTGTTAAGATATTAAAATAAGGCCAAATAAGATATCTGTCTAAGCAAACTGCCTCTTAAAAATAGTGACTCATAGGCTAATTGATGTGAGAATCGAATAAATATTATGGAACTCCGTTTGGGGGAAGGAATTCTTTTGGATTTAAGTTTCATTTAATGGAATTCATTGAACCTCTTCAAAAATTTCCATAAATTGTCCAATAAAAAGCATGAAGTCTTGAAAGAGTTTAAATCACCTATTAAAAGGGGATGATGAAACTCTTTCTCTTTCTCTCCCACCACATGAGAGGAGGAATATAGTGCTGTAAATTCCCCTGTAATTTTAGTTATAGGGACCTGGGTTTGGAGGAGAATGTCTAGTTAAAGAGCACAAGCTGGCACAGAGCTGCCCAAAGCATACAAGGAGGTGGGCTTTTAAGAGATCTTACCAGGGAACAGTTGAATGGAGGGACTCTGATGCATTAAACAAATCAGTCCCAGAGTAAATGTTTATTCAGTCAGCCTGTGGTTTTGTTTTCCTCACAACATGGTATTGGTCTGGTGAGTTCTTTTTTTCTAATATGCTCTCCAGGTTTTATTTTTAAGCAACTTATAGGTTGCTGTCTGCTATATATTGGCATATTAGAAGGGTTTCTACCTAACAATTAGGCAATCCTGATGACTTTTGTCACTGCAACTAGATTCCTCCCAATGAGGTTGAGAGAGGATTAGAGGAAGCCTTACTTAACGTGAGGCAGAACATGCAGAGTATTTGGCATCACAGAACAGAATTTGAATTTCTTCTCTGCTGCATCCGGAGGTGTAGAGGTGTATTTTTGATTAAAGTGTTAGCATTTTGATTCTCTGCTTTCTCTTTACTTAGAGGAATGTTGTGTCATTAAAAGAAATAATGTATGCAAAGAGCCAGGTACATAGTAAGTGCTCAAAAAAGTTTACTTCTGCCACTCTATTTTTTAAGAGGCTATTTTCTAGCTTTCTCCTCCTTGAAAATTGCTGCTTTCTAGATTGAATGTGCCTCTAGGTAATTGCCAGAGGCAAATTCTTTTTGTAAAAAGCTAATATTATTATAGGTCTATTATTTTTACAATTTTTATATGCAGTGCACAACCCTTAATTAAAACAAGTCTTTTGAAGTGATAAGACAATAAGAAATAAATATAGAAAAAAAATTAGACAATAGGAAAAGACCCTCAAGGCCTCAAATATTGGAGCGATCAGACATAGCAATTAAAACAACTATGCTTGGGACTTCCCTGGTGGTCCAGTGATTAAGAGTCCACGTTCCAGTGCAGGGGAGGTGGGTTCTATCTCTGGTAAGGGAACTAAGATCCCACATGCCACGAGACAGCTAAGCCTGCGCTCTGCAACTACTGAGCCTGTGCTCCACAACTAGAGAGAAGCCCGCACACCACAACAAAAAGATCCCGTGTGCTGCAACTAAGGCCCGATGCAGCCAAAAATAAATAAACAAACAAATAAATAAATATTTTTTTTTAAAAAGCATCCTTAATGTATTCAAGGAGGTAGAAGACCAGGTTGAGGATTTTGGAAGAGTCTAGTAACTCTTAAAACTCCAAGAGGTTATAAAATTGAAAGATAAAATATTTGAAATTGAGAGCTCAACATGAGAGAGTAAAAGCAGATTAGATACAGCTAAAGAAAAAAAATAGTAACTGGAGGATAGACCAGAATAAAATATCTAGAATGAAACCCAGAGAAGCAAAAGAATGTGGGAAATAGAAGAGAGGGGAAAAGACATAGAGTAGACAGTAAGAAGGTCTCACATGCATGTAACTGGAATCCTAGAAAAAGAGAGGGAATAATGCAGAAGCAATATTTGAAGTAATGCCTGAGAATTTTCTAAAACAAATTAAAGACATCAAGCCTTAGTTTGAAGTTCTACATATTATATCCCTAGGCAGTATCTGGTTTCCTGAATGGCCATCAAGGTGTCAGATAACTAGTGCTGGAGAATTAGCTGCTCATGAGTAGAACTTAGAACAGTAAGAAGTGGAAAGTATCTAGGAAGGTAAATTCCCCCTCTGTTCTTTCTTCCCTTGAATACTCCTAGGTGTGGTTCGTTCTGGCAACCCCTATACAGAAGTTATAATGCCAGAAAGTTAACTCAGCTACTGAGCAGCCTATCATGTCTCTTGGTAGCTTGATGAAATATGGTAACATATTTCATTGCATTCCTTGTATATTTTCTTGCCTCATTTCCCCTTTTCCATATTCATACCACCCTGGGGCTGTACTTCTCAAAGTAAAGCATACGTTTTCTAAACACAGTGTTCACAGAAAAATACCAGTTATAAAGGAATATATATTGTATGGTTCCATTTATGTAACACTCAGATACAGGTAAAACTAAATTATAATGTTAGAATTCAGGATAGTGATTACTTTTGAGGAGGAAGAAAGTATAAAGACAAGAGGTATGGGCCATTAGGGGAACTTTCTGTGGTGCCTACAGATTCCTGTTTCTTTGGCCAGAATAGTACGTGCATTAGTGTTTATTTCATGAAATTTATTGAGCTGTACATTTATCTTTGCGTTCCTTTCTATATATGTATTATAATTCACAATAAAAAGTTTAAATGCCACACTGAAAATAGTTTTAGGTGTCTTTCAAAATACACAAATGATCATTTTTGTTTCCTTGTAGTCTCCATATTTTACTTTCTTTTTGCTTGTAATTTTAATGTAAAAGCAAAGGAAGCAACAACAGACATCTTTGTTAAGGCTACTGATCAATGATTTATATAGATTATTTCTAATTGTCACAGTTTTCCTTCAGATTAGTGTTATCACCATTTCATAAGTGAAGACAGTGAGGCTCAGGAAAAGTTAAGTGATTTCCTCAGAGCATTCTACAATACAAGGTGGGATCTTGAGAAGGTTATGGAAAAGTGAAAATGCAAATATACACCTAAGTGAGCCAGAAAGCAACAGTAATATGTTCCTCCAGTTCACTATTTATGCCCTGTTGCCTAAATGCACAATATTTTAAAAATAAAGTATGTGTATTTTTTATCTCTAGAAGTTCAATTTGGATCTGTTTAAAAAAAATGTTTTCCGTGTCTCCATAATCTCAAGCTTTCCTCTGCCTTCTTGAACATGTGGAATGCAGTTATAATAAATGTTTTACCCCTAACTACTAATTCTGTGTTTTGTGTCGTTGCTTTGTCAGTTTCAGTTGATTGGTCTTTCTCCTCATTGTGGGTGCTTGTTTTCCTGCTTCTTTTCATGCCTGCTAGTTTCTTTTACTGGAAGTCACACATTGTGTTTTCTTTTGGGCACTAGATATTTTTGTATTCCTACAAATATCCTTGAACTTTGTTCTGCAACACAGATAAGTTATTGGGAAACATTTGATCCTTTCAAGACATTTGATCCTTGCTTTTAAGCTTTGTTAGGCAGGACCAAAGTAGCCTTTAATTGAAGTGTAATTTGTGCAACAACTAAAGCAAAACTCTTCTGAGTCTTCTACCATGGATTATGAGGTTTTCCTGCTCTGGTGGGAATACAAGCTAGACTGCAAACAAATCTCATCCCTGCATGTACTTCCGTGATTTACCCCCTTCTGATTCTGGGTGGTTCTTTCCTTGGCCATGGATACTTTCCTCACATACATGCACTGATCAATACTTAATTCGAGATTTAAGAGGGACCCTCTCCAGATATCTGGAGCTATCTCTCTGTGTAGCGTTTTCTTTTCCAGTACTCTTCTCTGTACTGTAAGTCATAGTGTCTTAGTCTCTCTGGACTCCCAACTCTGTCTTCTCAACTAAGGGAGACTGTTTGGGTCTCCTCTCCCTCCACTGCAGCCTAGAAAATCTTTCCAGGCAGTAAGTTAGAGTAGTTGTAGGGCTCACTTCTTATGTCTCCCCTTTCTCAGGGATAATGGTTTTGTGCAGCCTGAGGTCCGGTGTCTGAAAACCGTTGTTTATATAGTTTGTTGTTTCTTTTGTTGTTTGCTTTTTTAAATTTGTTTCAGGCTGGCACATAAAGCCAGTCCCTGTTATTCCATTTTGACTAAAAGCAGATATCAAATGTGTTTATTTTGATTTTACCTTTTTCTGTGTTCTACAAGTGAAATAAATATGTGTCTTGTTACACTAATTGGGAATTATCTCTCCACCTATTAACTAATGGCAAGTATTCTAAGTGAAGTTGTAGTACTTTGTAGGTATGGAAGTCTTCAGGCAATTGATCCGTAACACACATTTTCTATATTAAAAGCAGATATTCCTATTTTATTTCCTCCTCATCAGCCCCTCCATAATATTCACGTATTGCTGTTGGGCAAATACACAAAACTTGAGCCTCATTTGATTCTTAGTGAACCCTATGATCCGTCTAAACTATTATTACACAAGTCCAGACTCTAGCCATAAAATAAGCAAAATTTACAAAATGTTTTATAAAGAAAGCTAATGTTTATTCAACAGCTATTATCTGTTAGGGACTGCACCAGGAGCTCTTACATATATTATCTATTGAAATTTCATGACAAACCTATTAGGCAGCATTATCCTTATTTTATTATCACTGATATTCATGCCAAATCCCCAAATAGATAATAAATACTCCCAATGCAGCAGTTATTAGTTCAATTCTTGGTGTATAGTTAGTGCTAAATAAACGGATTATGAGTAAGCCTTCCCATACCTTGATTTTTGATATCTAGTGATATCAAAATTACCTCAAGGAGAATCTGAGATAAAAATCATAAGGTTAAATTTTGTTTGTTTGTTTGTTTGTTGTTTTTTGTGTTTTTTTGCGGTACACGGGCCTCTCACTGTTGTGGCCTCTCCCGTTGTGGAGCACAGGCTCCGGACGCGCAGGCTCAGTGGCCATGGCTCACGGGCCCAGCCGCTCCGTGGCATGGGGGATCTTCCCGGACCGGGGCACGAACCCGTGTCCCGTGCATCGGCAGGCAGACTCTGAACCACTGCGCCACCAGGGAAGCCCCATAAGGTTAAATTTTAGTGTGCATTCATGCTATGCTATTTGGATTCTATTTACATGATTCCCTGATGCTGCTTGGCAGGAAAGTTAGTTCCAGGAAAGAGTTAATCCTTCAAGACAGAGTTTATTCTCTCAACCTTTTTTTTTTCCTTTTCACTGCAGAAACAGGCCTATTAATCATCATTTTGAATCAAGGCTATGCAAGGTTAAGGAGTTCCAACTTGCCAACTGATGAAGTTTGGCAAACTCAGTCCAAATTTCCAGGACAGCATTTAAGCACAGCACACCTGCCTGTACCTTCACCTGAACTCATACTTTGTCAAGTGCACTTTCTCAAACTTTGCAGGGCTGAGGGCCAAAGCTGTGATGCCTTCAAACCCAAAACAGGCCTCCTTGTGTGTGGAATTCCCTGCATGCAGCCTTACAGGCATTACAACATAGACACAGGTTGTCCTTGAATGAGGCTGATAAATGAGCCCATATTTCCTTTTTTGTTTCTCTTCCCCTGGCTTCACTTGCTTTCCACCCCGTCCTTCTGTGTGCAGTGTTTTTTCCTGCCTTTTGCCTACCATAGCTCTTAGTTCAGCTGGGTTATAGCAAGTGGAGGTGGATTCATTATGGAGAAAAACCTAGCCTCTGTTTGTTTGTTACCTAGTTAATAAATCACCTTTACCAGAGCCCGCATTGACTGAGTCAAAATAAAGAGAACTTTACTTAAGGAGGCCAAGAGGCAGATAAAATCTTTCCCACTTCCCACTTTACCAGAGTAGCTGCCAACTGTACTCTTTCTACATGGAAGGCCAGTGTTCGTCTTATTTGCAGCCTGTAAAGTGTGATCTAATATCTCACAGGCATTTCCTTTCTGGATCATATTTTTAAATTAATTAGCATTAATTGTGGACTTATTATGTGCTTGGCATTGAGTAAGAAGTTTCACAAGTTTCTTTATATCTCACTAGGCCTCGAAGGCAACTTCATGAAGTAAGTATTTTAATCCTCACTTACATATAAGAAAACTGACAAAGAGGTTAAGTGACTGTTGAAGTCCTCCCGGTAAGCTGCAGAGCTAAGGCTCTAACCTCCATCTGATTCTTTCCGCTACACACAGTTTGGGAGCAAAAGTAATTAATATGAAGATTCATAGGCCATGTGCATTAAGCTGCCCACCTATTCTCAGCAGGTTTATTATAAGATCATTATATTTATAAAGCACAGGATCATACATGCAATTTGCAATCAGATACCTACAGGGGTCAAACTACTTAGTTCATAGTGCTTTGATCTTAGCCAAGGAAAGGTCTTTCCTGAATCCATGGGGCAGATTGTGAGGCATTGGAGGGAAATAAGGAGACAGAGGTGATACTAATAAGCTTTAAAAACTAAATAGTTGGAGAGAATATTTGGGGATGCAGCACAAAGCTTTATTACAGTAAAAGTGTAGTTTGACTTAGGTAAAAATACTACAACAGGATGACTTCATGGTTGTTCATGAATGCTTTCAGCTTCCTTGTTTTTGCTGCCTGAAGAAATATTGGTGCCATTTTAACGTTCTCAAGTTCCACTTGCCTTTTTATATTCACTGTTTTGGGAGTTGATGTTTGATAGAGATAAAGATAAGATAAAGAGAAGAGGGAAACGTTGTATATATTTGGAAGGGTTTTAGTGATTTAATCTGTACAGTAGTGTATCACTCAAGGAAATTTCTGTCTCGATACCTGTAAGCAAAATGTTTTAGGAAAATGTTAGATTTACTGAGGAGGCCATGTTATATTTTTCTTAAGTTGAGTTAGGAAGGTAGAGAGACCAACAAGTATTTTTCCCTTCTTTATCTTGTCCAGAAACTTATAGAAGTAATATGTTATAAAATACTTCAAATAAATCAAAGGTATATCTTATGAAGAGGATGTCAACCCACCTTCCTATCCCTTCCTCTTCTGTCAGCCTCACTCCCTTCCCCAGAGTTCACCTTTGTTAACAGTGCATGACATTCCAGGCACCATTTTTCCTCGCAACTCACAAACAACACCCCCCGACCCAACACACACACACCTGGCACAGTATATGTCATTCAGTCAGACCTCACGATTCATTAGCAAGGCATCAACAGTGTTGATTCATTCATATCTTTTACTGTAAAATCTAATTAACCATCTCCCTCGCAGAGAACACTGGTGAGTCTTGATGATAAAGACTCCTGAGAGACTCAGAAAATTCAGGCCAGGATTATTTGGTCCACTTGCTTTTCTGATTCATCAGATGTGTTAACAGGTCACTGTATCTTATTCAATTGCGTCACTTGTTCTGTCCCTACATTTTTGGTTTTAGCGATTTTCAAGCCTCTTGTTGCTGCTGCCCGTTGTTGATCGGGGGAATTAAAAATGTAGTTGTACATATCGTGGCTTATTGTGTTTGTTTTTGTAGAGAGAAGGATCTGGGTATTTTCCACCAGTGTGGACCATTTCTAGAAAGTGGCTGTGATGAAAGTTACCAGCTCAGGCTCTGTTGTCAGCCCATCCACTCTCTAGCTTCATGACCCAATTTCTTCCTTTGTTTATGCTGCAAACCTTACAGTCATCCCTGTCTTCTCTCTTCTCACACTCCACACCCTATACGTCTGGAAATCCTTTTGTCTCTACTTTTCAGATGTAAACCTACGGTTTGACCACTTCTTACCACCACCATGGTTGCCACTCTAATCAGAAGCTCCATCATCTTTTGCCTGAGTTTCTAACTAGTTTTCCTGCTTCTCCCTTAACTCTCCTACTGTCTATTCTCAGCCCAGCCCCAGAGTGACCCTTAAATCTCCTACTCCTTGGACTAGACGCATCAGCAGAACCTGAGAGCTTATTAGGAATACAGAATTTTCAGACCCTGCTCCAGACCTTCTGAATAAGAATTTGCATCTTAACAGAATCCTCAGGTATCACGACTATCGGTGGTGGAAGATGATTAAAAAAAGCAAGCAACCAACCAAAACAAAAAAAAACAAAAAAAATATTTATATCCATCATGGACCAAAACTTTTGTAAAATGTGAAAAAAAAATTACCAAAAAGTAAAATTTAAAAACATGAAAAATAGATATAAAAACGTAAGCCCTAATTTTGCATTATTTGACTCAGTACACCTAAAATTCCTCTGTCAAACTGCTACAAAAGTTTCTAAATACTTACCCCCCATGTCTGCACTAAGGATTTTGCAGACCAGTTCACAGACTGGCGTCTGCCAAAGGACCACTCTTCCCTCTCAGCTCCAGCCACTCTGCTCTCCTTCACATTCCCAGACATCACCTGAGTGCTCGGGGCCTGAGCTCTGGAGGTTCCCTCTGCTGGAGCCCTTTTTCCTAATTACCCACCCGGCTAAATCCATCACCTCTTCAAGTCTTTGCTCAATTGCCATCTTCTCATGGCCTTTTAACCTGCTCTACTTACTGCTGGAAATGTTCTTACGCTTCTCCTATCTCTCTGTCCTTAGTCTTTGTATAAATGTCAGTGACTCAATTTCTTCATCTATTAAGGAAGAATAACAATAAAACCAACAATGTAGGGTTGTTGGGAGGATTACATAGAAGTACACTTGCAAAGAACTTAGAGTAGTACCTAATACATATTAGTATTATAAAGTGTTAAGTATTAGTATAACTTAAATATATAGACAAAGGACTGCTAGCTATGGTTACCTCTGGGAAGGGGAGGAGGATTGATGGTGGGATGTAAAAGATTTTCTATTTTTCACTCAATACAGTTCTACCTAACTTAAAATTTTTACAATGGATATTTGTTACTTTAACAATTAATGAAACGCAATACAAAGGATGAAAGGAAAGCTTTTTCTTGTTGGTCTACTTCTATCCTATTTCCCAAAGGGACATACATTTGAAATTAAATTGTCATAATCATCAGAACAGCATTAATAATAATGAGTTTATGCAGTATTTACACTATGATGCTTGGCCTTGTGCCAGGTGCTTTACATTCATTATCTCATTTACTGTTTTCATGATAGATTTCATTTATTTTTATTATTTTTATGATAAATATTTTGCCAGTTATCAGTTTATTGCCTATCAGCTCCAAATTCACTCTTCAATACCTGCTCTGTAATGATGGGTGGAGCTCCTTTAAGCATTTCTGCTTTAGAGCGAGCATGAGGTTAAGGGTTCTTAGCAGAGGGTGACAGAGGGACAGTGCAGGAGAAAGGGGCACCCCTGTGTTTCCAGCCGTAGCACAGTGGGTCACTGGTGTGGGTGTGAGGACATCTGGTGGTGGTCTGTCTAGCCATGTGTTCAGAATGCACTGTTCCTTGGTGGTCTCGCAGTGCAGCCCTGGTGTGGCCAGTGGTCACCTTCACATGGTCTTTTCAATACGGACATCCTGCTCTGCAGTCCTCTTGCCCATCCCAGTGCCCCGATTCTCTTGGCTCACGCACCACCCTCAAGTTTGTCTCTTGCCACTTTCCCAACAGGGACACCTCGTGCTCAGGCCGCCTCCCCCACAGGTGCTCCACTCTTAACTTGTGCCCACATGCTGGCTACCAGCTGTGGCTCACGTACCTGCTTGGGCTCCAGAGGGCTGCTTCCTGCTTGCTCAGGAGTGCAGACCAGCTCTGGCCTCGCAAACCAGTCCACTTCTTTGCCATCCAGTGGGTTCAGCTATACCTTCTCTAATGATGTCATCAAAACCCAGCCTTGGGGAGAACCTCAGCCTTCGGGAGAGGGTCCTCTTCCAAGATTCTCTTTCCTTGCATAATGTCCCTCAGATCTAGGGTACCATATAAAGTTTTATTATATTTTATAGTGACTCTTTTATATAGTGTAACCATCCTTCCTATTAAACTTTCCTGTTTAAATCACCGTGTGGCTTCTATCTTTTGATTAGATATAAACTGTGGCAAGTATATTATTTTTAAAATTTTTGCATCTTTAAAATTTTTGATCTTTTTTACTCTATTACACCCTACATGAAGTAAAGTGGATGAGTCTTAAGTCTATACCTCAATGAATTTACGCACACACACAACTGTACCCAGATCAAAATATAGAACATTCTGTTTACCCGGGAAGGCTTTCTCTTAGCCCTTTCTAGTCCATACAATGCTCTCCCCACAAAGGTAACCAATACTCTGATTGCTATCACAATAGCTTAGTTTTTCTTATTCTTGAGAATAAGAAAATACCTGAAATATGTATACTTTGTGATTCATTCATGGTTGAATCATATTGTATACATAGTTTTATGTTTGCCTTCTTTCTCTCAACATGTCTTTGTTTTCTGTTTGTTTCTTCTGTCTCTTATTCCTCTGTTTCTCTTTTATTGCCTTCCTAGAAGCTCCATAAACATTTTGGGGGCTTCGTTTATAGTGTTTTTAAGTATATCACGTTGTATAGCTTTCTTAGTAGTTTATCTAGGTATTATAGTATACATACGTAACTTAAAAGGAGTCAACGGGTATCGGTGTTGTATCACTTCAAGTGAACTGTAGAAATGTTACTTCCATTTAATTCCCTTTGTTTCTCTAATTTTTAAAAAGTTTTTCTCTATATGTCAAGCACCCCATCGAATGGTGTTATAATTTTTACTTCAATCATCAAATATAATTTACTGAATTCATGAGGATACTCTATTATATTTGTTATTATATTTATACCTCTATTTTTACCTGTTCCAAAGTTCTTCTTTCTTTCCCGAAGTGCCAAGCCTTCTTTAATCATTTAGTTTGTGTTTAGAGAACTTCCATTAACAATTCTTCAAGGGTAGATTTACTAGTAATAAATTCTCTTAGTTTTTCTTCACATAAGAATGTCTTCAGTTCTCTTTAATCCCTGAAGGGTATTTTTACCAGATATAAAATTCATGATTGACAATTCTTGAAAAAATATGTGCCACTTTCTTCTGGCTTAATGGTTTCCAATGAGAAATCATTTATTCAAATTGCTGTTCTTTTACAAGTCATGTGTCACTTAAAAATTTCTTTGTCTTTAGTTTTCAGAAGTTTAATGATGATATGTCTCAGAATGAATCCCTTTGGGTTTCTCCTACCTGAGGTTTTCTCAGCCTTTTTAAATCTATAAGTTTATGTCTTTTCCAAATTTGGGGAGTTTTCTGTCATTATTTTATTTGAATACTTTTTTTCAATTCCATTCTCTCTCTTTTCTCTTTCTGGGACTCCAATGATATGAATGTTAGGGTTTTTGTTATTATCCCGTAAGTCCCCGATACATTGTTGTTTTACTTTCAGTTTATTTTCTCACTGTTGTTCAGGTTGGGTAAATTTTATTGATCTGTCCTCAAGTTCACTGATTCTATCATCTGTCATCTGTACTCTACTATTGAGTGCATCCAGCAAGTTAAAAAAAATCAGTGACTATATTTTATAGTTCTATAATTTTCATTTGGTTCTTTTTTGTAACTGCTTTTTGAGGTATTTTTATGTTGGTGGCTTTAAAAACCTTATCAGATAATTCCAATGTCTGATTCATTTCATCTTGTCATCTGTTGGTTGTCTTTTCTTATTCTGGTTGTGATTTTTCTGGTTTTTGGGGTAATAGTGATATTCGAGTATCCTGGATATTTTGGATATTATATTATAAAACTCTGGATTCTGTTTCATCTTTTTTAGCATGAATTCTCCTGTTGAGGTGAAGCACAAGGGCTGGGTGGGTATGTATATTCAACTTAGCACTGTGCAAATGTGGGGCACTGATTCACACTGCTTTGTGCCAAATGGGTGGGGTGGAAGTTCAGTTCCTCCCTTGGGTCCCCTGACACCTTACCTGAGCATGTGGGGCATTAGCTCAGACTGAGTTTTTCCCCTGAGAGGGCCCAGCTGACACCAGGGGACTAGTGCCACCTTCTTCCCATCACCTCTTTCCACCTCTTGATGTCAGCTCTCTGTTGGGCCCCACTGACAGTGGAGTGGGGATATGAAGAAGAGTGATGATGAGACTCACTTCTCATTAAATCTAGACCCCACTGATGCTACCTGGGCAGGGCAATCAAAGCATCCTCTGCTTTTGTTGGGCAGGAGATGAAGATCAACTCCCCATAGAGCTATGCAGACACTAACCTGGCAGGGGAATCAGAATTTTGCCTGCTTTAGACAGGTGGGAGGTGGAAGAATCCCTCCCTGATTGGCCCTGCTGGCACCACTGGGTGGGGAGATTGAAGTACCATTGTCTGATGTCCCTGTGCAGGGGGTGAGAGAGGTGAAGTGGTGGAGGACATGGGGGTTAAAGATCAGCTCCCTTCTTGGTCCAACTGAAATTTTGGAAGTGTGTGTGGAGGGGTGGATTTTCTTTTGGTGTTTGGTTTGAGTAGGGTAGATATTGCCAAAAATGTTTTCTGTTCTGTTAGGCCATCCTTTTCCTGGTATTTTGACTAGGAGGAATAGGCTTTTCCTGGGAATTTTCTGTGTGTGGTGGGGGTCTATACTTGTTAGCAGTTCTGGGTTAGAGGCTTCAGGGAACCCACCTCAAGTCCCAGGATCCCCACACATTCTGCTTTTTTCTTCTCGCCTTCAGAGCCCATGTACAGTTGTCTTTTGTGTTATGTGGATGGTAAGAGATTGGATCAAGGACTGAAGAAGCTAATTTATCTTGGGCCAAACTGGAAGTCACCAACTGTATCTTTTGAAGAGCCTACCTTTTAAAAATTTATGAGATCCAAGTTACCATTTCCTTTTTCTTTCATGGGTCATGATCTTAAACTAAATAAAATGTTAGCTGTTGATTTTTCGTAAATGCTCTATGTCACGTTTAGGAAGTTCATTTCTATTCCTCGTTTGTTGGGAGTTTTTTATTAGTCATGTGTGTTGAACTTTGTCAAGTGTTTTTCTACATCTGTTGAGATGATGATTTTTTTTTCTTAGTTTGTTAATCTGCTGAAGTACTTTGATTAATTTTTGCATTTTAAACTAACTTTGTATTTCTAGCCCAAACCCCACTTAGTCATGATGTATTATACTTTTTAGATTTGTTGGATTAAACTTCTAAAATTTTATTTAGAATTTTTGCATGCATTTTCATTAGGGATATTGGTTCTACAGTTTATTTTTTCTTATTATTTCTTTGTCAGGTTTTGATATTAGTGTTTTAGTATTACTTAGTTACTTACTATTATTTAGTATTACTTGGTTATATATTTGCCAACTTTTCTAGACTTTCTTAGTGCCCACAAACCTCATTTCTATTTCTTGTTTCAGCAGGTCTTCTTTTGATACATTCCCACCTTGCCAACAATAATTATAGACTCTGATGGTTAGTAATTAACTTCAAGGTCAAGAATAAATTAGTATACCTTTGAATTACAATCTTTTGATTTATGGTGGCCCCAAAATGAAGGTAATTAAATGTTGCAGCATTAAACTGTGATCATATCTTTAAGGATAAATATTCAAGTAGTTCACTTAAATAAAATACTTGAAATAAAAAAACTAAAACTTTTTTTACTGAAGTATAGTTGATATACAATGTTGTGTTAGTTTCAGGAATACAGCAAAGTGATTCAGTTATATATGTGTGTGTGTGTATATATATATATATATATATATATATATATATATATATATATATATATATATATATTCTTTTTCAGATTCTTTTCCTTTATAGGTTACTACAAAATATTGAGTATAAAAAATAAAAAATTTATAGGAAATCTTCTACCTATCATTTCTACACCAATTTTTTAAAAGTTTTTTTCCCCTAGTGGAGCACTTTAGTGATCATGAAGAATGCAAACATGGTACATACTTAAACTTGTTCCTATTTTTTCCCCAGCTGGTTGAACTTTCCTAAATGATTGTAAACCAGTTATGCAAAGTAGTGGTAATTAATTTGCATCTTTAGGCAAGTGAAAGCTTTTTATAAAGGATGGTTGTTAAATGTTTAGTTTCTCTAAGGAGGATGGAAAAAGAGAAAATAAGTCCTTATTATTAGAAGAAATACGGGGTTTGAAGAAAAAAAGAATGCAAATAATGAGTCTTTGACCCTGGCTCTGGCATCACGAGATTCTGCTATCTCTTTCTCTTGGACTATTTTCACATAATGCAATTCCTTAAATGCAGTAACGCCTTAAATTTGGTATTTAAATCAGGCAATTGCTAGAAACTAATTTTTATTAAAAAAAAAAACTAGGTATAAGATTATCTGATAAATAGAACATGAATCTTCCATATGTTTCAAATTTTTAACTTGTTTTCCTTGTCTCATAAAAAGATTAACGCAAATTTTAAAATTTTTAGGTAATTTTAATAGTATTAATGTTTTCAGGGCTACTCTTTTCTGATACAACTTTATTTGAAATGTTTCCATCTTTCAAGAACTGTGTTTTCCATCTCCATTCTATGCCTTGAAATGTGTCAGATATTTAGTAGGATCTCAAATGCAAGGTTAAGTGACAGTAAAATATAACCTGAATGAGACCATTATCACAAAATAAGCTACAATTGAAACTTTGCACTCTATGGACTTTCTCAAGTATTTTAATAGTAAGGCTGAGAGGAGGAACTTTTCCTTCAGGAAAAGGAACAGGACCTTCCCTATTCCTTCCATCTGCTAACTCTTGGTGTTCTCTCAGACTGGATTTTCAAGATAACTGAGGCTTGAGAGCTTTCTGTTTTTCAAGAGTTGTTCAAAATTTTGTGCTTACCAATTAAATTCTTTGTTTTCAAATTATTTTTGGATCTTTAGTAAGTGTATTTGCTGTCTCTTTGTGGTATTTGAGCAGAGGATAAGGTGTTATATGTGCTATCTTTATCAAATATACAGTTTAATCTTTGTAATAACTCTGCATGTTATCCATACATAACTTTTTTTTTTTTAAATAGAGGATGAAGTTCCAGCTTGGAGGGATTAAGTGTTATATTGAAGATCACACAGCTAATCGATAGAGAGTGTGTACTAAATTCTAGGTATACTTGAACTCACAACCCATGATCTTGTCTTGAACTACAGTCAGGATGGCCTAGTGTCCATTTAGAAGAATGTTCAGCAGAGGTGGACATCATGCTCTGAACAGTGCAGATTCATACAACATTTAAGACACTGTGAGGGTGTATTTAGAAACCCTTTGCAGCATTATCTAAAGTGATAAATGTTCAACCATTGGAAGATAAATAAGTGACTATGAAATGAATGAGTGTCATTTTTCTGCTTCTGTGAGTTACCACATCTGCTTGTCAGAGCTTCAGTGATATAAGTGAAATCTCAGCTTTCTTTTTGCACCAAATTAAAATACCATAAATTCTATTAACCTTAAAATTCCATAAAAACCAATATTCTCATTTTTCTACATGAAAAGACAGTAAAATTAGAATGGAATTAGAATATTCTGAAATCTTTGGAAAAGAGTAAAAGCTACCCCAAATATCATCTACCACCTAAAAATCCATTTTTTGGCTGAAAGTATAGCTGTATGCCTAACATTAATGGATAGAATTTTGTATTTCTTATACTTAAAGAAGATTGTATTTTATATTCTTTATTAAAAGAAAACCCTACTGTTTTTATTTAATTATTAGAAAGATTGATTTTTGTTATTCATCATCTTATAGAAAAATGGGATTGTAGAGATGATTGGTGGAATCGTCAAGACAATTACAATTTATCTTCTATATGCGTATTATAGGGGAGGGAAAAATTTTTCTCTACGCTTTTTTGTTCTCTGGCTGTTGTAATAATCAAATTAACATAGGACAGGTTAACAGGAGAAAAACAAATTTAGTTACATATAAGTCAAGCAGTTGAGGCTTATATGTCGTTCTGAGCTCAGGAAAACGGGCAGGAGTCTGGGACTTCAAAGAGGAGAAAGGCAATTCACAGGAAGATGGGAAGAGCAAATGTTTGGTGAGCAGATGGTAGCCATGTTGTGCAGAGACAGTGGACACAGAGAGGAATTTGACCTCCAGGCCCAGCTGAGCTCCCCCCAGCTTACCACACCTACCCCATAGTCTTTGTAGTTATCTCTGGTGATAGTTCTCTTCCTGGACCAGGCCGTCTATCTAAATTCTTTTAGGCAGTTAAGGGAGAGGCAAAAGTTTTTCTTGAATCTGCTGGGTCTTGATTGCCTTCAGCTCAAAATAGTCCACATGCAAAGTGACACATTTTGGGGAGACTTGTTCTGACTCCTTTCACGGTCTTCATTCCCTAAAGGGTCTCATTAGCCTTTACATTTACCAGGCAGTCACAAAACTGTTTAATATGAGAATGAACACTGGTTCTCAATAAATGCCATAAAAGCATCACATAGTGTAGCAGACTCTGTGGATGTCTCTCTCAGCACCTGGGGGAGCCCTTTGAAGGCTGCTGTGGTTGCTGATGATAATGACTTACCCTGAAATCCTTTGGGAACCTGAAGTCACCTCATCCAAAGGGGACCTGAGTTCCATGTGCATTTCTTGAATGGTAGGGGTACCAAATACCCACTGCCTTGCCTCCAGGTGGGAGATAGCAGCCTGGTATGATCTTACCAAGTCAGAGTAAGGCTAGGTACACCAGAAATCAATTCCTTGCTTAGCTTCTCTGCTTTCTCATCTTGCTTCTGTCTCTTCTACTTGTCTCTCCTGAGAGCACTCCCTTAAAAAATAACTCACAGAAAAATCCTGGTCAGAATCAGTTGTTTAGGGAACTAGACCTAAGACATGTGGCAATTTAACCCACAGGATTATCTCCCTTGCCTATATTTCAAGAGTTGCCTGGGTTCAGTTTTGAAATAGATGCCTGTATAGCCATTAAGATTGCTACTTGTGTTATTTGATTCTATTTTCCCCTTTTTCTTTGCTCTTCTTTCACTGGTGGAAGAATACTGGGGTTATGTATTATAAATACGACAAAGAATTTCATAAGCTGTTGAATTTGTAAAGAAAATGTTCATATTATTGGTATTTTTGAGGAAATTCCTAAAAGAGCATGTCATATAGCCAAGTCACAGTTAATGGTAATCACCTTCTTTCTTCCTGTATGTTTTAGAAATAATTTTATAATCACTTCTCTGTTCCAGATTTTATTGTCTCTCTCCCATTTCTCCTGCTGACACCTTCTCACTGTTTTATGTGTTTGTCATTTTACCAGACTGGAAATACAATAGATATGAAACAGAAGCTGATTTTTACCCCCATCTGATGTGGACACCATTAATTTATGAAGAAACTGTTTTGCTTTTCCTTAAAAAAACAAAAAAGACAAACAGCTGGTTTGATGGAAAATCTGCCCTAATCTCCAGAGAACAGTGAGTTCAGACATGATATAAATTGACGGTGAAAAAATAATCTTCAGGAAGATAACTTAGTGCAGCTAGGATGGGCAGGACAGGATGGCATTTGCCAGACAGAGGAGAACACAGTGTATGTGGTCACACAGTGCACTTGGAAAAGGTGACATTGGGAAATGATAATAATCAGCTTACCAGTGTTTAGAGTACTGAAAGAGTGCTAAAAAATGTAGAAATGAAGTTTTAAACACGTGACATGTAAAGGAGGTTCCTCTGCTTAGAATCCTTTTAAAATCATTGTTCTATCTCAGTTGATATTTTCCTAAATACCAGTAGAGGCCTCCAGACACTTCACTAAGTAAACAAACATACCATCCACACACAGGGGAGCCCATGATACCCATTGTGTCCACTGATATGGAGAGAAATCAAATGGAATCTTCGAGGAAGATGATTTCAGTGAGAATCAGCTGTAATTAGAGGAGCTGCTGACCTTTGTTGTATAACTTGCCCAAAGGTCCAGTTACAAAAGAAAACTGTTCTGTCTAGAATAGAAGGAGGTCATGGTATGTGTAATTATTGTTCTTTCAGATTGCTTTAACTAATTGTCACAATGTGGGCATTTCTCTGTTAATAATCTGTTATGTTGTCAGTAAGGCAATTCTCTCAAGCCACCTAATTCACCCAGTATTCTTGGAATCAAAACACTATAGTTGGAGAGGAATGGAAACAAGGTAATTCTCAGACCCCCAACCTGAGTTATTTGGCAAGTACCACTCTTCTGTCTCAAGTTTTGAACTGAGCATAGTCCTAAAAGAGGAAAAAGGAAAAGTTTGTTAAAGAATCACTACCCATGGAAGCTTCACAGTAAATATAACTAACTCATAAAGAGCCTACTAATGACAGTCTGAAGCACCTCTTCTATTTGGAAGTATATGTGCATTTATATGTGTGGTTGCAACTAACCACCAAGGTCTACATGACCATTATTGATGAACTGCGTGTCCCCCCCAAATTTTAATGAATAATCTCAATTAGAAGTACTCTAATGCCCCAGGATATCTACTTCTGAGATAAATCTCCATCAGATTCTCCGTGTCACTGATAAAATCCACTCAGCCCCAAACCTTTATTAACAGCTTTAAGCAACTCCAGTAGCTTCTTTATATATTAGACACTTCTCTGACTGTACCTTTAGCTGACAGTATAAATACATTCATTTTGCTGTCACATCAATTGATTTTAGCTAATTAGGAGCATTTGGGGGCCTTGATCTGATAAGGAAGTGTGAATGCGTTTTCTCTCCCACAGCGGGTGTGTTATTTGCTGGGGTATTAGGGGAGTGTGAATCAGGCACATTTCCTCTGTCAGGCTGATGGTTTTTAAACAACATTCACCGCACGGAAACTAAAACGGTCAGAGCAGAAGCTGGGTGTTGGCCATTGGTGTGATTTGTCAGATTAGGTTAGTTACCTCTGGAATGGGAATCTGACAGAGGTGAACATGTGTATGCCCAAGAAGCACCAAATCGGACCTTTCCTTTGGCAAATGTTCCTCGCAGTAGAGATCTCCCTCTCCTCATTTCAGAACCTCTCCGGAGGAGGCTGTCTCTCTTCAGTCACTGTCATTCTCTCCCGCCCTACAGCATCCAGTTTGGTGTTCATCCTGGCCCTTCTTAATTTTAAAGCCAAAGGCACAGGTTTTGAAAATTCACTGGCCCTGAAGTATTTGCAGAAAATCTTTTGAACAGTTTGGATCCTGGGATTTCTTTGTTTAGTCTCTTTTGCTGAAGGCAAAGCCGGGCTGGCTGTCTGCAGGTCAGCCAGGAGCAGTGAAGCAAAGGGAAACAAACAACAGAACAGCTGAGATTCCTGCTAGGAGCTTGTTTATAGATGGAGCTCACATACAGTGTCTTTTGTTTATTTGTGAGGCTTTACTAGGGAACGCATACAAAGGAACTTGAAATAAGTAACCATTTAGGAAAGAAGGAAAAGGGATGTCTGACAACAATATTTTCAATTTTGAGGCTGGAAGAAATGCTCATTTATGTAATGTGAATTTTTCTGCAAAGATACAGTTGCTCTCTAAGGCATGTGCTTTGTGTTCCCTTTGTTTGTTTCTCTTGTAGCTTTATGCTAATCATTTACACAGTTGTCTCCTATCCTGCTTGTGATCAATTCATAAATAATAGGAGCAAATAAAATAATCTCTGAATGTCCTCCAGTAATAACCATTTGATTCTGCAGATCAAACCTTGAATGTTAGTCTCATTACCAAAAGACCAGTTGAATTGTTAAAACCTTCATTGGGAATACCTGCCGTTCTCTGCTGTTTATAGCTATCTTTGAGTCATAGACTATATGTGCCTAAAATAGGATGGAGGGATGAACCCCCTAACAGAGTGCCTGACTCTCTGAAAGAAGTCTTGGTAAAGTGGAAAAAATACTATATTTGGAGACTCCGTCCATCTGTTGGTTATAAACTTGTTCACTTGGTCTTTGTGACTTAGTTGTCTTCTTTGTAAAATGCAGATAATAATGCCTATCTTCTAGCATATTTATAGTATTAAACGTTTTTTTTTCTTCTGTCATCCTAGTGTTTATCCTGATCCTTTTTACTTTTAAAACAAAAGTCACAACCATTTAACAATAGTTGGCATATAATAAGTATGTTTTTGTTTTTGTGACTATTATCTGCTGTCCCCCATTAATATAAGCTCTGTGAGGATGTGGTATGTGTGTCATTCACCACTGTGTCCCCAGCTCCTGGCATGTGGCAGACATTCAATAAACATTTGTTGTACAGCTCAGTGAAATATCAGCTATTGTGTCACCTAATGTTAATATTATTCTTACTTTTGTAGTTAAAATTTACTAGCTAAAATCCAAGATAAACACAAATTATATAAAAAGCAGTATTTATATTTGTATTTGAAGTAAGGCTGAAAATGGATTATGTAAGCTTTCATCTCAAGAACACAGGAAAAGAACAAATCAAAACCAAAGAAAGGAAAAGAAAGAACTTCTAAAAATAAGATTAGAAATCAATGAAAAAGGAAACAAACATAAAATAGAGAAAATCAACAAACCAAATTTGATTTATTGAAAATACTAATAAAAGTGATAAACCTTTAACGAAACTGACCCAGAGAAAAGAGAGAAAAAAAATACGACCAGTGTCAGAGATTAGAAAGGTGGTTGAGGGCTGCCCTGGTGGCACAGTGGTTGAGAGTCCGCCTGCCGATGCAGGGGACACGGGTTTGTGCCCCGGTCCGGGAAGATCCCACATGCTGTGGAGCGGCTGGGCCCATGAGCCATGGCCGCCGAGCCTGCGCGTCCGGAGCCTGTGCTCTGCAATGGGAGAGGCCACAACAGTGAGATGCCCGTGTACAGCAAAAAGAAAAAGAAAAAAAAGAAAGGTGGTTGATAATATAGATAATAAAAACATTTAGAAAGGCAAGATTGAGAAGACTTTAGGCATCTACCTTGTAGAAGAAATGGGAAAATCTTATGAAAAACAACTTACTAACAGTGATACAGTCTAAATGATCATATATGTTTTGAGGACATTGAGTATATTGTTACTAAAACTTCCCACAAGAAAACTCCAAGACCAAATGGCTTCCTCATAAATGCTTCTTAATATTTATAATAAGAGTGAACTTGCAAAAACTGTTCCAGAGTATAGAGGAAGAGGAACATTTCTTAACATATTTCATGAAGCCACCACAACCTTGATATCAAAATCTGATCAGGACACTACAAAAAAGAAAAATTAGTGACCAAACATACATGTGAATGTCCCTAAAAATTAGGAAAAATAATACAGATTACTTTTTGTATTATCCATAAATCCATGGCACACACTACCTATCTATCATCTATCTATCTATCTATCCCATTTTTAATGGGGCTTATTGTAGTGATTTAAGAGTGGGTTAACATTGAGATATCAGTCAGTGTGACAATTACGTTCATAGCAGCACTCTTTTTAAAAGTTATATACTAGAAACAACCCACACATCCATTAATAGGAGAGTGGGTATGTAGACTGTGGTATGTTTATAAAATGAAACATTATACAGCTATGAGAATAAATGAACTATAGCTAAGTGCAAAAACATAGATGAATATCACAAAAAGTAGTATTGAGCCAAAGAAGCAAGACAAAGTATTCTAAGTCAGATAGTAGTTAAGCTTGGGTGGAAGTAGTAGCGGAGGCAGGAATGAGGTTGGAAGTTTTTTCTTGATGTGGGTGATAGTTACTGAGATATGTTCAGCAGTAAAAATTCGTCACCATATTCAGGTATGATTCGTGCACCTTTCTGGATGAATATTTGTACTTCAAAAAGGAGTTCAGATGAAACACAAAAGTAACAGTGTAATAATATAACCCAACACTTGACCTACAAGCTCAGCGTTTATGTTTATGTATGTGGCTGCAAACTCCCACCGTGACCACTGTAGTGTCAAACAAATATTGTTTAGTAGAAAGTAAGGGGAAAGATTAGATAAGTAAATACAATAAGAACTAAGTTGTTTAGTATGGACAGCAGGTGCTCATATAAATGTATACATAGATGAGTTTGTGATTTGCATATGGGTTTTTTTTAACTTATTTTTTTTCTCTTAAGGATTTACATTGTAATCATTCTTCAGTGCTACTAAGTAAAAATATATATCATTTTTGATGTCCAAAGAGCATTTTATTACATAGCTATATTAAAATTCATTTTAAAATTTTCACCTTCACCTGAACATTTTAGGTGGCTTTCAACTTACTGCCATTCTAAACAGTGCCTACATGGAGTCCCTTTGCAATGACTGGAGTGCTCAGCTTCTGGCAACTGTCATATACTTTCCATTCTACCATCACTCACTGCCAAGTCCACACAATTAACATGGCAGTGAGAAATGCCCTCCCAATGCATCTAAGGATCTTAATCATTCCACTCTTCTTTCCCAAAATGGCATCTCATAAGCTTGTTTTAAAATGATGCTCCTAGAGACCATTCCTGTTCAGAGATCTTAGGTCTAGGTAAAGAAACAATTCAAGATTCGTTTCTTAAACTCTGCTGTATTCGCAGAGGAGACTGGGACATTATGGAGCAATTGTTCTAAAACTTCCCAGTAATTAATATTTTGCACATTTTTTAACCTAAAAATGAGGTGCTCATTTTGTGAGCATGTTTTAAATTCCTAGTGTTGCCTCAACTTTCCAGGTTTTATTCTCGCAGGACCAAATTCTGGTTAAAAGAAAAAGAAAGAAATAACAAGAAACAGAAGAAAAGCTCTGAAAACATTGTGGTTCCTCATTTTTCTTGACACTGTATTTCCACCTAAGTGAATGCACATTATACTTTCAAGGTTGTAAATAGATGTTCATAATTTATTAATCTATAGTTCAAAAACAAGGGTAAAACATGTTTCTATGCCACTGTTTATTTAAATTACAGTAAAAGAGTGTGATTCTGATTTCACTGCAGTGAGATTATTGACGAAGGAAAACAAAATAGCCCTTCTTCACATGAGATGCAGCATCTACATTGTTGAACCCAGCTGACTCTTTGCAATAGCTAAGACAGAGAGAGAAGAGATAAATCCATTGAGAGAGTTCCATAAAGCAAACCTGGCCAGAGACTCAAACCCTGTAAAACTTGATTTGAGTCAAGCAGGGAAGGAAATTTCCTCCTCAGGATACAAGGTAGATGGCATATCTTTCCTTTAAAATGTTTAGGTCAGATAAGCCAATTCATAACACTGGGCAGTGTCACTTTCTTAGGAAAATAAGTCTTGGGGAATGACTGATTTTGTTGTATTTTGATAAATAAACTTACAGGAGTCTTGCATCCATTTCTTTCTCTTTAATCTGTCATTTTTACTGTGGTTTATAACGAACCCAGTCTGCTTGGAGGCCTAAGTAAAAATTCATAAAAACAAAATGAGTAGAGTGGAGAAGTATGCCATCATGTATTTTTATTTTTCTGCGCCTTTGAGAAAAGTTCTTAATGACTTTGTTCTCTAATACCAAGGTAGCTTTGAGTAGCCATCATTTGGGGATAATTTGCTCTGATATCCTTGTTCACTGACCCGAGACATTTGCTAAAGAGTGTTTTTTGGGTTTTTTTTTTCCCTCCCTTTAAAATTTTTGATCACATTAGGCTTTCCACAAGAGACATAGAACTGCTTCAAAATCCAAATCCAAAGAAAGGTGACAACATAGTAGGGTAAATGCACTAATTGTTCTTCCAATAAAATCTGTAAAAAAAAATTTAAATGAACATCTGTTTGAAGAATAGAGCTATTAAAAGGAATGTTCTGTACAAACAGTATGCCATGAAGAATCCTTGTACAATAATGCTGTGAAATTATTTAATTAACTCATAAAAGAGGGAATCTAGTAAAGGAAACGTATGCAGTGCACTCTGGAGATATTTGACAGTCTTCAAGAACAGATGTGATTATGATTATAATTATTTTAGTAAATTGAGCCATAATTTCTTTTTCTGTTGTAAAATAAGGTAAAGTATATTATGAATCTTAAGTAGAAAAAAAACCTTAAGCATAAGTAATTCATTCAAATCCTGACTTCTGTTGTAGCTGCAGCACTGCTATCATTTCTTTTTTTTCAGTGAGGTGTGCGTTTGTTAAGTACAACTGGGAAGATTAAGTATTCAGCATGGAATTAGGGTAGATTTTATGTGTACTTCGTGGAAATTGGCTTAAATATTTTGTAGATATGACTTTCACCATATATTTATATGTCCATAAAAATATGCTTTTATCTCTAGGAAGTGTCAATTACTTGTAAGATCATGGTGTGTAGTGGGTATGGAGTAATTCTATTTTATTACCAGAGAAACTCAATCAGAGACCCTAAGGTATTGAACATGAATGCTACAACAGTATTTTGTATGTGTGAGGTCAAGCAGTTTGACTTGAAGTGGATTCACTGACCAGACATTATACATCAGGTTTGTTAAATATTACTATGCAAATGTATTAGATCTATTCTCCTCTATTATTTTTCATCCTTCTCTATTTTGGAAACTGCATATTTTTATATTCATAACTTTAGTTAGTAATTACAGGAATGTTACATTTTCTGTGTATTGCCTTTATCACTCTTATTAACTAAAATTACTGCTAGATGGAAATTAATCAGACACATTAACATGCTTATTCATGAAACCTAGATTATAGTAAACCCCAAGATGAAGACTAATGAAACAATTACTTATTTAATCATTATTAAAAATGGGAACATTGCTCAGATATCTGACAATAACTGCAGTAAACTTTGGAAGTAGACATATGAATGTGTTTTTCTTGACTGCTCTTTCATGAAAGCAAGATTATTATCACCTGCTGGGAGTTTTGCTTTCATATTCAGCATTTTCCCAAGGGAAAGAAAAAGTCTCTTCTTACTAGGAAAAGAGAAAATCTAATTTCTCCAATAGACTTCTTTCTTTGAAACTTAAGCTATTCTGACTCTGACTTTTCAAAATTTAAAATGTGTGTGAAGTGTTCATAGGTCAAGGCTGTATATGTTTATTATAAGCATAATACTTTTACTACTTTATAATAATAAACACCATATTCGAAGTATACATATTCACTTAAGGTATTTCTTAAAATGAATTAAGAATATTTAATTTAAGTAAAACATGTATTAGAAAGCAAAAGGTCCTACAAGGCTAATATTGAAAATGCATAATCTTCTCCACATGTCATTGCAACGGGCTTCCCCGAGCCTCGCAACAACCATATTCAGTCATTCCTGCTTTTAGGTCTTTTGGTGATTGCCTTAATGTTGGACTGCTTTTCTTATTTCCCAACTTTAGACATTAGCAGTTTTCTGCTATAATAGCTGAAGATTTTATTCACACTACTTCTCACAACCTACCCTCTCCAACTAAAAAAGTTGTGGATTAATAACTTTATTAGCTACTTTTGCAAATCTAAATATTATATTAAAAATATCAATTTCCTGGGCTTCCCTGGTGGTGCAGTGGTTGAGAGTCCGCCTGCCAATGCAGGGGACGCGGCTTCGTGCCGCGGTCCGGGAAGATCCCGCATGCCGCGGAGCGGCTGGGCCCGTGAGCCATGGCCGCTGAGCCTGCGCTCCGCAACGGGAGAGGCCACAGCAGTGAGAGGCCCGCGTACTGCAAAAAAAAAAACACAAAAAAAACCCCAAATCAATTTCCTGTTCTATCAAATTCAGATACCATCTCTCTCTTTTTTTAAAAAAATAGATCTTTATTGGAGTATAATTGCTTCACAATACCATGTTAGTTTCTGTCGTACAACAAAGCGAATCAGCCATATGCATACACATGTCCCCATATCCCCTCCCTCTTGAGCCTCCCTCCCATCCTCCCTATCCCACCCCTCTAGGTCATCGCAAAGCAGCGAGTCTATCTCCCTGTGCTATGCTGCTGCTTCCCACCAGCCAACTATTTTACATTCGGTAGTGTATATATGTCGATGCTACTCTCACTTCACCCCAGCTTCACCCTCCCACCCCATGTCATCAAGTTCATTCTCTATGTCTACCTCTTTGTTCCTGCCCTGCAACTAGGTGCATCAGTACCATTTTTTTTTTTTTTTTTTTTTTAGATTCCATATATATGCCTTAGCATACGATATTTGCTTTTCTCTTTCTGACTTGCTTCACTCTGTATGACAGACTCTAGGTCCATGCACCTCTCTACAAATAACTCAATTTCGTTTCTTTTTATGGCTCAGTAATATGCCATTGTATATATGTGCCACAACTTCTTTATCCATTCATCTGTCGGACATTTAGGTTGGTTCCATGTCCTCGCTATTGTAAATAGTGCTGCAATGAACATTGTGGTACATTACTATTTTGAATTACGGTTTTCTCAGGGTATATGCCCAGTAGTGGGATTGCTGTGTCGTATGGTAGTTCTATTTTTAGTTTTTTAAGGAACCTCCGTACTGTTTTCCATAGTGGTTGTATCAATTTACATTCCCACCAACAGTGCAGGAGGGTTCCCTTTTCACCACACCCTTTCCAGCATTTATTGTTTCTAGCTTTTTTGATAATGGCCATTCTGATCAGCATGAGGTGATAGCTCATTGTAGTTTTGATTTGCATTTCTCTAATAATTAGTGATGTTGAGCATCTTTTCATGTGCCTCTAGGCCATCTGTGTATCTTCCTTGGTAAAATGTCTGTTTAGGTTTTCTGCCCATTTTTTAACTGGATTTTTTTTTTTAATATTGAGCTCCATGAGCTGTTTGTATATTTTAGAGATTAATCCTTTGTCTGTTGTTTAATTTGCAAATACTTTCTCCCATTCTGAGGGTTGTCTTTTTGTCTTGTTTATGGTTTCCTTTGCTGTGCAAAAGCTTTTAAGTTTAATTAAGTCCCATTTGTTTATTTTTGTTTTGTTTTCATTTCTGTTACTCTAGGAGGTGGGTCAAAAAAGATCTTGCTGTGGTGTTTTTCCTATGTTTTCCTCTAAAAGTTTTATAGCGTCTCATCTTACATTTAGGGCTTTAATCCATTTTGAGTTTATTTTTGTGTATGTTGCTAGGGAGTGTTCTAATTTCATTCTTTTACATGTCCGGTTTTCCCAGCACCACTTATTGAAGAGGCTGTCTTTTCTCCATTGTATGTTCTTGCCTCCTTTGTTATAAATTAGCTGCCATATGTGCGTGGGTTTATCTCTGGGCATTCTATCCTGTACTATTGATCTATATTTCTGTTTTTGTGCCAGTACCATACTGTCTTGATTGCTGTAGCTTTGTGGTATAGTTTGAAGTCAGGGAGCCTGATTCATCCAACTCTGTTTTTTTCTTTCTCAAGATTGCTTTGGCTATTCGGGGGTCTTTTGTGTTTCCATACGAATTGTAAGATTTTTTTGTTCTAATTCTGTGAAGAATGCCATTGGTAGTTTGATAGGGATTGCATTGAATCTGTAGATTGCTTTGGGTAGTATAGTATTTTCACAATATTGATTCTTCCAGTCCAAGAACAGGTATGTTTCTCCATCTATTTATGTCATCTTTGATTTCTTTCATCAGTGTTTTATAGTTTTCTGGGTACAAGTCTTTTGCCTCCTTAGGCAGATTCATTCCTAAGTATTTTATTCTTTTTGTTGAAATGGTAAATGGGAGTGTTTCCTTAATTCTCTTTCTGACTTTTCAGTGTTGGTGTATAGGAATGCCAGAGTTTTCTGTGTATTAATTTTGTATACTACGACCTTACCAAATTCACTGATTAGTTCTAGTAGTTTTCTGGTGGCATCTTTAGGATTTTCTATGTATGGTATCATGTCATTGGCAAACAGTGGCAGTTTTACTTCTTCTTTTCCAATTTGTATTCCTTTTATTTCTCTTTTTTCTCTGATTGCTGTGGCTAGGACTTCTAAAACTATGTTGTATAAGAGTGGCAAGAGTGGACATCCTTGTCTTGTTCCTGATCTTAGTGGAAATGCTTTCAGTTTTTCACCATTGAGTATGATGCTTGTTGTGGGCTTGTCATATATGACCTTTATTATTTTGAGGTAGGTTCCCTCTATGCCCATTTTCTGGAGAGTTTTTATCATAAATCGGTGTTGAATTTTGTCAAAAGCTTTTTCTGCATCTCTTCAGATGATCAGATGGTTTTTATTACTTAATTTGTTAATGTGGTGTATCACATAGATTGGTTTGCATATATTGAAGAATCCTTGCATCCCTGGGATAAATCCCACTTGGTCATGGTGTATGATCCTTTTAATGTGCTGTTGGATTCTGTTTGCTAGTATTTTGTTCAGAATTTTTGCATCTATGTTCATCAGTGTTATTGGGTTATAATTTTCTTTTTTTGTGACATCTTTTTCTGGTTGTGGTATCAGGGTGATGGTCACTTCACAGAATGAATTTGGTAGTGTTTCTCCCTCTGCAATTTTTTGGAAGAGTTTGAGAAGGATCAACGTTAACTCTTCTCTAAATGTTTGATAGAGTTTGCCTGTGAAGCTCTCTGGTCCTGGACTTTTGTTTGTTTGAAGATTTTTAATTATGGTTTCAATTTCATTAGTTGTGTTAGCTCTGTTTATATTTTCTAATTCTTCCTGGTTCTGTCCTGGAAAATTGTACCTTTCTAAGAATTTGTCCATTTCTTTGCGGTTGTCCATTTTATTGGCATATAGTTGTTTGTAGTACTCTCTTGTAATCCTTTGAATTTCTGCAGTGTCAGTTGTGATTTCTCCTTTTACATTTCTAATTTTATTGATTTGTGTCCTCTCCCTTTTTTTCTTGATGAGTCTGGCTAAGGACTTACCAATTTTGTTTATCTTCTCAAAGAACCAGCTTTTAGCTTTATTGATCTTTGCTATTGTTTTCTTCGTTTCTATTTCATTTATTTCTGCTCTGATCTTTATGATTTCTTTCCTTCTACTGACTTTGGGTTTTCTTTGTTCTTCTTTCTCTAGTTGTTTTAAGTGTAAGGTTAGATTTTTTATTTGAGATTTTTCTTGTTTCTTGAGGTGAGATTGAATTGCTATAAACTTCCCTCTTAGATCTGATTTTGCTGTGTCCCATGTGTTTTGGGTCTTCATGTTTTCGTTGTCATTTGTTTCTATGTATTTTTTAATTTCTTCTTTGATATCTTCAGTGATCTCTTGGTTACTTAGTAGTTCACTGTTTGCGTCCATGTATTTGTGTTTTTTACACTTTTTTGCCTGTAATTGATTTCCAGTCTCATAGCGTTGTGGTCAGAAAAGATGCTTGATACAATTTCAATTTTCTTAAATTTTCCAAGGCTTGATTTGTGATCCAAGATGTGATCTATCCTGGAGAATGTTCCATGTGCACTTGAGATGAAAGTGTATTCTGTCACTTTTGGGTGGAATTTTGTATAAATATCAATTAGATCTCTCTGGTCTATTGTGTCATTTAAAGCTTGTGTTTCCTTATTTATTTTCTGTTTTGATGATCTGTCCGTTGGTGTAAGTGGGGTATTAATGTCCCATACTATTATTGTGTTACTGTCGATTTCTCCCTTCATGGTTGTTAGCATTTGCCTTATGTATTGAGGTGCTCCTATGTTGGATGCATAAACATTTACAATTGTTATATCTTCTTCTTGGATTGATCCTTTGATCGTTATGTAGTGTCCCTCCTTACCTCTTGTAACAGTCTTTATTTTAAAGTCTATTTTATCAGATATGAGTATTGCTACTCCAGCTTTCTTGTGATTTCCATTTGCATGGAATATCTTTTTCCATCCCTTCACTTTCAGTCTGTATGTGTCCCTGGGTCTGAAGTGGGTCTCTTGTAGACAGCATATATATGGGTCTTGTTTTGTGTCCATTCAGCCAGTCTCTGTCTTTTTGTTGGGGCATTTAATCCATTTACATTCAAGGTTATTATCAATATGTATGTTCCTGTTACCATTTTCTTAATTGTTCTGCGTTTGTTTTTGTGGATCTTTTTCTTCTCTTGTGTTTCCCCCTTAGAGAAGTTTCTTTAGCATTTGTTGTAAAGCTAGTTTGGTGGTGCTGAATTCTCTTAGCTTTTGCTTGTCTGAAAAGCTTTTGACTTCTCCATCGAATCTGAATGAGATCCTTGCTGAGTAATCTTGGTGGTAGGTTTTTCTCTTTCATCACTTTAAGTATATCCTGCCACTCCCTTCTGGCCTGCAGAGTTTCCACTGGAAAATCAGCTGATAACCTTATGGGGATTCCTTTGTATGTTATTTTTTGTTTTTCCCTTGCTGCTTTTATTATTTTTTCTTTGAATTTAATTTTTGTTAGTTTGATTAATATGTGTCTTGGTGTGTTTTTCCTAGGGTTTATCCTGTGTGGAACTCTCTATGCTTCCTGAACTTGAGTGACTCTTTCATTTCCCATGTTAGGGAAGTTTTCCACTATAATCTCTTCAAATATTTTCTCAGACCCTTTCCTTTTCTCTTCTTCTTCTGGGACCCATGTAATTCGAATGTTGGTGCATTCAGTGTCGTCTCAGAGGTCTCTTAGATTGTCTTCAATTCTTTTCATTCTTTTTTCTTTATTCTTCTCCTCAGCAGTTATTTCCACCATTTTGTCTTCCAGCTCACTTTTTCGTTCTTCTGCCTCAGTTATTCTGTTATTCATTCCTCCTAGTGTATGTTCCATTTCAGTTATTGCATTGTTCATCTCTGTTTGTTTGGTCTTTAGTTCTTCTAGATCTCTGTTAAACATTTCTTGTATTTTCTCAATCCATGCTTCCGTTCTATTTCCAAGATTCTGGATTATCTTTACTACCATTACTCTGAATTCTTTTTCAGGTAGATTGCCTATTTCCTCTTCATTTATTTGGTCTTGTAGGTTTTTACCTTGCTCCTTCATCTGTGACATATTTTTTTTGCCATCTCATTTTTTTTTTTTTTTTTTAATTAGTGGGATTTTGTTCCTGTTTTACTGGTTGTTTGGCCTGAGGCTTCCAACACTGGAGTTTGTAGGCTATTGGATAGAGCTGGGTCTTGGTGCTGAGATGAGGACCTCTGTGAGACCTCACTCTGATGAATATTCCCTGAGGTCTGAGGTTCTCTGTTAATCCAGTGGTTTGGACTCGGAGCTCCCACTGCAGGAGCTCCCGCCTGACCCTGGGCTCATGAACCAAGATCCCGCAAGCGGTTCACTCTGGGGTTCCTCCCATCTCCTTGGGCGTCAGAGTCCCCCACCAGCAGCCAGAAGGGGCCCTAGTTGTGGGGAGATGCTAACTCCATGTCTTCTCACACCTCCATCTTGCCTCCTCCTCAGATACCATCTGTTTATTGTCCATCTTGTACAGTGAGAATTTCAGCACTCCTAACACTTCCATTCTCTGCTTTTCACCATGCTTGGGTACTGGATAAAATATAGGATACCCAGTTAAATTTCAATTTTAGATAAACAACTAATTTTAGTGTAAATATGTCCAACTCTGTATGAAACATATTTATATGAGAAAAAGGATATATATTCACTTGGAAAATGGAAATCTAGGTAAGTATTTTGTTAACTAGACTTGAGAAGGTGGAATTTATTGAGGAGATACAAAAACAAGACAACCAATTTACCTACATAATACCAAAGTGTTAGGAGTTTGGTGTACCAGATACTTCTACATTGGGCTTAGGAGATGAGGCCAAAATGGGGAAGACTGGTGGAAAGCTCTATCTAAGGAGCATCTAGACTCCCTGATCACCTTCCCAAATCTTCATAACCAGGCTGAAATCCCAAGTCCCACCCAGTAGAGGAAATGAAGTTTTCATTTCTCACAAAGTTGATCTAGGGAGACTCTTAACTCAGGGAGAGCAAGGAAAAATCTAAGCACAGGGTGTGGCCCTGAATTGGAAACAAGAAGATTAAGTGGAAGTCTATATTATGTACTGGGAGACTTCCAGCCCTCTTTTCCATTTTGGCTCTCAGAATGCTGATGGCAGCACAATTTAGAAGTAACCTAGGGAGTTCCTTTTCTGGGCTCAAAAGACTGGCTCAAAACAAAAGGTTTACAAAACTCTCATTAGGGCTTCTCAACTGAAATAGCATGGTCTCCATTTTATCACTCATGGTAAGAGCCATCAATCCACAGCTTTTCCTTTTTTTTTTCCCAGACAGAGTTTTAGGATCTCACTCTTAAATATAAATTGCTGGCCAGGGAAAACCACACATTGAAAATCCCTAATATAGTAGGCAAAGACCAAAATGAACAAGTAGACAGGGGAGAGTCAGAGAAAGCAAATCTGATAAACGAAAGAGAATAAAACTTAAAAAACAAGAAAGCTACAGGTAAAGGTCTCAGTAAGATAAGGCATTGCATTTGAAACAAGAACAGGGTACATTCACAAGGGAGCATCCCTTGAACAAGAAAGAATGCTTTTAAACTAAAAAGAGAATACTAGAAACTTTAAAGTCAGTATGATGTTTGGAATACATATTTTAGGCAGTCTTCCCAGAAGTAACATCAAAAGACAAAAAGGTGAAAAATTGGAGGAAAAGTTAGGAAAATAATATTTTTTAAAAAGATACTACAACTGTATAATATGAGTTCCAAAGAAGAGAACAGAACAAAAAGTGGGGAAAAATATGAATAAAGTAATACATTTCCTAAAAGTGATGGACATAAGTTTTCAGACTGAAAAAATTCATAGGGAGCTCAGAAAAAAGAATCCATTAGAATAATACCAATACTGGAGAAATAAATCATGAAATTTCACAACACCATAGATGAAGAAAATAAATCCATAAAGATTTGAGAAAGGGAGGGGGAGCAGGAGAAGAGGCATAGAAGGAGAGGGGAGAGGAGAGAATCATACCACATAGTTCAAGTATTAGCAGCTTTTCAACAGAAACATTGAAACCTAGAGAACAGTAGAGCACTGTGTAAAAATCCTGAGGGAAAGTAATTTACAACCTAGAATACTGTACTCAGCTAAGCTATCAAGTGGGAAGGCAGAAATAAAAATGTTTTCAGATATGCAGTATCTCAAAAATTTACTTTGCATGCAACTGTTTTTCAGGAAGCCACTGAAAATGTGCTAGTAACAAGGTGGAGGAAACTAAGGAAGGGTAAAACATGAGATCTGAGACACAGGGGCCAAACAGAAGGGAGATGAAAAGAATTTCAAAATAATGCTGAAGGAATATCTTAGAAAAATTGTTTCTCAGCAAGTCCAAATTGGAGAGATAATGTTCTAGTGGATATTGAAAGCTTAACTGATGTGTTTGAACATGCTTAAGTGTACTTTTAAAGTTCTGTTTTAAAATTTGTGAATGAGCTAGTGTTAATTACTTATAAAGCAAAGCAAGCATAAAAAAAAGATGCAGTTATTAACTCCAAGAAAAACAAAACGTTTACGACGAAGGGAACATAATTATAGTATACTATCTGGCTGAACTCTAATAATTATTTATAGTCATAATGATGTATACATTAAATATTAATTAGATAAAAGTGGTATAACTAGAGTGAGAAGGTGGTGAGAAGGTAAGAGAGGGAGAGAGAGACAAGTGGGGGTTTGCATAGAGTCAAATCCACCTCTTTCATTATTGGAAGGCATTAGATAATATATAATATAACTGAAAAATCAAGATCTAGGTATATAATATTTTATTTATGAGTAAGGGGTAAATACCAGAAGAAACAATTAAAAAAGAGATGAAAATGATTATTTGTGCTGATCAGGACTTTGGAATAGAGATAAATGGAGCAGAAGACAGCCTTTTTCTTTTGCTACCTAGAAAGGTATTTGATGTTTAAAATTATGTATATGTATTACTTTGATATAAGTAAGTGAACAAATGACAATATAATAAACAAATAAGCAGATGTGTTACATGTTCATTTCCTTATGGAAAGGAAGAAAATAAATAAATAAAGCCATATGAACCCAGTAAAGGAAAGTATCAGAGTAGCTACAGGCATGCAGACATGGACATTTAATAACTTAGAGGAAAGGTGATATATTTTTCCGGAGCGATTCACATAGTGTAATTTGTAAGCTAATAAGAAACAGGAAGTGAAAAATGAATGTGGCAGGTTCCTCCTTTGTGCTCACAGCCCTAAGGCCTTTGTGGAGAGCAGCAGTAGGTTTGTGTGAAGGATTCTTGTTGGTAGTGGAAAGGCAGAGATACCACCAGCTTTCCTCTAGTTATAGGAGCCATAGACACTGATGACTCAGAGACTTGATGCACTGCATCCTTTTTCAACTTGGTTTTAAAAAGCCTAGAAAATGTGTCACCACTGATATGAAAACAGTTGCTGCCTTTTGCAGACCATGGCAATTCTTTAGGACCTGACCATTTGGAGTGATCATCAAGCATCACAGAAAGACCTGGTTTTGTTTGGTAGAGTCTTGAGGCAAATGAAAATAACCAGAAGGAAAGGAACAAGAAACTATATATTTTTTGTGCTTGTTATGGGATAGGCCTTAAGATACTTCCACATACTCTATGTCGTATGATCTTACCCAAGGCAATGGAAGTTTAATACAATACGGACACACATGTGGCAAAGAAAAGTAACTCTTAGATTTACTAAGAGATATCGCAGTTTTATTAAGCCAGTGCTGAGCTCAGTAGAATTCACTTTTTTTTACATAGTTAATAGGATACCACTAGCAATGCACAATTAAACTACACTAATAAAATTATTGAGTCCAGATCAAGGAAGACAATGGTTTCATTGTACTTTGCCTGGGTCATACCACACTTGGAGTGTTGTGGGTTCTGGTCAAATCGGGGCACAGGCTGAGTAAGAGAAAAATGACTGTGAGGAGAATCAAAACCAGATAGTATGAGGGATATTTAGAAGAACCAATGATTTAAGCCTGGAGGAAGGAAGACTGATTGGAGCACATTATTGCTATTTTGCCACATTTTAAGTACGCCTGTGTAGAAGAAGGAATGCTTTTATTCTGGATTACTTCTGAGACTGGAACTGACACACAGAAGATTTAGGAAGCACTTGAGGAGTGACTTCTAATAAGTGGTGAATGGTAGAATACCACGTCTCACAAATCACTTATTGACCTTCACTGGAATTGTTTAAGGAGCCACCAGATGATCATCAATTATGCACTTTGAGAGAGGATTCCCACCTTGCAATAGAGGTTGGACCAGCTGCAATTTAAAGACTGATCAGGTCTAATATTCTAGGTTCTTCTATATGTCAGTCTTGATATTGTCACCAAAACTGATTATTCAGTAAATAAATATTGGTCATCTCATGTATGTCAGGGGACAAAATAGACATTGTCCTACCTCCTGGAATGTTAAATCCAGCAGAAGGGCTAGTAATTAAGCAGATAATTGCATAAATAATTTTAATTGTAATGAACATTATGAAGAAGTAAAGAATATCATGGCAACATATAACATAAGATCTAATCTAGTTTAGAGGGAGAGGGAAGATTTCATTAAAGAAGTTATGTTTAAGCTGAGACCCAAAGGCTGAGTTAACCACTAGGAAACTACTGCAGATTCAGGGTCCAGAAAAGTGTCTTGGATTAGAATACTGCCATATTGAAACAAAAAATTCTACTTGAGCACGCAAGCAATGTTAAAAATGTCCCTTAGCACCTCCCTTATTTATTGATATGCTATTGATGTTAGCTGAAGTTTGCTTTTTCTGCTTTATGGGAAGTCCTCTTTGCTCACAGCCTAGTTGATTTGTTTTGGGTTCATACTTTGAGCACTTTTAGTGTGATTGAGTGATTTTGTTGTTGTTGTTGGCTCTGACTGATCCTAGGATCCACTACTGTGTATTTGTAGGTACTCAGATGAGTCAGATTCTGAATTATACCCACAGAGACAAGAGGGATTTCTTTCTTCCCCTTGACTTTAGAGCTAAAAATACTGTGGTTTAAGTACCGCGTGAAAAACAAAGAAGTGAGTGAGGAATGGCTCTAGGAGTAAGTGAACCCATCCTTCTCCTGAATGTATTTCAGAAACCTACAGAGTAAAATCTTTCATCTAAATTAAAATGGACCCTCACAAAACTTCAAAGAGTCTGATGATATGAAAGGAGTAGCCAGGGCCTATGAAGTGCTGGTGAGTAATTACAATCTGAGATTTATTGGTGACCACCCTTGTGGCAGTAAAAGGTTGGCTGATCAGAAAAAAAACAGACATTGGCTAGAGGGAGGACTCTTGAGCCACCCAATCTTTTGAAATTTCTAAAGAGTTTTCCAAGGGGAAATCTGACATTTGGACTTTCATGTGACATGGTAGGTTAATTAGGACTGGGAGCTATGATCCATTATCTTAATTGCCTGTATCTTCTTGTTGATATTTGACCTGTATACCAGGTGGCTGGCGACTTGTAACAGGTAAGTGAAGAATTTAGGGGGAAAAATCATAAGCATACTTTTTAGGAACAATTAGGTAATCAAGGCTAGGATTTTTAGGATGGAGCCTCCCTTTTCAACAGTCTCTTCTCTGAAATATGTCATTCTTCAAGGTCTTATAGCTTCCAGGAACATGGTATAATTTATTTTCAAAGATATGCTTGTTATGTTGGATGAGATCAAGAGCCTTGAGAGTGAAGATGACAGCCATGGAGAGAGAGACAAGAGAATCTGGCAGGAGAAATTAGCCCCAGCAAAAGCAAAGTGGAAATTGGAAGAATAATGTAATGTTTGGCCAAATTACATAAATTATTCAAGTTCTTCATTTTCTGCATGGATTTTTCTTTTCTATGGAATGATTTTACAGTTTTAACGTTTAATATATTTTTATCCAAGTGGCTTTGATTGGAAGTTTACCTATACAAGTCTAACGTTTTTGAGTATTTGCATTCTTCTGCATTTTTAAAGTTTGGCTACCCATTGATCGAATCTTCAGACTTAAATTAATGGTTGAAAGAATAAGGCACAGTTATTGTTTTTCCCCCTTACACACTTATCATTGTGGTAATATGCAGCATGTAATGTCCTTGGGCAAGGAAGCAATTTGCCTTGATATTTCATCAGAGCAAAATTATTTTTGATTAGGCATTAGTTACTTCTCAATTCTTCAAGGAATTTAAATCTCACTCTTGAATATAAAATGTGTATCTTGAATACAAAAATATTTTGACATTCTTATATGAATGAAGTTTCTGATTCAAAGACTAGGTTCATGCAAGGGTCATTATTTTGTTAATTTTTCATTACAGTGTCCAAATTGATGGGTGTGTATCAATGTAACACAGGATCCAAAGGCAAAATAAAAGTCTATATGCTCAATTCTAGCTACAACACATTTCAGTAGTGCAGTGTCTGCTGTGTGGCAAGACTGAGAAAATTTCTTAATCAAATTTTCTATAAATCTTTGATGTCTGCTTATTTATTTTCTGAAGAGACAGCAGTCTCTTCATGTTTGATGTCCCAGTAGCCAGAGCCTGTTTCTGTTAGTTTGATTGTAGAAATAGAGGTGTCCTCACGGGGAGCCCAGCTGGATGTTTCCTGCTTTCTGCCTTAGTTTCTTTCATGGTTGGAGAGAAAGGAGGAAGAAGAGCACATGATAGAATTGGTAATTGTTTGCACTACTGGCAGAGCCTCAAATGATATTTATTCTATCACAGTCACTTGCAACCAGAGAATTCATTTCTTGCAGCAGATGGAAGGTGGACAGCATGCAAATGCTTGGATTAAACACATTCTAGTGCTTTGAAACCCTGTCCATGTAACAGTGTTGTTTGTAGACCTATTTTGCTGCCGTTACAGTGGTGCTTAATTAGAATAATTAGTAAGAAAAACTAAAGTGATTTTTTTGGCTGTAGTTCCCTGCCAAATATTTGTATAGAAGGCAGGTGACTATTAGGATGGAAGGAAAAAGTGCAAAAGTTTAAGATTTGGCCTTGTTTTAAGAACTGTTACATTTTAACGATTTTGGTAATGTATTCATTCAGTCTCTTAAAAGGTTATGGGACTGATATTTCTCTACTTTTTTATGGAAGAGAATTAGATTAATTGTTAGGGGATGCCACTAGGGAACTTTTGCTTAAGAGTTACTTTTGAGTTTATTCCTGGAAAGGAATGGAACTGGCAGGAACAAGGTCAGTTTTCTATTATATCTGATGACCGTTTCCAGGAAAGTTTGGTTAGCCAAGCACATAGATTCTTGGTCTCTATTGTAAACTGCCAAAAGGGATGTCCCTCCCATGGAAATTGTTACACTTGTTTTTATAATATTGGCATCTGTAAGCTCTTCATAGTACAAGGAATAAAATCTTGAGAAGGAGACTGAAAAGATATATATCCTGAGATCCAGCAAATGGAAAACACTCTCTTCCACAATTGGAAGGTCTAACTGTCCCCGTTATGTATACTGGATGGTGGGAAAAATCATTCCACACAACATTGTAAATCAACTATATTTCAATAAAAAAATTTTTTAAAAAACTTAGGGAGTGGAGACACACAGTACTGTTAAATGAGAAATCAAGCTGTTAAACAATTTGAATTGCAAGATCCCAAATAAAAATTTATTTAGGTATATGTGCAAAGAAAAGACTAGAAGTAAACATATCAACTATAAAAAGTAAAAAAAAAAAAAAAAAAATCATTCCAGAAGTCAGAGAGGTTTTTTGTTTTCAACCTTCTTCATGATCTCTGATGAGACTGGACTTGATTTTAATTCATGTATTCTAATGTAAAATGATCAAAATCAGTAATTTACATAATCATTAAACACCCGAGACATTCAAATTAGAATAAGAATGGTATTCATTCATTCATTCAACATATATTTATTGAGCACCTTGTAAGGGCCAGATACAGGTATTTGTGAGAAGAAGTGAGCAAAATAAACATATTTCTACTTTCATGGAACTTTCACTTTAATGAAGTAATACAAATAATGGCAACATGTTTTGAAATGCTGTACTTTATGTTACAAAAGGAAAACTTTGGGGTAACTCTCAGCAGGTCGTGCAGTAAGATATTTTGGGGATTTAGGGGGATGTGCTTGTGTTGATCCATGCACCAAGTCTGTTTCTGATTTACTTGTGATAACATTAAGCATTTTTTAGACAGGTGACAGATTTTGTTTAATGTTGGGCCCTACAGTAATATTAATTTACTTACAAAGGATTTAACTTGTGCCAGTGACTTTATTTGTTTGAATACCTAAGCTGATCAGTTGCAGTATTAACTGAATTCCTTTCCTGGGCTTGTAGAATTTAGAATTTACTAGAGACTCATAATCATGAGTCATGCAAAGGTATATCAGCTTGCTTTTTTTTTTTTTTTTTTTTTTTTTTTGGTACGCGGGCCTCTCACCGCCGCGGCCTCTCCCATTGCGGAGCGCAGGCTCCCGACGACGCGCAGGCTCAGTGACCATGGCTCATGGGCCCAGCCACTCCGCGGCATGTGGGATCTTCCCGGACCGGGGCACGAACCCGTGTCCCCTGCATCGGCAGGCGGACTCTCAACCACTGCGCCACCAGGGAAGCCCCAGTACCTTTTTTTGACCAAACCCTGCCAGAAACCAACACACACAGAACCGGGTAACACAGTTTGCAGAGGTCAGTCTCCCTGTGACACAGAACAGAAGAAGGGTGAAGAATGGATCTATAAGCAGACAGACCAGAGAAGAAGATATGGGTCAGTCAATCAATACAAATAATCTTTTATTCGTATTCAGATTTTCCTTCAGAGAAAATAAACTGACAACTGCTAATAAAAGCATTAGTGCAGTATTTCTTGATTAGCTTTCAATAATCTTCAGGTCTCAAATTATCAAGAGGTAAATGTCAGCTTTATTTATCTATTCTTTAACATAGCATTTTGTTAGCTGAATGTAAAACCCAGAAAATGGGTTACTGGGAGAACTTGTGTTAACTTTCCTTTTTTTCCTGCAAATGTTTAGAGAAAAGTTACATGGGTATTTGGTTAAGTTAATCTAAATTCTACTTAGAATCTGGGTTTTTTTTTAACAGATAATCATTACAGCACTATAAATTTATATCTACTAAGTTCACAACTCTAAGATTATTAGATATTTATTTTCAGATAGAAATCAATTAGTTGGAGTTAGAACGTAATCTGGAAAAGAAAGAGAAGTATGTATAAAACCTGTCTGGATTTGCAAACTTCTTAATATGGTGTACGTAACAGGGCATTAAGTAGCTGTTCATGTCTAGAGATTTCCAGAATGGAAAGCAGGGGTGTTAGAATGATGTTAAGAGCTTATTTATAGGGGAAAAAAATACTTCTTACTACATTAACAAGAAAAAATACATCCTACAAAATATTTGTGATATGTAGAGTTTTGGTAAAATTTGAATGATTGAAAATGAACCTTGGGCTTCCCTGGTGGCGCAGTGGTTGAGAGTCCGCCTGCCGATGCAGGGGACGTGGGTTTGTGCCCCGGTCCGGGAGGATCCCACGTGCCGTGGAGTGGCTGGGCCCGTGAGCCATGGCCGCTGAGCCTGCGTGTCCGGAGCCTGTGCTCCGCAGCGGGAGAGGCCACAGCAGTGAGAGGCCCGCGTATCGCAAAAAAAAAAAAAAAAAAAATGAACCTTGGGTAAATGTCATGAAATTCAGTGCAAAGCTTTGGAGACCCATGCAACAGTTTTCTTTAGATAATTAACTTGCTTAGGAATTTGGTTCTATCCAGATAGAATCCCCAGATCTTTTTCACTTACTAAGAAAAGACTGTGCCCTCATGCCTTTAAAAATGGAATAAAGCATTAATACATTCTCCAGGAAGATGGATTTTTTAAATTAGAATCAAGCTAGTTTACTAATGTTATATTAAAGTAAAATTCCAACCACAGTTAATAGAATAAAATAGTTTTATTCTCTTTCCTTCTTACCTTTTTTCCATCTTCCTTTTTGCAACCCATATACACCCAAGAAAAAAGTTAATGTCTAATTTAAAGGTAGTGGACAGCAACTTTGGTAACCATAGGTTCCTTTGCAAAGAAAAGTTATTCTTGACATTTAGACTTTTTCTATTGAATACTAATACCATGCAAGATCATTCACTAGAGAGTATTGGAATTCTTCCATTCTGGTCAGCTTGTACTATGAAATGAGAATGATATTAGTGTCTATCTCATAATGTTGCCATGACAGTTAATATTTGTAAAGAACTCAGACTAACACTTGGCACAGAGTAAATACTAAAGAAGTTCTTGGTAAATCAATCAATCAATCAGTCTCTGTTCTTTCCATGCTATATTAATTCCCATCTCCATTCTAGAGTATATAACATTCTCTCTGCTTGGATTCCCACCCCTCTTTCTATTCATCCAAATCCTGTGATTCTTTAAGAACTTGTTCAGACCCCACCTTTTTAAGCCTTTTGTGACAACTCCAATCTCTACTGACCTCATTGAGGGTAACTCAGTGTTAACCCTTAACATTGATTCTTAACCAGGGGAGGGCATTCGGATTCCCTGGAGAGCTTTTCCAAAATATATATCCCTGGGCCCACACCACAAGAGCTTTTAGATTCAGGGAGTCTTGCCTGGCACCAAAACATGCACATTTTGATAAAGGTGTCCAACAAAACTGACACAAGCCTAGTCAATATACCCTGATAATAATTATCTCTTGTTGTGGGTATGTGAATTATCTTTCTCAAAGAGATTGTAAACTTCTTGAAGACATGGACCATGGTTTGTTCTTCTTGTGTATCTCGGTTTGTTCTTCTTGTGTATCTCCACATAATGCTGGGAACATGGCCACTGCTGAAAAGCATTCCTTTTTCTTGTTTGACTACAAGATCTCTGAGAGTGGGGCCCAGGCTATGCATTGTCAAAGGACGTGGAGGGACAAAGAGATCCACAGTGGATCATTCAACTATTGTCACAATTAATGTGTAATAAATAACCACAAAGTGACATACAACAATAAGCATTTGTTGTTTGTTTTTAGAGTCAGCAGGGATAGGCTAGGCATCTCTACTGATCTTACCTGTGCTTACATGTTTGGCGGTTGGGCTGGGCCCACTTAATTGTCTGCACTTCAGCAGCTCAGTCATGTATTGGTGAACTGGCTCTGTTTCATAAGACTTTGATGTTCCTTCTGGGACCATCAGGCTAGTCAAAGTGAGTTTTCTTCTGAAAATAGTGGAGGACAAAAGGACAAGGCCAGATGCAAGAAGTCCATTCCAACCCTCTACGTGCAATGGATTGGCCAAAGGAGAAGGAGAGTACAGCACAGTTTCATGGCAAAACCGTGGACACCGAAAGATGGGAAGAAGTGGTGTCATTTTCCCAAACTACCACAGTGGAGCTCTCGTTCATGTCTCTTCTGTGCAGAGCCCATTCTAATGCTTTACTGAAGGTCAATTCTTGTATATAATCCCGATCAGGATGTCTTTAAAATAGCCTTACCACCCCTTGAGTAAGCAAGCCAGTAATCTTGTTTGGAGGAAAAAAAGTTGCAAATAAACAATCACACTAATGCCACTTCATTTGCCATTAAATAGAAAAATATCAGCTTATATTTCACAGACTTGACATCACCCAGATAATACGTCACACTTCATTAAACTAGAACATCAAATGCAGAAAACAAAATGTCTGTTATTCAATAAGATTATCTACTACTTGAACAAGGTTCGTGGAACTGTCAACATGATGTGTTTGAATTCAGGAAATTAAACCAAGAACTGTGACTGGAAAATGTTAAAAACATCACAAATTTGCTTTGAAATGATACAGCAACTTTTCGTCACTTGTGATTTGACCACTGGTTCCATCTTTATTACCTGTGGTGTTGCTTAGTGAACTGTTGCAAAGCAACCCATGCAGTCTATCGTGGAAGTTCAATTTAGTGTTGCCAGAGAATCATCTTGGGGCTGAAAGAGAGTTTGTGCTAAGTTCCTCGGCTTCCAGCAAGGCCATCTCTTTGTCTAAGGGATCTTATCTCCTAAAGAGCCAGGGAATTATAACATGGTGTAACAGTCATATAATTTATGCTTTATCTATCTACCTACCTACCTATCTATCTATCTATGTATGTGTTCATCACCAAAATAATAGCTAAATTACTGTGACCATTTTTCTGAATTAATGTGCTCATTTTCCATATCCAATTCTTTATTTGTTCTCAAGGTAGGTACTTGATTAACTCCTGGTGAGAGAGATTGATCAGCAAAACAAATATTACATAAACTATAAGAAGGAAAATTGCTTTCCAGTCCTGCTTTGTTCTTACTCTGTCATGGGATTAGGCAAATCACTTAACTAATCGATATTCTTATCAATAAAAGCAGACAATCTGCTTATATATCAGTAGCAAGTGTTCTTGCCTGTATAACCAAATAATAGATAAAGGGTCTAAGGTAAACTCTGGGTCAATCAGATTCAGATATATCTATATCTATGTCTATATATCTATATATATTTGTTTGTATAGGAGAAGGCAATGTAGAATCACCCTGTATGAGTAAGTTTATCTTTTATTAAAGGTGTTATGCTAAGCTTTGCTTGGATTTCCTTTCTAAGAGGAAGGACATTTACTTGTAGGATAAAGAAAAGAAAAGGCAGCACAGAGACACAAAGATGTGGGCTTATGCAGTATACCTAGTAGAGTTCAGTTTCATCACCTTGCAATGATGGAAAAAAATAAATGATGCAACTTGGAATTTCGATACAACCAAAAAGTTTCTTTTGAGACTTTCTAATTGCTAGAGAAGAGAAACGCTGAGAGAGGCATAATAAGCTCATTCTCTGATAAGGGAAGACATTTGAGATTTTTACACGAGTGTGATTTTGATGAAGCTGAGAACACGATCATTTTCCTGGAAAGTCAGGAGTGCTAGCATTCCACAGCATTAAGAACCATCTCCCTCTTGCACACATGCAAACATATATGACTAATTCGTCTCTAGGCAACACAGGACCAATAGGAGCAGGCTGGTTACAAAGCTAGGCCCTCAGGTGAGTGGAGGTTAAAAGCTCAATGTCACTTTCTCAAATGGAAAATTCTGTGTAACTAACACTGTAGTCTCTTGTTTAGTCACAAAGAAGGAATAATTGCTTTGGAATTTGGAAAAAAGATTTCATTTTAGTTGTACTTTTTGGTATAGCTTTGTAGCTAGCACAACTTGCAGCAAAGAAAATTTAGCAAGCACTTGGAGAGGCTAAGCTGGTCCTAGAACGACGTGTAATTAAGAGAAGTTGGCTGGATGGTTCTATAGGAGGATGAGAGGAACAACAGCTGTCCTTGCACATGGGACCAGCCCATATTAACCTTGGGGGAAGTGGAGGTTATAATGGGAATAAAGCCAGTGGCAGAAAATTAATTATTTCAAAATGTTTGTTTTCAACATAGTTTGAATCTTGGTGTCTTGTATGTGGATACATAGGCAATGCTTATAAAAACACAATACTGTGAATGTTTAATAGCCAAATGAAATCTTGATGTCAAAGCTGCTCATATGTACATGCATTTTTAACTTGATTTGACTGCTATAGTGAGAGAAGCCAAAATTGAAGCACAGTTGTTTTCAAGGACTTAGAAGTTCAAAAATTCAAGCTGCATGGTATTGTCTTAGGATGAAGTCATTCCTGTAATGGCAAAAAGGAGAAAGCATGGAAAAATAGATCATTATTGCCTAGATTTATAATTTGATGTTCATGTATTGCAAAGGTCACCAATATATTCAACAAGAAAAGGGAATAACATATTTTTCAGGAGACACCCTGTGTAAGAGGAATAGTGTTGTATTTAATTTGCATATAGAAAAATTGGGGTCCTTGTTTCCATAACAAGAGAAATTGTGCCTAAATATAGGCTAATTGGTGATGCTTAGTGAGAACATTTGATTGTGTGACTCATGCTTTTAACAAACACCATTTCCCCTATCAGAAAACTAGCCTGAGACCCTCCTATTGCTGGGAATGTGTTTAATTAGATGACAGGTTTTAATTAGATAGAACTATTCGGCCTGTTTACTCTTGGTCTTATCTCTCCATGAGCCATTTCCCCACAGAAGGATGCAGTAGCCATAATTATTCCAGTCATCCTAAAGAGAATGTTTTAAAGTACTCTAGTTAGCTGTCAAAAAGAGAAGGCTAATTTCCAGTTATGAGAGTATTTTTCCAGTGGAAATCTTCCTTTCATTCTGGGTAGAAATATTTGTGTCTATTTCTAGCTTTATTAGGCTCCATTTTCTCTTTCCTGGACAGCTAATTTCTCTTGTAACTGTTCAAAATTAAAGGAATTCCTCAATTCCAGAAATGTTTCCAGCTGTTTTTAGCTCTAGCCAGACTGTCTACATTACCTAAACAAGTACCTAAGGACATGGCACATGTAATAAAAATTGCCCAGCAAAAGCATAATGGAACCAAATAATTTGGAAGAATTTCCCATAATATATGGAATTTTAATAGATGTAAAGTAAAAAAATCAGTGGTCAAATATTTGAAGAATTATGTGCTAAATGAACAAACTTCTTTACTTAGAATCTATCAGGTTATTTACTCTACTGATAGGTATAATCTGTTTGGCACCAGACTTCCAGATCTTTCTACCTCTGTGGTATTTTCATGGGAAGAGGAGGCATGGGGGTGATAGATTTTCATGTGAGTAACTGGTAATATCACACTTTTGTTTTGTTTTCTTTGAAACCAACACATGACAATATCCTCCCTCTGTGTCCCCTAGTAAAATGTTTTAAAGTCTCTGTGGTTCCCACTGTAAAGGAGAAAGGAGGCTTGGGTACATATGATTCCCAGCATATGCTGAGCCTTAGTTACTTGTCAAAATAAATCGGGCACATGGGGATGCACAATCTCTAATTTTTGCCCCTCATCCTTTATTTTTTAGATTGAAATAGTCATAGCCCAATGGGCTAAGAACTGTGTGGTAAAATTTTAATATAAAAAAAATTGTACATAAAAGTATAGTGCTTGGGCTTCCCTGGTGGCACAGTGGTTGAGAGTCCGCCTGCCGATGCAGGGGACGCAGGTTTGTGCCCCGGTCCGGGAAGATCCCACATGCCGCGGAGCAGCTGGGCCCGTGAAACATGGCCGCTGAGCCTGCGCGTCCGGAGCCTGTGCTCCGCAACGGGAGAGGCCACAACAGTGAGAGGCCCGCGTACCGCAAAAAAAAAAAAAAAAAAGTATAGTGCTTATGTGTCATTGTGTTAAAATTCTAGTGTATATTATTGAACTATCTAATTATTTAATAGGTGCATACTAAAAAGTATAATCCATATAATATTTGACTTTAACTCATGTTATCTCATTTGCTAACCCCTAACTCAAGCTCCTATCATCTCTTTCCTGGACAATTGTACTCACCGGCTGCTACTATCCCTTCTTCCACCCATGTCTGACTACAGACTATTCCTTACTCAGCAGCCAGAGTGATGCATTTAAAACATAAGCCAGATCGTATCCTTCTGCTGCTTCAAATCATCAAATGGTTGCCAGGGGTAGGGAGAATTCAGAGCTGGCCCCCAAGATTCCTGCCTCCTGATGTGCACACTCCGTGTGATTATTTGGAAGAAGAAGCCCTTGAACGTGATCAGGACTTGTAAATATGATGAGATTTCGCTCTCAGGATTATTACGTTATAAGACAAAATGAATTTTGCAGGTGTAATTAAGCTCCCAAATCAGTTGACTTGAGTTAAATAAAAGGGAGATTATCCAGAGTGGGCTTGACCTAATTGGGTGAGCCCTTTAAAAGGGTCCAGGTCTTCCCAGAAATTAGAGAAATTTGATGTCAGTGAGATGCCCTTCTGCTGTGCTGGAAGAAAGGAGCCATGTTGTGAGGGGGATGGACATTGGCAGAGATCTGTGGGCAGCCTCTAGGAGCTATGAGCAATCTCTGGCTGATGTCCAGCAAGAGAATAGGGATCTCAGTCCTACAATCACAAGGAAATTAATTCTGCCAACAACCTGAATGAGATAGGAAGAGGATCCCAAGCCTTAGATGAGATCATAGCCCATGCTGACATCTTGATTTCAGTCTGGCGAGACTCTGAGCAGAGAACCCAGCTGTGCCACGCCCAGACTCCTGGCCCACAGGAGCTGTAAGATAATAAATTTGTGTAGTTTTAAGCTCTTCAGTTTGTGGTAATTTGTTACAGGGGAAACTAATATGCTTCTCTTCTCTTGAAGATGAAAATGTAAAAATAACTTTAGTAAGGATTTTGGATTTTATTCTGGTATCCAGCCCTGACTCTCTGTTACCATCTTCTATTCTGTCCCTTCTTCACTCTGCTGCAGCCACACTGTTCTCACTGTTCCAGAACACTCCAGCGTGCTCCTGACTCGGCACCTCAATTCTTATTGCTTCCCTTCCTGGAGCCCCCTGCCCTAGGTATGCACAGGACCTCCTATCACTCGTCATTTAAGTTCCTGTCAGAGAGCTCCTCCTTGACCACCCAGACCAGTCAGGCTAGGCTATGTTTTGTTGTACCAACAAACAATCCCCAAAGCTCAATGATTTAAAATAACGAAAGTTCGCTTTTTATTTTCCCTATATGTTTAATTTGGATTAGCAAGAGGGCTCTGCTCATCATGGGCTTGAGAGACCCAGGCTGATAAAGGCACCACTATCTTGTAATGCCACTATTTCAAATTTCTTTTGATTAGTGTTAGCATGGTATGAACTTCTCCATCGCTTTGCCGTTTTTTCTCCAATCCCTTTACTTGTATCTATTTGTGTCTTTATATTTAAAGTGGGTTTCTTATTTCTTGTAGATAACATATAGTCAGGTCTTGTGTGTGTGTATTTTGTGTTTTATCCGCTCTGTCAGTCTTTGTCTCTTAACTGGTATATTTAGGTCACTGGTGTTTGAAGTGATTATTAATGTAGTTGGATCAATATCTATCATATTTGTTACTATTTTTTATTCATTGCTTTTCTTCCTTGTTTGTTTCATTTTGGGGTCTTCCATCTCTTTCTGCCTTCTCTGATTTTAATATATGACATTCTCTTAGCATGTCAATTATATTATTTTTAACTCTTTTAGTGATTTTCCTTTAGTTTGCAATATACAATTACAACTAATATAAGTCCACTTTCAAATAACAGTATATACCACTTTGTGAGTAGTACAAATACATTATAGTATTCTCTGTTTCTCCCTCCCATATCTTATGATATTTGTCATTAATTTTAGTTATCCATAAGCTATATTACCAAATACATTGTTGATATTCTCATTTTGAACAAACTGTTATCTGTTAGATCAATTAAAAATAAGAAAAATAATCATCAGAGAAATGCAAATCAAAACCACAATGAGATATCACCTCACACCTATCAGAATGGCTATCATCAAAAAGTCTACAAATAACAAATGTTGGTGAGGATGTGGAGAAATGGGAGCCCTAGTACACTGTTGGTAGGATTGTGAATGAGTGCAGCCGCTATGGAAAAAAGTATGGAGGTTCCTCAAAAAACTAAAAATCGAACTACCATATGACCCATTAATTCCACTCTTGGGTATATATCTGAAAATAAATGAAGACACTAATTCTAAAAGGTGCTTGCTCTCCAATGTTCATAGCAGCACTATTTACAACAGCCAAGACATGGAAGCAGCCCAAGCATCCATCAATAGGTGAATGAATAAAGAAGACGTGGTATATATACAATGGAATATTACTCAGTCATAAAAAGAATGAAATTTTGCCATTTGCAGCAGTGTGGATGGACCTAGAGAATATTGTGCTTAGTGAAATAAGTCAGACAGAGAAAGACAAATATTGAATGCTATCACTTCTATGTGGAATCTAAAAAAACAAAACAAATGAATGTTTATATAGCAAAACAGAAATAGACTCACAGATTTAGAAAACAACCTAGTAGTTACCAGTGGGGAGAGGGAAGGAGGGAGGGGCATGTTGGGGGTATGGGATTAAGAGATGTATAAAATAGATAAGCAACAAGGATATACTGTATAGCACAGAGAATTATAGCCATCATCTTGTAATAACTTTTAATGGGGTATAAACTGTAAAAATACTGAATCACTAGGCTGTATTCCTGAAACTAATATAATATTGTATATCAACTATACTTCAATAAAGAATTTTAAAATTTTAAATAAGAAAAATAATAGATTTTATTTTACCCTTGTTTATTCCTTTTCTAATGCTCTTCCTTTCTTTATGTAGATCTGAGTTTTTGGCATATCATTTTCCTTCTTTTTGAAGAATTTCTATTTTACGTTTCTTGGAAAGCACGTTTACTTGTGGCAGATTTTTTCAATTTTTGTTTGTCTAAGAAAGTGTTATTCTTCACTTTTGAAATGTAAATTTTGCTGGATACAGAATTCTAGGTTGGTGGATTTTTAAAAAAACATTTTAAATATTTCACCCCACTCTCTTACTGTTTGCACAGTTTCTAGAGAAATCTGATGTAATTCTTCCCCTTGCTACTCTATAGGTGAGGTGTTTTTTCTTCTGGCTTCTTTCAAGATTTTTTCTTTGTCTTTGATTTTTTTGTATTTTGAATATAATATTCCTAGCTATATTTTTATACCTATATATTTATCCTACTTGGTGTCCACTAAGCTTTCTTGATCTTTGGTTTGGTGCTTATGATTAATTTTGGAAAATTCTCAGTCATTATTGCTTGAATTATCTCTTCTGTTCCTTTCTTTTTTTTCCTTCTCTTTATGGTATTCTCATTATGCATATGTTATACCTTTTATAATTGTCCCACAGTTTGGGGGTATTCTGTTCTATCTTTTAAGTTTTTTTTTTCTCATTGCGTTTCAGTTTTGGAAGTTTTTACTGAATTTCTTCATGTTCACTGACTCTTTCCATGGCTGTATCCAGTCCATTGATGAGCTCTTCAAAAACATTTTTCATTTCTATTATAGTGTTTTGATTTCTAGCATTTCCTTTTGGTTCTTAGAATTTCCATCTCTCTGCTTACATTACCCATCTGTTTACAGTTTTCTGTTGTAAACCAGACATGATGTACTAGGTAAAATGTACTGAGGTAAATAGACTTTTAGTGTGAGGTTTTGTGTTTATCTGATTAAGAGCTAGGCTGTCTTTATTGTTTGCTCTAGCTGTAGGTGTCAGAAGCTAAAATTTCCTCTGATGCCCTTGTTTTTGTCTCTTCTGTTGTCTTTGGGTTTCTCTGGAGACTTTTTCTTAAGTAGGTTCTGAGGCATGCAGTTCTTTCCATAGTATCTACCTATTATACAGGAGCCCTGTTGATATTGTGGTAAGGTGTAGCGGGAGAGGAAGCACTCTATAGTTCTATGCTTTGACTTTCAGGTTTTAGTGAGCCTTTGCCTGTGCCCTTGGGCTGTGACCTTCACTAGTGCTTTTCAGTCCCCATCACCCTTAGTTTAGGCAGGAAGGCTAGAGGGAGCTGGAGTTGGGTATTTCCTTTATTCTAGATCAGTTAGGTTCTGGTAAAACTCAAGTTGATTAAGCTCTAGTGAAATAGTTTCTCTTGAGGGCATGCCTTGCTAATAAAAACAGAGTGCTCTGGGTGTATTTCAGAATGGTTCCTTTTCCCTCCTTCCCTTCTGGAAGCACCAGGGAATTTTTCTATGATCTTCATGGTGAGAACCTGGTAGGGGTCCTAGAGGTAAACCTCACTAAATTGTAGGTCATCCTCCTAAGACTGAGCCCCCTGGAATTTTTAACTCTCAAATTTGTCCATATTGAGCCACCAGCAATTCCATCGATTACCATTTAGATTTTCTTATGCTGATATTGGTTCCCATGGACGTTTCTACTTTCAGGTTTTTATTCCAATAAGTTGTAATTCTCTGTATCCACCTGTCTGTCTCTCCAACTTGGGGGGGGGGGCAATTTTTTGCCCTGTAGCCTCAATTCTCTGTTGGATCTAAGAAGAGTTGTTGATTTTCAGTTTTTTCAACTTTTTTCTTCCTGTGTGGAAGGCAGTGGTGACTTCCAGGATTCTTACATGCCAGACTAGAAACTAGAAGTTGTACTGCCACTATTTCAACATGAGGCTTAAGGCTGTGCCACAGCAGGGGGAAACACCTCAGAGAGTTGCACACTGACTCCCAAATTTTTCAGCCTTTCAGTAACATGTCATTTCTATTCATATTTCATAGGCTGACTATATTTCATAGAGTCATGCCAAGTTTTTTGAAATGTGAGCAAATGTAACCCTGCAGTGTTCCTGGAAAAAAAGGACAACCAGCAGTACTGCAGAGCATTATTAACGTTGACCAGACCACTATATGTAAGATAGTATTTCCAGCTCCACCTAATACTCTGCTGTCTTATCACATCATATTTTTACCCTAGCACTTTATAATACCATATTATACTGTACATTATACTGTACATATTATATTTCATTATAATGAAACCTATTGTGCTAGATGCTCTGTTTACTGTTTGTCTTTCTTCTTCTATCCCCACAAATGTGAGAATCATGGGAACAGGGACTTTGTCTAGTCTATGCTATTTGTCTATTTTTATCCCCAGAATCTAGAATATTCCAGTGGTCAATACATATTTGGTGAAAGCATTAGTGAATGGATTTTGTTTCAAACTTGGGAACCCAGAACAATGAACCCTTTACATCAGCCAAATCTGGCTCAGAAATTCTTTCCAACAGGGATGAAGCTGTATAACCCTTGTGCAGAGCCTTTGTCAAACTAGCTGGGTACATCCTTTGCTATCAGATAGCAAGGAGAGAATGAAAAAGCCTCAGAAGTTCCCAGGAATGTGGTGCTATTTTAAGGCAAGGGTATATACACAGCTTGAGGGAAAATGAATTTGAAAATGAGCTTAGGCATTTCAATAACACAGGTAAAAGGTATTAATAATTTGAAAAATAGGTGAATTTAAGAATCTTCCCATCTCAAGTTTATGTTTATAATCAAGGATATTCAGCTCTCATTCCTCACTTTTTGAAAAGCAAAAAGCTAAATCACCTCTTGAATATGAAATGTAGGTGCAATGCTTGGAACATGCTCTTTCTTGGGGAATAGACCCGTCAGATCCTGGGGTGGTTGAAATGTGGACTTCCTGCTGGTTCAGGTGCACTGTCTTTGTGCTTTTTAGGCTTATTTGTTCACTCTGAGCTTAATGAGTGCATTCAGGCATGTAATGAAGAACAATACCATCACACAAACAATTCATTGAAGTCCAAAGATAAGGTGATTTTATCAATTATATTATTCAGTAAAGTACATTTGCAATTTATTAAATAATACATAGATTGAGTGGCATCTGGAACACTGTTGTGTTGACACTCATGATATTAGCATCCGTGCTATAAAAAGAAATCTTGAATTGATGGCATTTGTTATAATGGGTGTAAAGCTTTTGTTTCTCTTGCTAGAGGAAAGAGGTGAGAGCAGTGCAGTTGTGGGTCACAGGTCCCTCTGGTATGAAATTTGTCCCGAGTAAGCTTAAAACATTTGATGGCCAAAAGCATGGGTTCCTATAGCAAATTATTTTTATTTTCACCTCCATTAACCTTGGCTAATGGGATGAACACAGGGCTGGAAGGCAGGTGAATACCCCCAGTTATCCAAGAGTTACTTGATCTAAGCAAATTACTTTCCTTTCTTCTCTTTCTTTTCTTCTTCTTTTTATAACATGTATTACGGCATTTTCAGAGCATGTTCATATATATTTCATTTGACCTTACAACAAACATCCCAGTGAGGTTAGCTGGTCAAGGGTTCCTATTTCTGTTTCTAGATAAGGGATACTGTTGCTTGGAGAGTTGAGCGGGAAGAAGATCAGGGATTTTGACTCTAACCACAGTGCTTTTTAAAAAATTATACAGCAGTGATGCTCTGGGCCTCAGTTTCCTCATTTCAAACCAAACATAAATATACGTTATTTGCCAACTTAAGTTGTGGGTATGACAAGAGATAGTTAAATTTTTAAATATTCTGACTAGTCAGAGCCTTATGCAATTATAAATTAATCATCTTGCTTTTGTTTTAAGTCCAAGGGCTCTGTCCTTAGATGATAAAGCCTTCTTCTCCACATTCTTCTACAGAAAAAATGTCCAGTATGAGTGCATATGTAGAGCCCTGGAATTTTCCATCTGAAAACATTTAGGAATGAGTCCTCTTAAAGGAAGAGTAGAGAGTCATTAGAAAGAAGCCAGTGGTAACTCTGATTTGGCTGTCTGTAGGACTGTTATCAAATTAAATTTTTTAAAGTGATGACTTGTTGGTTTGCTTCAATGTTGTTCTATTTTCTAACTCATTGATAAAAATGGTCCTCTTACTTTTGACTAGGCTTTACCACATAGGGCTATGATCTTCAAGGACAGAAGTATAATAATGAATAACTGTTTTATATTCCAAAATATGTTCTGACTGACTCTTTTTTCAAGTAGATAGAGCAGGGGCTAGCAACTTCTGCTGTAAAGGATCAGCATTTGCAGGACATATGGTCTCTGTCATGAGAGACTCCACTCTGCTGTTGTATAGTGCAAAAATAACCATAGATAACATGTAAATGGATGAGCATGTTCCAATACAACTTCATTTTAAAAGTTTATTTCATATAATTTATTCCATATAATTTTCCCACATCGTGAAATATTCTTCTTTTTTTTTCAACTACTCAGAAATGGAAAAACATTTTTAGCTCATGGGCCAAGCAAAAACTGATGGGCTGGATTGGTCCATGGGCCAATCCCTAGAACACAAGAGAAACATTCATTGCTACTGTAGACAATACTCCATTCAAATAATTCTTTGAGTTGGAAAATGTTTCTAGGAAGTCTGTTCTTATAACACAAACTTTCAACACTGTCAGCAAAGGCAATATCAAACAGCAGGGTTCAAGTTAAGTGGTCATCATTGCATAGGAAAAGTAAAAGTATTTCCTCATCAGAAAGTTAGAGACCCCAGCTTTATATTCAAAGGAGGGAAATTAACTAGCACAATTTGGCATAGAGCTTGCAAAATCTTGGGGCAAAGATATCTCACAGGGCTAAGTACATTACCAATCTCAATTTGGTGCTCCATAAATATCTGTTGAGTTAACTGAAATTCCCACAAGGTTCCTAAGTTCTTGCTTATTATGTAGAATGAAGTGAACACTATAATTGTCTATTTAGAAGACAAGGGGTTAATGCAATGAATCTTTAAGTAGTGCTCTTCACTGCTATTTATGAAGGGTGACTCCAAAAGACTTAAATGACAGATTTTACAAAAGTGCTAGGCAGTAGGGCAAGGTGTGCACAATATCTAAATAATTAGTCATTATGAGCTTGATAATGCCCATGACTAAGCTAATCTATAACTGGATATCTATGGAACCTGCAAAATTCTTTCAGATCTCCAGCATGTAATTTAATCATAATGAAGCCACTAATCACTGCTGTGTCCCATTATCTTGGAAGTTCACACATATTCTAAACTCTTTTGCCTCATAGTCAATGCCAAAATATGTTAGTACCTAACTAATCTTTAGTATTTTTCATTTGTGCAACTTTTATTTCTTCAACTAAATCATAAGTTTCTTTTGGGCAGGATCATATCACATATATAAGAGCAGCATAATGATTAACAGCAAGATTGTGGATTCATACTATTGGGATACAAATTCTGCTTTGACATCTACTAGCAATGCAACTTGGGAAACATTACATAGTCTCTTTGCTCTCAGTTTATTAATTTGTAAATAATGATAATAAAAGTATTTACCTGATTGGATTGAACTTCTGTTAGAGTTAAATGAGTCAATGCATGCAAGGCACTCAGAACAGTTGCTGGCACACAGTAAGGATTCAAGAAATGCCAGTTAAAAATAGACCTTTGGGTCCCAGTCTGATGCTATAAAATCCTATTTATAAGCTGATGACTTCTCCAGTCATACTTCCTCCATGGAACCCCACTTAAGTTATCCACTTGGAATACTTAACACACCTCCGCTTTGAAACAGAATACTCATCTCAAAATGATCATTCCCACAAAACACGCTTGTCTTCTTTCCCATTCCAAGTGTGTTCTCCCTTAGTCTTTCTCTCCAATATGCAGGACAATTTTCACTCTTCTAGTTTTTCAGGCTAAAAAACAAATACAATCCTGAAGTCATGTTTGACTTTTTTTTTTTGCCACGCAGCATGGCTCGTGGGATCTTAGTTCCCCGACCAGAGATCAAACCCATGCCCCAGCAGTGGAAGCAGGGAATCCTCACCACTGTACCACCAGGAAATTCCCTCGACTTCTTTCTTTTTCTCACATTCAACATCCTGTCTATTAGCATATTCTGTGAGTTCTGACAAAATATATCTAAATCCCAGCTAACCCACTACCTTACCTATCTTCCTAGTCCATGTCGGTTACCGTTTGCATAAGCTGTTGTTGCAATAGCCTCCAAACTGGTGTCCCTGCTTCTATCCATGATCCCCTGCCATCTAATCTCCATGCACCAGCCAGGCTTCTACATCCACAGCATGTACATTGGTCCTTGCACATGGTCAGGTGTCAATAAATAAGCTAAAGGAATGCTTGATTGAAATATTTGAAAGCTAATTGACTTATCACCTTACTGTAGGCACTGAAAGGATTTTATTCAAAGTGATGTAAAATTCTCAATAGTCTCTGCGTGTTAAAATTGTCATAGTAAAGAATTCCTTTAAAAGTAAGCATAAGGACTTCCCTGGTAGCACAGTGATTAAGAATCCGCCTGCCAATGCAGGGACACAGGTTCGAGCCCTGGTCCAGGAATATCCCACATGCCACGGGGCAACTAAGCCCGTGCACCACAACTACTGAGCCTGCATGCCTAGAGCCAGTGCTCCGCAGCAAGAGAAGCCACTGCAATGAGAAGCCCGCACACCGCAACAAAGAGTAGCCCCCGCTTGCCGCAATGGAGAGAAAGCCCGCGCACAGCAACGAAGACCCAACACAGCCAAAAATAAATAAATAAATAAATAAATAAAAGTAAGCATAGACTGAGAAGGTAGGATTGCATAATTTTGACTAAAATTCTGTGAATCTGTGACTTGGTAAAAGCCATAAGGTTAAGAATAAGGCGGACAAATCAACCTAGATGAACCCTTTAGAATATTTTTGAAAAGTGTATCAGATTTGGAACCTTGGTTTTATGAGCCCTGAATTTGTACAGAAAGGTTGATTTTTGAGCCCTACATTTGCACCAGGTATGTATATTTTATTTTCACACCCAGTTAGTCAGAACCTACCATTGTATGAGGGAAAAAAATCACCCCCTTTAATTAGACCTTTAGGTAGTTAAAGTAGAAAGCCATTTTCTGTCAAATTATGAATCCCAAATATTTTGCTTCTTTGTCAGTACTACTCTAGTCTATGAATCTTTTATTCAAGGATCTTAAAACAAGTTAAAGTGGTGTAATTTCTTCAAACAGCAAAGTTTTTGTTTTTTTAAGGTCATGTTTAATTGTTGGGAGACATATGTCCAAGATGTTTTTAAAATTAAGCCTGAGTCCCTCTCACTTCTCTGTAGTGATTATGTCCAGGCCAAGGGATGCTGCAGAGGACAATAGCCAGGAACAACATTCCTCATTCTTTTGGCAGAGAACAAGGGGCTCGGAGGGCCACCAGCATGCTCTCTTTCTGGGACATTTCCAGTCTGCAGCATCTCTCCTATCTATCCCCATTCTTTCTTGAATAAATGAGAGATATACATGATTTCTGTGCCTGGAAAACTCTAAGACTCATTTCTCTTGACTATAAGCAAGGAGACTGTGAATAAACATGGGAAAAGAAAGAAAGAAGTAAAATAAAGGGAGAAAGACAGAGAATGGAAGCCAGACAAGAAAAGGGAAAAAGGAAAGGAGAAAGGAAACAAAATGAAGAAGGATAATTAACTCTCAATTTTTGAATGAGGTAAAGAAACTAACTGTGTGTGTGTGTGTGTGTGTATGTGTGTGTGTGTGTACACCTCTGTCTGCTGAGAAGCCTTGAAACAAAGCCACACTTATAGCCAAGAGCACACCTAATGCCCAGATGATCTTGACATCTAATTACCTTTCTCCACTAAAAGGAAGGAGGATCATGGCTTCTTGGAGAAATTTCTGATTCTAGAACTGGAACAGGAAAGAACAAGATGAGACTGGAACATCTTGTTGTGGCAAAAAATAAGAAAGTGCCCAAAGAACGACAGAGGCATGTCAAAAGGACATGGGAGCCAGCTTGAAGGGGCTTCCACTGGGCAGATATGGGAACAATCTAAGCATCAAAATATAATAACAACAATAACAATAGTTATACTTACAGTCCATTTTATAAAATAAAAATTCATAAGTCCTTTCTTATTTAAATTAAAATAACAGAAGGAAGAGCTGTTCTTCTTTACTGTAGAATGACAACCAATAAATGTAGAAGAAATGACAGAGTTAGAAAACCATCATTGGATGCTGGTGGGTAAAACTTGTGTGTAAAATTTTGATGAACCAGGACATTTACATAGGCTTCACTTATCTCTAAACAAATCATTTATTAATTGTAGTGTGACAAAAAGCATCTTCCAGTCTAGAAACCTGGCACATACCAAAGTAAACATCATGAATACTGGGACCACCTACATCAAATACCTTCAGATATGATGCAAGGAAGGACAACCAATCACTTCCATGAGAGTCCTGCTAAAGCAAATAACCTGAACATAATCATGAGGAAACAACAGACAAACTCAAACCAAGGGGCATTCTATGAAGTGACTGACCTGTACACTTCAAAAATGTCAAGGTCATGAAAGACAAAGAAAGTTAGAGGAAATTTCAAGGTCATGAAAGACAAAGTTAGGGGAAAGTTTCCAGATCAAAGGAGATTAAAGCAACATGACAACTACTTATAACATATGAGCCTAAGTTGGACCCTGAACTAAGGAAGGAAGAGAAAGCAGCTATAAAAGACATTACTGGAACAGTTGATAAAATTTGAATATAGACTGTGGATTAGTGTCTTAGTCTGCTTGAGCTTACATAACAAAATACCATAAACTGGGTGGCTTAAATAACAGACATTTATTTTCTCACAGTCCTGGAGGCTAGAAGTCCAAGATCAGCATGCCACTACAGTCAGTTTCTGGTGAGAACTCTCCCCTTGGGTTGCAAATGGCATGAAGGGAGAGGAAGAGGGAAAGGAGAAGGGAGTGAGAAAGAGAGAGAGAGAGGTGGGGGGGGGGGGGGCGGGTGGAGAGAGGAGGCTGTCTGGTGTTTCTTCTTAAAGGGCATTTACCCAGTTGGGCCTGGGCCCCATCCCCATGATCTCATTGACCTCCCAAAGACCCCACTCTAAATATCATCATATTGGGGGTTAAGGCTTCAATATATGAATTTGGTGGAGGACACAAACATTCAGCCCATAACATTCAGATATCAATGTTAAGTTTCCTGATTGTGGTAATTATACAGGGATTATGTAAGGAAATGTCCTTGCTCCTTGGAAATATAACCTAAAAGTTTTAGGGGTAAAGAAATACATTGTCTCCAACTTATTGTCAAATGGTTCAGAAAAAACGTATACATACATGCACAGAGAGACAGACAGAAATCAGTCACATGGAGCAAAATGTAAACAATTGTGGAATCTGGGTAATGGGTATAATGGGAGTTCCTTGTACATCACAATAAAAGATACAAAAAATTTTATGCAAAAGAATCCTTGGAGGGGCTTCCCTGGTGGCGCAGTGGTTGAGAGTCCGCCTGCCGATGCAGGGGACACGGGTTTGTGTCCCGGTCCGGGAAGATCTCACATGCCGCGGAGCGGCTGGGCCCGTGAACCATGGCCGCTGAGCCTGCGCGTCCGGAGCCTGTGCTCCGCAACGGGAGAGGCCACAACAGTGAGAGGCCGCGTACCGCAAAAAAAAAAAAAAAAAAAGAATCCTTGGAGTTATAAGGTAGACCCTTATTATTCTTCAGCAATCAACCTATTACTACGCATCCAGGGTATTAGCAAGCTTTCTCCGTTGTACTTATTCTTCTTTCTTGAACTGTTGATTAGTCTTCTGACTTTCAGAGAAGAAATAAAAATCTGAGAGTTTTTAGGTGAATAGGACAAAAAATTTCTTAGCATTTGTAACATCAGGTTAACATGAATAATGTGGCATTTTCATAAAATGTAATTTAATAGGGAAAATACAAATCCCACACTTGAATTTAAAGAATCAATTGTTTGGAACAAAATTAAAGAGATGTGATATAATAATTGCTTACATGAAAATCAGAGCTGATAAATAAGAACAATATAAGCCTAAAATATAATTAACAAAGCTTAAAAATATATAATTTTTGGCTTTTCTTTTAAAGATGTCAGTATGTAACCAATTTTTCATTATGGCAACTATTTTTAGCCTTAACTTTATATGATTATTCACTAATAATCTATTCCTCATTGAAAACATAATTTTTTGTTCATTTGTTTTATTTTGGAAGTATATATTAAAAACCAGAGCAAGTTTTTTCTTCACCTTTTCTTTAATAAATAGAAAATCATGTTATGATGTGTGTGATCTAGACTGTAGATGGGCAGCAGAGGAGGTATTTGATGCTATGCTATTTCTTATTTAATTTTTTTTTTTTGCTATACAATATGGTCAGTTCATTACTCACTCATTTAATTACAGCAGCTCTTTTTTATAGACTTTAGTCTTATGGCATAAGTATTATATTTTTATTGAGCTATAGTTGATGTGCAGAATTATATAAGTTTCGGTGTACAACAAAATGATTCAAAATTTTTAAAGGTTATATTACATTTATAGCTATTATAAAATATTAGCTATATTCCCTGTGTTGTACTATATATTCTTGTAGCGTATTATTTTTATACATAGTAGTTTGTACCTTTTAATCCCCTATCCTTATCTTGCCCCTCCCCACTTACCCCTCTCCACTGGTAACCACTAGTTTGTTCTCTATAGGTCTGTTTCTTTCTTTTTTGTTATATTCACTAGTTTTATTTTTTTAGATTCCACATATTGATGTAAATGATATCATAAAGTATTTGTCTTTCTCTGTCTGACTTATTTCACTTAGCATAATAACCTCCAAGTCCGTCCATGTTGTTGCAAATGGCAAGATTTCATTCTTTTTTATGGCTGAGTAGTATTCCATTGTATATATATACCACATCTTTACGGACATATACTCTTTTTTTTTTTTTTTTAAGAAGATGTTGGGGGTAGGAGTTTATTAATTTATTTATTTTTGCTGTGTTGGGTCTTCATTTCTGTGTGAGGGCCTTCTGTAGTTGTGGCAAGTGGGGGCCACTGTTCATTGCGGTGCGCGGACCTCTCACTATCACGGCCTCTCTTGTTGCGGAGCACAGGCTCCAGACGCGCAGGCTCAGTACTTGTGGCTCATGGGCCCAGTTGCTCCGCGGCACGTGGGATCCTCCCGGACCAGGGCTCGAACCTGTGTCCCCCACACTAGCAGGCAGACTCTCAACCACTGCACCACCAGGGAAGCCCCGCATATACTCTTTTGATTGATGGACACATACTCTTTTGATTGATGGACACATACTCTTTTGATTACTGATGGACACATACTCTTTTGATTACTGTAGCTTTGTAGTATAGTCTGAAATCAGGGAGTGTGGTTCCTCCAGTTCTGTTCTTCTTTCGCAAGATTGTTTTGGCTATTCGGGATCTTTTGTCTTAATATACAAATTTAAAAATTACTTGTTCTAGCTCTGTGAAAAATGTCCTGGGTATTTTGATAAGGATTGCAAAATAAATAAATAAATAACCCTTAATGAAGCACTTTTCTTCCAAGATGTCATAAACATTTTTTTCTCTTTCTGCAGAAAGCAATAATTTACAAAAATAAGAACTTATGTTCATCTTTTTCAAAATCATAACTTCCTTTTTTATCATTTAGAGTTTATTTTCTCTGCCTTTTCAAAATACATGGGTTTGAAATAGCAAGAATATATCCATTCTCACTTTCCATTTAAGAGAAATGTGTCTTAAAAAGTTGCAATATATATATTAAACAAACAAGAAAAATGTGTTACAGCTATCCCTTTTAGGCCCACATACAGTGTGGACAACTTCCTCCTACCTAGATGGAGGAAGGAGCTATGGTTCTAGATTTTTCCTTAAGTCAGTAATTTCCAAGTAGAGTTCTCCCATGTATTGTCCTAAGACCCTGAATGCTGTATACTCAATGCAGGGTTAGCGATTTGAGCAGATTTGTTAAATAGTGAACTATTTTGTGAACTGAATGGTAAAAATGACCCCAGTTACTCCAAATATAGGCCTATGGTTACACAGCTCTCACCATCACCTTGCAAAGAAGAAAGTTGTATATCATGAGGTTGAGATCTTGGAGAGTTAAACATGGAATAGAGGCAGTAAAGATTAGAAACTTGGGGGTCTATCCAGGAATGGCATGATGGGTGGTTCTGACAATGGTGTGAGGTGTGTGGACAACAGAAGGGCAGTAAATGCCTCCAGTCTGTCCAGGCTGGCAAAATGGAGCCCAATGAAGAGAGAGTGTTGGACATACACTTTGTACAGGACCAACCGCAGTGAAGGGTTTATAGAACAGAGAGAAGCCCCACATCCAGCACCGTTGGTGCTTTAAGGAATCACGTGGTTAGATGCTACCACTGATGATGCATTGGCACCTCACCGTTGTAAATGTATTTCCCACTTTGCCTGATTCTTTACTAAAACACCACATGCCTCACAGAAGTAATACTTATCGTTGGAATAACTGTCATGACAACTTCATTTCTCTCTCAAAGCTTCCTCTCACTTTATAAACCATTTTGCTTCACTTTTTGCAGAGTCCTCTCCCCTAGACCTGTGCTGAGGATCTGTGTGAAGCTGAGCTTTGCATGATCTCCCTGGCACCGTGCAAGGTTTGTCCTGTGTGTAGGGAGCCAACAGTATCCTCTGCATTCCTTTCTGGGCACCTAGAGTGAACTGCAGTTAATCAATGTGTCAGCTTGTTCCCAAGTCTACAATCTACATTCCCTCCAGTACACAGACTCATATTTTCTCAGAGAGCCAAGTAGGGACATAGGCACTTTCCTTCTCAAGAATCTGCCAGATATTTCAAAGAAATCTAAAAGTGTTAAGGGCTATATGCAGAAAGCATATTGATCGAGATTGCAGAACCTTGTACCTCAACTCACTGGCATTTCCTTGCTGCTGCTCCTCCCACCGACTTCCCCGTGTACACACCACTGGACATCACTACATCTGTGCACTTCTTCCTGACAGTTGGCTTAAGTCCTTCCTACATTTTCAGGGTAATGGCCAGAAAGTTTTCCTCAGGAGCATTGTATGGAAGCTGGCAGGGGACAGTTATATAGGGAGAATGGTGTTCTATTATACTTGGGTTTCTGGGACTACAGGGAGTCAAGGCCAGAGAGAAATATAAAAAAGATAAGCCATGGTAACACGGCAGTGTACAAAGGTATGTCCTGCTGGTTTGAGGTGATCCAGAAAAGGTTCAGGATGTTTCCCGTTCTTCTTCAGCATTGACAACAGAATCTGCTGTTTTGTTTTGAGATTTTTGGGAAAGACATGGCAGGTGAGGAGGTTAGGGTGTAGATGTACGCAAACTTCAACTATTAACCTTAAAGCACAATTGACTCATCACTATTGGTCTAAAAATAAAATAAGAATGATCCACATGTAGCTGAATATAGGCTACAGTCTGGTTTTCCTCTTTTATTACAGTCTTTGGCTACCAGCCATCCTTTTATGTTTCCCTTAGGGAATGGGAAAGACAGAGAAAGACAAGACTCAGTATAACATTTAAACAACAGTGCTATCGTGCCTGTGATAGCCTTCTCCACATGATGTCATGAGTAGCTGCTGTTGCCTTAGCAACACTACAGTGGTAAACAAAGATGTTTTCTGGATAGCTAGAGGAAATGTGGCTTTTATGCCATCTCACACCCTCCTGCCACCAACCCCCTACCATGGGTAAAAAAGATTTTCTTTCCTTTTGCTGTGAATTTTCCACCTTGAGATAGAATAAGTGAGGTGAGCCACAATTTTTTTCATCTGTTTATTTTTATGCTTCACAATTTTACAATGCTGGAAATTTTGTTGAAACACCCACTCGATTTAGAGACTACGATAGTGCATATCACATTCTAAAATCCCCTGTTGTGTGGCATTGCTAAGAATGCACAAGGGGAAATTCGGTTGTGTGAAATCTCAGGGTTATGACAAATTCGACAAGATGAGCTTGAATGACCTTACCTCATGCGGCCACACAGCCGAGTCTACTGGTGAGGTTCTCAGACACAGATAAGGCAGCTGAGGAATGGCTCTCTTGAGACAAACGCTGAGCTGCTCTAACTGGAGTAGAAAAAATAAATCTAGGACATTTTAAAGCATTGTTTAACAAGTAAAATAATGTGATGCAAAGAAAGATGGAGGACAGACGAACATGGGTTTTTATAATTTCTCTGTAAGTTCCACAATAAAGATGAGAAATCATTATTGTTTTGTAAAAACAAACATATCTTTTAAAATTCAACTGGGAAAGGAGGATGGAAGGAAATAATGTGCCAAAAAAAAGCGTTCATTAAAGTGTTTATTGGTGAACTGTGGCTGTTTTTCATGAGACAGTGACATCTACTCTAATATACAGAGAGGCAGAAGATTTTCAGAGGCACTGTTGCTTGAGATCTCTGCAATATTTTTCACGTAAGAAGGACTAACTCCCGTGAAAGGAAGGTTTTTTTAAAATAGATATATAAATGTAGATAACAGGATATGAATGTATGTCCTTATCAGGCACATCAGCGTGGATAGCTTATTTTCTATTCCCTGGGTGGAAATTAGATGCTTGGTTGGGATGCAGAAGCAGATGGGCATGTTTTGATTGGGGTCAAGATTGGGAAGCAGTGGTTGGGACCTCGGATTTGAGTGAAGATGAGCCTGAATGACCCTTGGCTAACAAGCCTGGGTCAAAGCCTGTGATCTGGAGAGAAAAACGTCTGAAGGGGAAGGAACTGGGGACCAGTGTTGTTACAGAAACATTTCTGTCCAGGATAAAGCCAGTTTGTCTGTTTGCTGAACCATAGCCTAAAAAAGCAATGTTCAGTATTTATGAGCTCTATTTCTCAATCAGACCACTGAGAGCAAGTTCCATGATTGTGAAGAGAGGAAGAGAGAAAGAGATTGACTTCTGGCATCTGAAAACATATTTCCCTCACTAACTCAATTGTGACTGTCTGCCAGAAAGCAGAGCTCTCTGTCTATGGCAACTGAGAGGTTATAGGAAAAATCGTGTAATGGTGGGCAGTAATAATGGCAGAAGGGAGGGGAGAGGACCATGGAGATGAGAAGAGATAAGGGAAAAGAGAGACAAGAAATTAATGGTTTCTAAGTTTCTTGTGTGTTTCTTCCTTTGTTTCCTCTCTACCTGCCACTTCATGATTGCTGTAGGTTTGTACATGGAGTACCTTCATTTGTGAGCATCTGTTCATCTGATTTGAATTTTGTATTCTCTAGGGGAAATTCTGTAATGCAATGAGCATAAAATGAGTTGCAGAACCATTAGTTGCAGCAGAGGTGGGGAGGGGGTCTCTTACCTGAGGTGCTGCTTTGAAAATGTCCTCTGGTACTCCTGGTTTTCCTAATTAAATGCTATCAACCCTACACATGGTAAAATGATATATATATTTTGCTGAGTTCCCTAAACAAGGAAGCTTTCAATGGAGGAGTACAAAAAGAATATTCTTTGCAAAAATAAATAGAGTCCCACTGGAATTCTGTAAACTTAAACCAAAGTAAATAAAACCTGGAAAATATTTTTAAAAGACTATATGAATCTTTGATTTATGCTAAAAGATTGAAAATCACAAAAAGGAAACATGTTTTTTAGGAGATTTTAAAAGTTTTCCAGTCCAACTCCCAACTCCCAATCTTTTCCCTAATCAGTGAATTTAGCAAAAGCCAGACATGTATGTAATTCCTAATGATTTTCAGGGAAAAAATTAAAACCCATACTACAGTTATTATATAATTTATCACCTAAAATGGGACATTCTAAAAAGTATAAGGAGGCATTTTTAAAATAATTATATTAAGACAGCTTGCATAACCTAGTACTGTCCTAAGCAAACTAGGCAACTGAAGTATGGCCACCCTAACTAAACCTTTGTCCTATAGAAGTGCACACTTAGTTCTGGAACCACTGCTGCAAACTTTTCTGCAGATTGGAGGAGAGGTCACCATGTCATTATTCATCTTCTAATTGGGTTCCTCACATTTTCAGGACAGAAAGTTGAGACCCAGGAAAGTTTAACTTTCTCATGGTCTCGCAGCAACCTCTGCACCATTTTTCTTGTCTCTTAGGAGTATCCTTTCTATAGTTTCTAGATATTCAATATCTTATCATCTCCCTGAGACTAATTACAACCATAGCAGTAACACCCCCGGGGACACAGTTTCAAGAGTGTGATTGTTTCCTTAGCACTCTGCACTTATAAATTATACTAATTTTTCTAGGCCTCAAAGCATGGTTGTCTAGGTACTGTCATATTCAGAGTGATATTCAACTATGAAGTTATAATATTTCTTTCTTGATAATAGGAGATAAACTAAATGTATCTTTCCATATATCCATGGAGTATTTGAACAAGTTAAGGGATTGTAGTTGTCAACTCACCATTGTTTCTGGATGGTGGCTTCTTTTTCTACTTCTTCTTCTTGAGAGGAGTTCAATTTTGTTAGTGTAGAGAGAGAGGAAGACATGTCTAACCCTTATGTCTCTTTGCGCTGCTTAACTTCCTCCCTGTAGAAGCAAATACCAGGAATGAATTCTGCAGGAAAGAGGGGCAAACTAGCAGTAAAAGCCCAAGAGCTGATGTTTCAGCTGAATCTTGAGGGACAGATTTATATCAACAAGGCCTTTAGGACACTATATACAGACGTTTCAAAGTATTCAGGAGATTATTGAAAATCAGGAGTTTTTGCAGTGTGGGTGGAGTGTTTGTGGGAAATGGTGCTGAAAGACTTTGCATAATGTGCTTTGACTTTATTCTGTGTCCAGTGAGGAATAACTGAAGGGCTTTAAGTAGGAGAGAATATATAGTATGCACCTTTTAAGAAGAAACTCAAGTGGTTTTGAAAAAGCTAGGTAGTAAGGGGATGCAATATAGTGCGACATAATGGCTGAAGACCAGCTAGAAGACTCTTGCCAGAGCTTGAATAAGAGCGGACAGATCTGAGCTAAGGATTTGACTGAGAAGGTTGATAAAAATAGATAGTTCAACAAGAGATTTAGATATTAAACTTACAGGACTAAGTTTTCACCAAATAAAAATATGTAGCGAAATGATACTGAAAAACTTAAGGGAAGACTGTATTATGAAAAATAGAATAGGAGAGGATGGCTGACAGGTTTCTAGCTATGGAAACAGGGTAATTGGTCCATTCTAAATTGAAGAATTACTGGAGAAAGAGGGAGTATTAGTTGGGCATTGGTAGCAATAATGAGTTACATCTAAGTATATTATTTCTATGTGTTCATGAGACATCAGTCACAGATGCCTAGAAACAATAAGTATCATCAAGTCCAACCCCCCCCCCCCCCTTTTTTAAAATCAGGATACCAAGATTCAGAGGAATGAAGTAAGTTTAGGAAGATTACCCACAGTCTTACTGAAGAGTTAAAGCACCAAGCCTCTGACATTCAGTCCGGAGTTTTACTGTGAGTCTCTTTCTCTGGGGCAAAGTTTACCATATCTTGCCATTGTTTATTTGGTTGGTTAAAAGAAAAATTGTTTGAGTTAATAACAACATTTTAGAGACTTCCCTGGTGGCACAGTGGTTAAGAATCTGCCTGCCAGTGCAGGGGACACGGGTTCGATCCCTGGTCCAGCACCGCAATAGGAAGCCCGCGCACCACAAAGAAGAGTAGCCCGCCGCTCTCCACAACTAGAGAAAGCCTGTTAGCAGCAACGAAGACCCAACGCAACCAAAAATAAATCAATGAAAAAACAACAACAACAACATTTTAATTCCTGGAAAGACTTTGCCTAAGTGTTGCCTTTTTCTTAAGTTATTGCCTTGTATGCTAACTGTATTTCAGCAATTGTCTGCATTAAAGAAATTGCATAAATGCTGCTTTTGGGGCAAAGTTCTATATGGAAGATGACACATCTCTGTGATGTCACAGGTTCCTGAGAGGGTTTTCTAAAGGCTTTTGCTGAAGGCAATAATATTCAGTCTGGGTGTCCCCATTTCCTCTTTTTGTTTTATTCTCTGCAGCTGTGTTGGAAGCAAGCAGAGGAAGTAACCAAAAGTGGATCTGGATTCGAACGATTCTTGAACTTCCCTTTCCAGCATCTGTCTTACTATGGGGCAATTCAAACAGGAGGCAACCTCACAAACAGCCCTTTGTCAAAGCTAACAGCATGTTTTTCTTGTGAGAAATGCCCTTTTGCCTAATGTGAGTTTTGAAAAATGTTGCTCATCAAAAGTAGAAGTGTTTGACCTTCATTGGAGTACACTAGTGGTGGTAATGTCACCAAGTTCCTCAAAGTGAAGGCAGATGTTTGCAATAAGAGGTTGACCCTGCAAGAAAATTTTTTAGGTTCACATTAAAATATCATTAATAAAAGATTAGTTTTTTAAAGAAGAAACAAAAAGCCTATGGCCTGTTTTTTTAGCTTCAAGACATTTCTCATAGGCTTTTCCATCTCTCTGATTCCAACATGATAATTATTTAAACTTATCGTGACTCAATGAAGTTTCCTTGGTTGTTTTGGTGTTTGAAGTTTATTAGAAGATGGCAAAATCTTGAGATATTAGGTTAAATTTTAGTCTGTCATCTACATTTTCACAATCTTGTTTTTTGTAACTCAGCATTTTTTTTTTTTTGATATTTAGGTTGATTTCTTATTGTGACTTTGTTCAACTTGGATTAGTCAGACAAGACTCCCACATTTTAAGATGCTAGTTGTGACTTTTACCTTGTAAGTCTCATGACTTCTGTCTTCTTACTTACTTCTGACTCCTAATTCAGAAATTACTGCTTTGCCAAAAAACTATGTTTTCTTTTTTGGTTGTTGTTTGGTTTTGCTTTGTTTTGGTGGCTATAGTTAAGGCAAAGATAGATATTTGTTTATTTATTCCATGGCTTTGTGGTCTTTGGGCAAATTCTGTAGCTGAACCACTCCCCACCAAATACACATACAAGTAGATGCCCATCCTGAGTCATGTCTCTACTTCAGGGGGATACAGTCTTAACCTGTAACAAGACTTCCAACTTGAAACACTCAGTTTATTAATCCTGCAATCACTTTAGTCAATGAAGTTTCCCACGATCTGTTTCAGAGCCTAGTGGTTAGGATTGTATCTATGTATTAGCTGTGCTGTGAGTGACATACTTGCTGAAATGTGCACCAGTGGCTTTGACCCCCCTGATCGCATGAAGTAAGGGAAGGAGAGAGATGGGGGAAGCTCCGTGACCATCTGATTCCCATGGAAGTTTTCCTTGTTTTGTTGCTGGAGCATTATAAGGCAAATGCTACTCACTTCTTTTAAGAAACCCCAGCTGCACATGGAGTTGTTGACCACAACAGAGGCTGTTGCCAAAGTGCTCTGTTGGAATACGGCTGTGGCCCAGAAATAGTTGCAAATAAGCAGAAGTTCTCTAAAAAGAAAAAAAAAAAAGGAAAATTAAAGCTCATGGAAAAGTTTTAATATAAAAGGAGTTTTATCTATGGTTTTGTCTATATAAACACAGTTTGTGGGTTTAAGGACCAAGTCTGCACTACTGTTCATATTGTTCAGGCTCTTTTGTTCTAGCTGGGTTGGGGAAACAGTTCCCTTGGCTTAGATGACATCAGGTCTCATTGGTGGCTATGTAATATTTTATTTTAAAAAACCCACATACTGTAAAAAAGTAAACTGTAGTTAATAATTTGGTTACTTTGTTCAGAGAAGGTAAACTTTGATATTATAGCTGTGGGTAGAACACACGGGTTGCCAGTTGCTTTTGTTCCATTTTATGATGCTATGTCTCGTGTCTTTGGGGAAATACCTTCACATTTGTTATTTTCAGTTTGCTGTGACTCTAAACATGTGATTAATCTCATACTGTGAACAGAATATGGCAATGGGGAAAAAAAAGTATATGGCTGGATGTATCAGTACTATTGCTTCAAACTGCAGGCATGACCCTGGGGTGATGACACACACTGGTGAAAATTAGGATGAAGATCTTCCACCGTACAATGAGTTATAAGAGAGATTTTTGGTGAATAGCCATTTGGAGGCTTTTAAGGGAATCAATAAATAACACTCCTTTTTTTTTTCCTCCTGAGCTTGGAACTTATTGAAAAAGAAGACAGAAGCCAAACAAAAAGAGACCAGAATAGTGGTTTTTTATGTATAAAAGTTGCATCAGAGAATACAATTTACTATGTGGCCAAATGGACATTTAATATTTTCTTTATTCTCCATAATGGATTTAATCTAGCACTCAAATCTGCTGGAATTCCTTTTGCAGGGATGGGAACAGCCCACATGGTTGAGAGCAAAATACAATGCCCTCTCTGTACAGGCAACCAGCTTGGTAAGGGAGCACAGCCCACAAGAGGCTTCTCCCAAACTCACATCACACTGACTCACTCATCCTCCCAGAGGGAAGTGTGGGAAAGGAATGAGGAGAGAGAGGCCAAGGGAAAAGGAGTAGGAAGTTCCTCATAGAAATATGAGGCAAGAGAAGTCGAGACACCCCCCACCCCTTAGCATCCATCAGCAGCATAGAGAGGACAGTGTGAATGATAATTGGTGCAGAGGGAGGGGTCAGCACCTTAGAAGTTCTAGAAGTGAGGTAGACAATGAGCCTACTGGGTAAAGTGGTTAAAAATAGGTGAGAACAAGAATGTATGGAGAATAGAGACCAGTGTTCATGGCCACTTTTGATGGTTCAGATGGACAGGTAAGAGGCTGAACAGCACATGTGACAGGTTTAAAGGGCTAAAAGTACAAAGAATCCAAGTTCTGTCGAGGGGCAAAGCCTGATGGATCTTACTTTACTTGTGTTTGGAGCCCCAAAGGGTTGCACCCTAGGAGAAAGGGTAAATTAAAAGTAAACAAACAAACAAAAGTGAACAGGTTCTCAAAGGAACTGCAGCTCATTTTAGGATCCCTTTTAACCACTATAATTGAACTGAGGTGATCCCAGAATTATGGTGCAAACAGGCAACTGACAGAAATGAATACAAATATTTTCTGATAGAACACCATCCTAGTCCTTAATTTACTTATACAAACAATATTACAAATAAAATATCTGGCACATAGTTAAAAAATATCCATGCACATGCAGAGACAAGATAACAAACATGAATAGGAATGAATGGAAATACAAGACAATAGAAATAGATCTTCAGTGTTCCAGATATTGGTGTTATCATAGACCATTAAAATAACTAACATTTTTATTGTTCAAGGAAAAAAGAGACAAGACTGAGAATTCTGACAGGAAAAAATAGAAACTTTAAAAAGTAATCATATTGAAGTTCTAAGTTTCAAAGTACAGTAACCCAAAATAAGAGCTCAATGGTTGGGTTTAGTTGCAGATTAGATGCAACTAAAGGAAGAATTGGTGAGATGGAATATAGGTCAGAATAAATTATACAGAATGAGTCATGGAGTGACTAAAGGAATGGAATATGCAGAAAAGAGCATAAGAGAAGACACAATAAGAAAGTGAAAAATATGTAATTGAAATCTCAAAAGAAGAGAGAGAAAACAGGGCAAGAGCATTATTTTAAAAGAGAATAGCTGAGAACTTTTGAAAACTGATGAAAGACACATCACAAAGCCCTGAAAATCCTGGGCAGCATAAATAAAAAGAAGGAATATCTAGATACATGGTAGTAAAACTGTTGAATAAAAAAGGCAAACAAAATTGAAATCAAGTGAAGGCAGGATTCTTGTTGGTGGTGGTGAGAAGGCAAGGTAAATGTAAAGGATCAACAATAATGCTGAGAGCTGACAACAGAATCATCAAAATCTTGATACCTGATTGCAAAAAAATAACTATCAACCAATAAATCAATCCCTTGTGGAAAATATACTTAGAAAATGAAAGTGAAGTAAAAACATTTTCAGTTAAACAAAAGTAAGATACTTTTTCACCATCAGACCCACAATGAAAGCAATAAAAGTGAATATTCTTCTTTAGGTGGAAGAAAAATGACTCCATGTGGAAGCTCAGAGATGCTCCCAAGAGAAACAAAAATGGTAAGTATATCATTCAATAAATTAGTGTTATCTGTTTAAAATAATAATAAAATTTTATGTCATTTAATATATAGAGAGAGGATTAAAATAAATTATAACAATGTCATCTAAATTGGAAGAATGAAATAAAGTGTTTTAAGAGTCTTCCATTGTCTAGGAAGAGGGTAAAGTACCAATTAATTTATTTTATGTCTCTAGGGTAAGCGCTGAAAAAATAATAAAAAAGCATATAAATTCCAAGCTAATGGAGAGAGGTGGTAAAGTAATAGAAAATAATCCAATAAGAAGAAAAGAAAGAAGCAAATAAATAACTTCATAAAACAAAACAAAGACACAGAACAGGTGGGATAAATAGAAAGAAACAAGTAATACAGTAGATTTAAACTTTACATGGAAAGATAAAGCTGAATAGCTAAAACGATTTTGAAAAAGAATAAAGTGAGAGAAATCAGTCTACCTGATTTCAAGACTTTTACTATATAGCTAGAATAATCAAGACTGTGTGGTATTGGCAGAGGGTAGACATTTAGATCAATGAAACAGAATAGAGAACCCAGAACCCACACAAACATAGCCAATTGATGTTCAACAAAGGTACAAAAGCAATTCAATAGGCAAAGGCTAATTTTTTTAACAAATGGTGCTAAATCAATTGGATATACATCCACTGCCTCCCCAATAAAAAGGAACCTAAACCTCATGCAAAAATTAACTAAAAATGGATTACAGATTTAAATGTAAACATAAAATCATAAAGCTGATAGAAGAAATCATAGGATATAATATTCAGAACCTAAAGTTTGGGGAAAGAGTTCTTAGACATGACACCAAAAGCAAGACCCATAAAAAAAAATACTGATAAGCTGCATCACAATTAAAAACTTTTGCTGTACAAAATATCATATGAAGAGGATGAAAAGACAAGCTACTGACTGGGACGAAATATTTGCAAACCATATGTCTTACAAAGAACTCATATCTAGAATATAGAAGAACTCTCAAAACTCAACAGTAAAACAATCCAATTAGAAAATGGGCAAAAGATATGAAGAGGCCTTTCACCAAAGAGGATACATGAATGGGAAATAAGCACATGAAAAGATGTTCAACATGACCGGACATTAGGGAAATGAAAATAAAGACCAAGATGAGACATCACTACATACGTATTAGAATTGCAAAAATAAAAAAATAGTGACAGTATCAAATGCTGGCAAGTATGTAGAGAAATGGATCTCATACATTGGAAAGTAATATGGTACAGCCACTTTGAAAATCTGTTTGGCAGTTTTTTAAACAATTAAACACACATTTACCATACATGTTGTCAATTGCATTGCTGGGCATTTCTCCCAGAGACATGAAAATATATTTTCACACAAAAATCTACACATGATTGTTCATAGCAGTTTCGTTTGTAATAGTCAAAAACTGGATAAAACCAAAATATCCCTCAATAGGTGAATGGTTAAACAGACTTGGTACATCCATACCATGGAGTCCTACTAAGCAATAAAAAAGAAGAGGGACTTCCCTGGTGGCACAGTGGTTAAGAATCTGCCTGCCAATGTAGGGGACACCGGTTTGATCCCTGGTCTGGGAAGATCCCACATGCCGCGGAGCATCTAAGCCCATGGGCCACAACTATTGAGCCTGCGCTCTAGAGCCTGCGAGCCACAACTACTGAGCCCACGTGCCAGAATTGCTGAAGCCCACATGCCTAGAGCCTGTGCTCCGCAACAAGAGAAGCCACCACAATGAGAAGCCTGAGCACCGCAATGAAGTGTAGCCCCTGCTCGCTGCAACTAGAGAAAGCCTGCACACAGCAACGAAGACTCAATGCAGCCAAAAATTTAAAAAAAATTTTTTTTAATAAATTAATTTAAAAAAAGAAGAAACTATTTGATACATGTAATAATTCGCATGAATCAAGGGCATTATGCTTGTTGAAAAAGATCTCAGAAGTGTTACACACTGTATGATTCCACTTATATAACATTCTCAAAATGAAAAATTTGTAAAGATGGAAAGTAGATTAGTGTTTAACATGGTTTAGGGCTGGTGAGCTTAGGGGGTGGCTGTGACTATAAAGGAGTAGCAAAAGGGAAACCTTTGTGGTGATGGAATAGTTCTGTTTTGTTTGTGACTGTGGTTACACAAACTTGCACAGGTGATAAAACTGCATTCTATGTACACACATTGTACCAATGTCAAATTCCTGGTTTGGATATTATACTATAATTATATAAGATGTAAAGTGAATGAAGTGTACAAGAATCCTTTCTGTACTATCTTTGCAACTTCCTATGAATCTATAATTATTTCAAAGTGTAAACTTAAAAAAACAACTGCACAAATTCATCAGTAATTATATTAAATGTAAATGGATTAAATGCTCCAATTATAAGACAAAAATTACCTGACTAGATTTTTGTTTTTTTAAGCCAAATTCTATTTACAAGGGGTATTTTAAAAACACTGAGATACAGAAGGTTTGATTGTAACAAGATGGAATTGGTAACTAAAGAAACGTGGTATAAATTATCAAACAAAGTCAGTTGAAGCAAATACTGCTTGTGAACAATCATGTGGTTTTGGAGATCTGTTCTTTTATTTGCCTAGTGTTTTATAATTAGCCAGACCATAATATTAATACGACTGACATAAAAAACAAAACAAAAATTCATGCCTCACTAATGATGGAATAGAACCATTTCACACACACACACCATGTTGTAGTAGTTAAACATTAACTTAATTTTTAAGTAACTTAAAAAATTGGTAGTGTGTTGTTGTAGTTTATCTCATGACTGTTTCCTAACACTCTAACCAAGTTTATTCTATACACATGATTTTGTTTTGTTTTGTTTTTCTTTTATTGTCTGGTTCTGTTTCTACCTGCTCTACGAGCTAAATGTTCAAGGACCCTTTGGCAAATAGTATATAGCCTATTGTTTTAAGCTTGCTTGTTTATTCTCCCATTTTATTAGTAGCCATGTCTGGATTTCATAAATACTTCTATTGATTTTGTACTTAATACTCTCAGTATTATACAACTGTTCAGAAAACAGCAGCATTATTAAAATGCAGAAAGTAAATGGATTTCTGGGAAGAGGAATATTCAGTGAACATCTAGAGAAGGAACTAAAGAATTTTTATAAACATACATAAACACAGCCATTTTGCATGTTAAAATCAGCTTATTCCATTGCAATCTCTCCCACGGATAATCTTTTTCTTTCCACTGAGAAACTCTCTAATAATGAATGATCCATCATGAAGAGACCCTATTTGAAAATGAAAGCATAAAAATTTCCTGTGAGATTTAGATGCCATTTAAATTTATCTTTATACGTATACTGCTTGAATACTAATTGCTGCTTGCCCAACTCAGGAGCAAGGTGTTTACTGTTTATTATTATTATTAATAACTTTAAGATAATGATTAATTAGACCATTTTATATAGTCTTGTAAAGTTTTATATTTCATAAGGCAGTTTTCATAAGCATTTTTATATTTGGTCTTCACAATATGCTAAGGGTTATTTATGGCCATCGTTCTTATTCCCATTTGCAGAAAAGGAAACTAAAGCTCAGGGATGTTTCCTGCCTTATTCCAAACCACAAAAGTATTCAATGGCAGGGCTTAGTCTCACACCTAGTCTTCATAACTTCTAGCCCAGTACTGTGTTTACCTTGTCACACTGCCTTCCTTCCTTTAGTGACAGAAGTGCAGTGGCTTCTCCTCTTTTAAAAGGATTATCTCAGGAAGAATGTACATAGGCCTCTCTGACACCTTCCTCATTCTATGCTCGTGCTTCAGGCTTCGCTTTTCCTGAAGCCTATAGTGCATGGGGACCATGCTGTAATCTGCCTGCTGTGAATTTGTGTTTCCTCAGCACATTTATATGTTTGTTTCTGCAGCAGTATGTGGTCCCATGGCAAATTCATGGCAGGCTGATTGCTGGTTTTCTTTGCCTCCCAATGTCAGTTGAAGCCAAAGTGATCAAATAAAATCCAAATCAGGCAGAGTGCAGTGCCAAGCACAGCCCATATGAAAAACCCCAACTCTGAGAATAAGATTGGCAACGTTATCAGTATTGAACACTCTGATAAAATTTCCCTGAGAAATGCAATTAAAGACTGCTGAAGAATAGAAATGAAAACAAAGTGTTGGTTTTATTCTCAAGTTTAAAAAGAAGACAACTTTAGTTGGATTCACATCCTAGTCTAATTATTGATTTCATCACCACAAATGAAAAACAGAAGAACTATAAGGAGGTTAAGATCCAACAAAAACATAGCAAAATAGTGGGGAGGGAGTGGAAGGAATGTGGAGAAATTGTATGCAGGGGGTATAAAGAACAGCCATTTTCAGAAGAGCTTTTTCTAACTAGGAAAGATAGATCTTGCAGTCACTTGCATTTCAAAAGTTTCTATGCATTCAAAGCCTAGTGCCTGTCTTAAAGTGAGCTTGAGGGTTTCACAGTGACTGGGATGCAACTAAGCTATTTCTGGATGATGGGATTCATCTGGCATGGCAGGGTGGCCTTGTGCACACAAAAGACACTTAAAATCATTTTTTCTCTGACTAATTTATACATTAAAAATAAAGTGCCTTAGAAGCGTTTGCTTTTTTGGATGACTTTTGGAGGGCCTGCTGTTTTAACCATTCCATAGCAGAATCTGCTCTATTATGTACAGAGTCAGCCTTTGATGTATGTAGAACTTAGACAAAGTCAATCTGAGAACTCCAAAGAAGATAATCAGGAAAGAAACTTACGAAAGTAAGGCAACAAGCATTAATAAAAGAAGTTGAGATTTTTTTGAAGGGAAATTTGGGAAGAAGGGAGAGTTG